>NC_135613.1:73495888-73796066 GCF_053574225.1 Canis aureus
AGAGTCCTTGCTCTTGAAATCCACGCTCTGACTCACACTGCGCAGCCTCCAAAGTCACAGCTGCTTTGTTGGTCCTGGTTTCTTCTCCCCTACCCCATTGGCCCCAATTTTCCACTGTGTCGGGCCTTCATGTAATGGCTCCTTTCTGCCCCCCACCTCCCCAGGCCCCCCACTGCCCACCCCTGACTACTCCCCCTGCTTCCCACACATCACTAGCCAAGGGGTAGAGGAAGAGCAGGGAGTGCCAACTCTGAGATTTCCTCCCCACCCGTCACCTGCTTCCCCGTTCCTCCCGCCTCCCCTGCAGTGTCCCCCCTTACCTGTGCTCTCCTCGGTGGCTCTGGTGGCTGGCGCTGACCTGGCAGGAGATGCCCGGATGGGCACGGCCCCCACTGGTGTTGCTCTAACAAGGTACACTCTCGTTGGAGAGGATGTCGTGGAGGCTGACCTGGCAGACGATGACCTAGAAGGGGAGGCCCGGGCTGGAGATGCCCGGGCTGGGGACGCCCCGGCTGGAGACGTCCTTGCTGGAGATGTCCTGGCCGGGGAAGCATTCTGAAAGCAGAGTGAAGGGTATCTCTCAGGCTGCTCCCCTGAGGACCCACCCAGCTATCAGCCCAGCTGAGCCAGGAGATACATGCTCTGGGGCAAGCAGCTAGGTGGGGAGCAAACCCCCCCCCCCCCATCACCACTGCCATCACCTCCTCACCCTGGCAGGGAAGCAGTTGAGAAGAGAGTGTCCCGGGATGGAGTACAAGTTCAAAGAGCCTGCACTTGCCAGCTCTCTACAGTCTCCCTGCATCACAGGGACCTGCAGAGGTGGGCAGAGAGCAGTGGGCCATCTGCCTGGGGCTTGGGGACCCTTGCTTTGGCTACATGTGTCTAGGGACCCTCCTTCTGAGGGTTGCTCAAGATGTAAAAGCTGGTGTGGCAGGACCAAGGTCTCCCTCTGATCAGCCACTGGACCCCTCCTCATCTCAAGAAGAAGGAAGGTGAAAACAGGCTCTCCTTGGAAACCCGGAGGGACCAGTCCTAGTCCCAGTCCCAGCTCTCCCTAGACATACAACTTTGAGGAAGCCACATAAAGAACAAAGGTCATTTCAGAGAAAACACTTTAACACTACTGCCCAGGTGTGTAAGGATTTTTAGTGAGAAAGCTCATGGAACTTAGATCTCCATTGGGCCATTGGGACTTGGCTTCCAGGTCCCAGACAAAGAACTCTTTTTCTAGAATCTGTTTGGAAAATAAAAAATTGCTCAAGGAGGTGGGGAGAGTCATCACCCTTCCCGCCCTCTCCACTTCCACACCCCCCACACCCCTGCCCTTTCCTCGTGTGTGCGCCAGATTTATAAAACCCCATTCTTACTATGAGCTGTCATCAAAAAGCGTGAAAGCATTGCTTAAGAAAAGCCCTGGCCTGCCTTCTACCCCACCATTCTCAGCAATTCCAGACTTGTCTTGCTCACTCGGACACCTGTATGCACACCACACACACTCACACACACATGTGCTCACTCACCAATGCATCAGGGAGAGCGGAGAGGCAAAATCGGAAGAAGGTATAGGCTGGGGTAGCAGTCCACACTACTCTTCGACAAGATCCTTAGCCCGACTCAGCTCCAGGGGGAGTGGTTTGTTCATTCAGATTTAACACTCCAATGGCTGGTTATAGGAGACTTTGCATGCTCCAAGGGCTTTGTATGTGTTTACTCACTTAATCCTCAGAACAGAACCACTCCCATTTTGCAGAGAGACTAAGCGATGGGATCAAGCTGTCATAGCCGGAGAGTGCTTCTGTGAGCTGGAGAGCCGGAGTGTGAGTCCAGAAAGCCAGGCTCGGAGGCCAGCTCAACCTTGAGGCATTGCTGCCTCTCTGAGGAGCGACGCCTTATGTGATCCAGCAGCCAGCTGGCCTTAGTCGGCAATCAGGGAACACTGGTCCTGCTTCTCCCTGGAAAGTAGAGCCTTTGGGGTGCTCTAAATCTAAGAGGGAGCAGTCCAGGGAACGAACAGGAGTGGCAGGGATGGTGAGGGCAGCGCACCTGTGCTGGGGGCACAGTCAGCAGGGCTGTGCAGAGGGGGCAGGCTCTGGACCCCTGGCACCTGTTTCCATCCCTCATCTGCCACCGTGCTTAACACTGGACACGATTAGGAAGCAAACCAGTTCAGGAAAAGCCCTCGTCGTTAGAACATCAGCCCAAGTCAACACCATCATCCCTATCAGGCAGGGTTTGGATTTAACTTTTTATTTTTATTTTATTTATATATTCATGAGAGACACACAGAGAGAGGCAGAGACATAGGCAGAGGGAGAAGCAGGCTCCCTGTGGGGGGGCCCGATGCGGGACTCAATTCCAGGACCCCGGGATCATGAACTGAGCCAAAGGCAGACGCTTAACTGCTGAGCCACCCAGGTGCCCCTGGTTTTCCTATTTTTAACTCTCTTTTCTAAGAGTCAGAAGGAACTGATTTGGTCACTGCCTCATTGTTCTGGAGGTCACAAAATGAATTCAAGGAGGAATCTAGAGTCTCTGGCCACACTCAGCTTACTATGGGCAGGGACCAGGACCCATTGCTCCAGGGAGTTACTGGGGTTAATTAATGGATATGGGTAAGAGACCAGGTGCTTGGGCCAGCCAAGCAGGGACACAGTTGTGTGTGTTTAGGGATCTGAAGGGCATGCAGCTGACCCAGCTGGCCCAGAGCTCAGATTCCCCTCTCACCCCCTCTATCTAGAGACTAGATCTCCAGAAGGGGAAAACAGATGAGCCCCCAGATGCTTCAAGGGGAGCAGGACTGGGGTTGGGGGCAAGGAGAGGCAGAGAGGAAATGCTGAAATATAGCATGCATCAGCTGACAGCCCTGGCTTTGGAGTCAGGCAGATCCAGGGCACCATCCTACCTCCAGGTGTGTCACCTCGGGCAGGACACTTAACCCTCCTTTTTCTTTTTCTTAATTTGTAGAATAGGACTAATGATCTTGAGGATTCAAGTAGGTAACACAGAAAATGTCTCGCCTGGGTCTGGCACACAGCAGCCAGGCGGGAAATGAGAATCTCCCTCCGCTTTTGCACTGGCCCACACAACACCCACCTTGCCGAGATTTAACAGCCGTGGGCCTTACCGATGGGCCCAAAGGTGGGAGCTCATCTTAGAGAAAAAAGAGGGTGCTAGACAAAGGCCAGACTAAAGTCCTTCAATGAGAGAGACAAACCCAGGCTGTGTAGAGTCTGTGCTGGCCACCAATGGTGGCCCGAGCCTTGGCACCTGCCTGGGACCCTGGCATCAGACATGTCAACTGGCCTGCCAGCCTTCCCTCCCTGCTATGCTCACACTACAGGCCTTTCCCACCCTTGGGGGCAAATTCCCATTACACGATGCAAGAAAATGATAATAGCTCACCATATATGGTACTTTAGAATGACAATAAATTTCTATGTCTGTGGTCTCACAAGGTCCTCACTCCAACCCTGAATATTTTTAGAAGCCCTTTTACAGATGACAAAACCAAGGTGCAAGGCTCAGATTGCTTAGAATCACAGTCAGGATTCTTCCCCAAGCCTGTGGGGGGGGGGGTCCCCTGCCTTCTCAAGTCAGCAGCAAGAGCCCCCGACACAGTCTTCTCCTGGCACCCGTACACGGGGTGCTCCTTCTGCATTTGTGACATCACCTGAGAACTGGGGCCTGGGGCCTTGCAGGCTGGGAGTGCCATGGGGAGCCCAGCGGTGAGGCTGGTGGTTCTACAGCGATCTCACTCTTGTGGAACTTTCTGGTGGGTCCCATGGCCTGCCAAGACTTGATGGAGCCTGGGGATGGGAGAGGCCCCATGCCAGGTAACAAGCATGGTCTACACCAGCGGGTGACTCTGGGCCTGTGGCTCCACCTCTTCACACTCCCAGTTTCCTCATCTGTAAGGTGAGCCAGTCACCTGCTTCATAGCACTAGAGCGATAGGTGCTGTATGTACAGTAAGGACTCGGTGCCCATTAGCTGTGACAGTGGCCGGTCATCTGTTAAAGATGCTGGACCTGAAGTAGAAATATCTGTGTTCAAATATGACTGCGTACATTCCTGAATGGTCTGCCCTGGGCAAGTAAAGGAAACACGTCTGTCTCAATGTGCGTGAGATGGGGATGACCTTGCCTCCCTCCCCCAGATAACTGCAGGAGAAACATGGAAGAGCCTGGTCCGCAAATGTGTTTCACATCGTATCAAAGGCCGAAGCCCGCTAGGGACTTAGCTTGACCCCATTTCGACCTCATCACAGCTCTCTATGGGAGGTATTGTTAACCCCATTTTATGGATTTTGAAACTGAGGTCCCAGGAGGTTAAGAACATACCCAAACCCACCTCTCAGGTAAGTGACAGGGCTCGAATCCTGCCCAGGCAGGATCTGGACCCACAGTATCACGAGTGTCGCCAGTAACTTCCTTCCCTTCCTTGAGGCTGACAGCGCGTGAAGAGCTTCCACACCCATTATTTCCTGGGATCCTCATGGGGTCTTGCTAGCAAACTGGGCAGGAACTATGGCCCCTGGTTTATTCTTGAGGAAACCGGGGTAGGGGACCGGACAGCATGCCCAGAGCCCCTAAACAAGTTGGTCGGCTTGTGGGGACTTCCCACAACCTTCTGATTTCACATTCAAGAGCTCAGGCTGTCCCCACTGGAGTAGGACCCCAGGGCCCTGGTCCTGGTGCCACTTCACCAGGGCAGGAGAAAGGGACCTGGGTGGGCTGGTGGAGGCCCAGCGGGAGGAGGTGGGAAGGCTGGGGGAGGTTGAGCAGTGGGAGGGAGTTAGACCAGAGATGTAGGGTGGGGGCTTGGTGGAAAGCTCAGGGCAGCCAGAAAGGCAGAGGGGTCTCCCAGCCTTCCTTGGCCAAGCCTTTCCCCAGCGCTTATCCCACCGCTTGAAGGTCTCAACATGCCTACCCATGGCCTCAGCCCCCAAGGAAGCAGGGAGAAGAGTCCCTGGGGAGGTGAGCTGGGGTCTGGGCAGGAGACTCCCATGGGTCCCTCTACCTGGAGTCTGGAGAGAACTAGGGCATGTAAAATGGGACTGATCTTGGGCTCAGTACCCAAGGGGCTGGGAGGGGGTGAGTCGTCCTCAGCCAGTCTCTAAAGCTGCCACCTTAGCCTCAGCAGCCTGTGGAAAGCCCTCCCAGGGCTGGGGGGCAGGGGCAGCGGCAGGGGCATGGAGGAGAGGCTGGGCCTTGGGGGTAGACAGGGCCCCGGAGGCCTCAGTAGAGCAAGCACTCTGGTGTCAGAGCCGGTGGGAGGCACATGCAGAGGTTTGGGCCCCAAAGACAAGGCCAAGAGAAGAGGCCTGACCCCAAGTTCTCCATAAGAGCTGCCATGTGGGAAACCCTGAATCCCAGCAGGATGGACGGGCAGCCGTCTTGGGGCAGCCCCAAGACCAGAGGAAGGCAGCCTCCATGGTGAGGCCGTCTGCTCCATCCCCCTGACTCTGAACCTCAACCTGAAGCATCGCTGGCGCTGAGAAGAGCTCCCATTTTCCGGGACCACTAGAAGAGGTTCCACAGCCATTCTTTACCCATTTCATGGCCTGCCACCCCACCTGCTGGAAGTTCCTCCTCATGTCTAACCCATTATAGCAGTAACTCATTTCCTTTCCTCAATTCTTAGCCAGCAGCTACTGAGATTCCAGCCACCCTCCTGGTGGCCTGGCCTCACCCTCAGAGCAGATGCCTCCAGTAGGTGGGGAAGAGGGTGGGAGGACACTTCGTGCCCAGAGCGCCAGGATCCAAGGGGCTGAGCCCAGGTCAGAACCAGCCCAACTCCTGGCCTTCGCCAGTGAGCAGAAGACCTAGCAACGGAACTCAGATGACCCACTCCAGGCTCCCCACGACCCGCCTGCAGGCGAGAGGCTCCTCAGCCTGTCTGGGGGCAGATGGACGGGGCCGAGCCAGAGGGTGGGTGACTCTGGGCCACTTCCCTGACCAAGAACTGCCAGTCATTCTTTCCTGGCCCTGCCTCTCCTCCCCGCCCCAGGCCCTACAGGGTGGTCCCTGGGGTCAGCCCCTGGGGTAATCCGTGGTTTCCCGTGGCAGAGCCTATCCCGTGGGCCCTCACCTGCTGGGGGATGGCTGTGAGAGGACAAGGACCCCCGTGGCCTTGCCCTTGGCGTCTCTCCACATCCTGCCAGCCCAGCCAGCCATGCCGGGGAGGAGGGGGTCCTCTGTTGCGCTGTGCCCTGCAGCAGCCACCTCAAGGATGGCTCGGTTTTGTGGCTGCTGCCAAGGATTGAGCTCCGGGCTTTGCTTAGCGACTGTGCTCCAACCACAGGAGGCGGCCTCAACTCTGGAATAGAGGCACCATGGGCTGCTCAGAGCCCACAGCAGGCAGGGAGAAGAATCTAGTAAAGGGCTCCTGTGGGAACGTCCACCCAGGCAGCAGCAGCCGTAACGCAACTTCAGGACCCAAGGGCAGGTCCACCAGGGCCCATTCAAGTCCAGTCAAAGCTGGCAGGGCCTCCCTCCTCTGCCCTGGGCCATCCCTTCAGAGAGCCTGTACCCCAGGGCAGGCTGGGCACATCACTGGCTGCCAGGGCTAGAAGGATCTTGAAAACCCTCTAGTTGTAGTTCCTTTAGCCTACTGATAAGGTGATGAAGGCCCAGAAACACAATGCAACTAGTCTAAGGGCACACAGCCAGTTGGGGGCAGGGCCCAAAACAGAACCTTCTGGCTCCTGACCTCGGGCTGCTGCACATCACTGTGCTCTCCCAGCACCCTTTACCAGGCTCCAGTGGGGAAGGACTCCCCACCAGACTTAGGCCCCTGTGGCAGCTTCTTTCTCCCGGTGATCCTGAGTATCAAGGATGTTCAGGATGGGGGGCAGAGGCAGGACCCTAGCCTGGCACCCCAGCATCCCAGGCTAGGCAGGAAGAGATGCCCCAGTCCCTACTAGAAGCATCAGGAAAAATCAGGAGCTTCCTTGGGCAAGACTTAAGTGGGCCTTGTGCCTGTCAGGATGCTGGGGAGCCCATGGGCCATGGCAGGGGAGCCCTGAACCCATCCCATGTGGACGGGACTGTGCT
Organism: Canis aureus; assembly: GCF_053574225.1. Taxonomy (NCBI): domain Eukaryota; kingdom Metazoa; phylum Chordata; class Mammalia; order Carnivora; family Canidae; genus Canis; species Canis aureus. The sequence continues at coordinate 73,502,943 of NC_135613.1, forward strand.
TAAACTGGCCTCCAAGGAACTGATCTGAACTGGGACGGAGTGGATCATGCTTCTTTTCCTTCCTACTCAGCCCAGGCTTCCTTGGACCTCTAGGTACACACGGCTTCCTCCTACTCCCCCCTCCCTGAACCCAGAGAAATTCCACAAATGCAGTCTCCCCTCAGAGCACAGCCAGATTCCCCAGCACCCCCTTCCAAACTGGGAAACCCCTGGAATCAAACTGGGCTCCAGACAAGAAGCCAAGCAGAGGCCTCCCTTGCAGCAGGCTTGGGAGGCCAGGGGAGTCTTGCTTCTGCTCCCAACCGTGCGTGACCTTAAGGACAGTTGTATCCCTCTCCGGGTCTCCGCTCCCTGACCTAAAAAAGGAAGGGAGCAGACAAATTGGCTGTTTTCAAGCAGGGTTCCCAGAGCATTAGAGGTTCCATGGAAATACCTCTGCGACTATTGTAGCAGGGAAAGGGCTTGGAGTCCTTCACCCCACTTCAGACAGAGGAGATCCACTTCACAGTTGTGTACAATGGGCTCTACATACGGTTTCATTTGACAAAAGAGGCTGCTACAAAGGACTTGAAAATTACCAGCCTGGGCGAGCACTGAAGTTCCTTCTAGTTTACGATGATGCCTCATGAAAAAGCCTCGGGGAATCCCTCTTAGACCAGTGTCAAAACACCTCCTTGTCCATTCATTCGTGTGTTCATTCATTCATTTGTCCATTCATCAAAGAGGTTAAAGAACACCCAGGACTTACTGCTGCCAAGCAAATAACCTTTGATCACCCAGGGTCTTGCTGCCTCAGTTGCTGCCCCCACCCCCCATGTGCCTTCTGTGCCAACGTCAACGCTGGAGAAGTGACACAGTTCAGGGCTGGTACATAATGGAGGTTCCCTGGACAGTCCTATCAGAGGAGCCACACTCCATGAGGTCCTGCCAGAGTCCCGAAGAAGCCCCCGCCAGGTTCCCTGTGATGGCTTCCCTCGTGCTTCCCCCCCAGCACCCTGGCCACCTGGCTGGGCACGGTCTACCACCGCTGTTGCTGTACCAAGAGGAAGTTGTTTTGCCAAAACAAGACACTTAAGCTAAGTGGCTATTGTTACATCAGCCGGCCTTCCCACCCAGCACCCAAACCTGGAGCCCCGTACACACACTCCCACACATTCTCATTCACATTTGCCAAGTCACAGGGACAATGCAGGGGGAGGCAGGGAGGGATGGGCCAGGTGGAAGGTTGCCCAGCACCAATGACAACATAAAACACAGAGGTCTCAGGTGAGGGCAGCATCCCTGTAGGGCCAAAGGCCAGGTGCCAAGGGTCCTGAGGGAGCCTGCACTATGGGGTCAAAGGCACAATGACCTGACCCCATTGGTTGGCTATCTTAGGAACCTGCCCAGCCCCTGCAGGGGAGAGTACCTCATCCTGAACCAGCCCTGGGTCTGCCAACCACTCTTTGTTCCACGACCTCTGAGGTCTTTGACTAAGTGAGAACCTGCTCTATTATAAGAAGACTCGGTCTACAATGGATTGCTGCTTTAGCAGTGGGTCCATCAGTCTTTCTTTAATAAGCATTGCACTTCTGTAAGCATTAAGAATGTGAGGCCTATGGAAAACAACACAAAACACACACTACTATTCAAGAACAAATGCACATGTCCTATCCAGGGTGGCACACCTGCAATCCCATTCCATGTAATTCCAAAGACTGTCATGGAACCAGAAAGGGACCTGGGGTTGGAGCAGGAAGCAATTTGTCCAATTCTCATTTTTGGTAGGTGAAAAAGCTGAGGCATGGAGAGATTTGTCCACATCGTTAGAGGAGTCAGGCCTAGACCCTAGATGATGATAGGAGGAGGAGGAGAAGGAGGAGAAGGAGGAGGAGGAGGATAATCTGAACACTCTGTGACTCTCTCTCTCTCTCTCTCTCTCTCTCTCTGCCAGATGCTATTTGAAAAGGGCCTCATAACTGAAAGTCACTAGGCTAAGGCTCCTTGAAGTTGACACTATCTTTATTCATTTTACAGATGAAGAAACTGAGGTACAAAAAGGTTGATTTGCCCAAAGTCACAGGTGACCTGGAACTTGGTCAGTGTTCTACCCACATCGTGCAGCTTCTCCTTCGAAGACAGAGAAGCTTTCTCACCTCCTGTCCAAGGTTCCCCGTGAAGACCCAACCAACTCACACAGGAGCTTCATCAGGCTTAAGTCCCTTGCCCACCATCTTCCTCAATACTTTATGGAGCCAAAGAACCAAAACCACAATGTACATCTGTCTGCCATGAAGCCCTCGGAGAGAAGGCATGGCCATAGACCATCAGTTTCTCCCAATCTCCCCTTAACTGGCCTGAAGAAATCTTCTACAAAGAACCCCAGACAGCTCTCCCTGCCCCGATCCGAGGCTCACTATCTTGAAAGTTCTGCCTTAAACAAGGGGGTGAATTTCAGAATCTTAAATTAGGAAGTAGTGGTTTAGTTCTTTCACTCCAAAGTAAGTTAGGATGGCCTCCCAGAACGAATATGGTGCCCACCACACCACGTAACACTTCTTCCGTCAGGGAAGTGACCTGGTGACCTTCCATGTTGGTCCCTAATTCTGGAAAGATGAGCATCGTAGGCAGATGTCACCTCCATCACCCTGCCTGGGGACCGGCCTTAACATTCTTTGGACAAATCAGCCCTTCTCCCCATTGTATTTAGAGATCATCAAGTTTAGGCTCCCAGAAAGTCACCAACAAACATGCCCAATGGCTGTGACTGTGAGTTCACCTTCCCCACACCTCAGACAAAACTCTATTCTGCCCTGTGCACTGCCTTTACTGCTCACCAGCAGCTCCAAGGAAGCTAGAGGCCTAGGACCAAATGACTTTGGTGAGGTGGAGACAGGAACCCAGGAGAACAGTGCAGAGGTTGGGAGGGAGGCCTCGGAAAGAAAAGTCAAGAGGGGCCTGGAACAATGGTGGAAAAGATGGTGGTAAAGGTTGCAGAAAAGTTATCTGGGGTTCAGAATGGACCACAAGCCACCTATAAGCCAGCACATAGGCTGAGCTGATCCTTCTCAAACCCAGAGCTGCCCCATCCTTCCCAGAGTCTCTGATTCTACTACTTCAGTAAAGAATAAAAAGATGGAGAGAAGTAGAAAGCAAGACCTCAGGAGAAGTTAGAGCACAAGAAGAATGTCCCTCAAGAAAAGAAAGCTGAGGCACAGCTGAACAAAATCTTTGGAAGCCTTCGTGTCTATAACTGTCTTTTCCACGGACGACATCCTAGCTGCTCTCTGTCACCGCCAAGAACAGAAGAGGAAAGGAACCTGAGTTGTGGCACAAGGAATTACGCTCAGACATAAGAATCATTTTCTAAGCATGAATATCATGAAGCCTGAAAATAAGTGACCAAAGGAGATTGAAAAAAATCCCCTGGAAGATCTTAAAAACACAAAGGAAGTCACATTTTTTTAAGATGGTTTAGGAGCCTAGTGAAGGGGTTAGCCAAGGTAATCTTGAAGCCCAGCTAGAATGCTAAGTTCTGGTGATTTCTCAAGCCGGCAAAAGTGATGATCTAACAGCATTAATGCCCTGGCCAGGGTGTTTCACGGGCCACAGAGCAGGAGCCCAACATTCAGGCACAGCCCTGTGGTGCTTCCCGACCAGATCCCAAATCCCATCGGCTCCTCCCCAGGGCCCCTCCTGGAAATCAGGATAGAAGGAGGCCGAGCAATCACAATCCCAAGTAGCTTCAAGTGAGAAAAGGCACATTCAACTTCCCCCCAAACCTGAGGCATACAGGTGGCCGGGCCCCACCTATCTTGCAGCCCTGCCCCTGCTTCCCCGGCGCTGGGAAGTTCTGGCCCAAGGCCTGTAACCACTCACCCGGCTGCTGTCCCTTTCCATGGTCTCCCGAGGGGTGAGGCTTCTGGGCTCAGCTGATGTCCACGGGAAGATCCATGTTGGCCCCTGTCTTCCGCGGCATGTGGAGAAAAAGGGGGCTGGAAGGCTGAGGGCCAGCCCCCAGCAGATGGGGCGGGGAAGCGGGTTGGGACGTGTGAGGTAATCTCAAGTATAAACAACACCACAGAACTAGCCAGACCTGTCCCTCTCCTCTCCTCCGAGGCCATCCCAGTTACTCAGCGAATACCAAATACCAAATACCGGGAGTGTGAAGTTACCTCTACCCCTGAAACTGCCCCCACAGAGTCAGCTATGAGGAAATGAGGGGTTCCAGAATGCTTCTTTCAGAGGGAGCATTCTCAGAGGAAAAAATCCAGGCCCTGTGAAGACCATCGTAGGCCTGTCAACCTGAGCGCCTCAAACAGATGCTCCAGCGCCCTCTGAGGCGGGTCTGTGTTTCCACAGGGAACGTCCAAGGCCAGGGACCGGGGCCCCACCCAGGGCAGGACGGTGTCATCCTTCATCGCCAAGGACCACGTGTCCAAATCCCCAATCAAGGTACACGGCGTGGCAAATTTCCATTTTCTGAACGATTTCTACCAAAACTCTTACCAAAGAAATTAAAATCAAACAACCTCTAATTATGCACATAGTGAATTTCCTCAACTGAAAACAATAAAACATCATGAAACAACACATCAAAAGCCAATTGAAATAAAACATGGAAGTATCTGAATGGAAACGGTTCTAAGAAATAGTGGCGGACTCATGGTCCCCTAGCTGCTGCCCATTCAGCGCCTAGAGTCAGAAGTAACAAAGGAAGAGCCTCCTCCAAAGGGGGTGCTTAGCACCCCCAACCCCAGCAGAGTTGCTTCTGCAGGGTCTCAGGTGAGCTTTAGGAAGGATTTGCGTGACTGGGCATTTGGGGGCCCAGAGGTCGTGAATGGCAGTCTTCTTAGATTGAAGAAGACTGATTCCTTCTTAGGTTGAAGGAAGCGCAGAGACCATGCAGTGATTCGGTCCTCTCCTTTTACAGATGGAGAAACAGCCTGGGAGCCTGAGGAATCCGCACAAATCACAGGGAACAAACAGCAGTGACAACAATGACAAGGCGCTGGATCTCCTGCCGAATGCTCTACATACAGTAACGCGCGTCATCTTCACAACAATGCTGTTCATCTGTCCCTCATTCATTCACCCAGCAAATATCCGAGTGCTTCTGATGCACTTGGCACTGCTCTGGGTGCTGGGGACACAGGGACAAAGCAGGCAAATACCCTGCTCCATGGCACTGGCATTGGGGGAGAGGTAGGACCAACAAAAATAAGCAGATAGATGATGATGATGATGATGATGATGGCTAGATAGATGACAAAGCAGCATATGAGAAATTGAGAAGTTCTTTTTTTTTTTTTAATTTATTTATGATAGTCACAGAGAGAGAGAGAGAGAGAGAGAGAGAGAGGCAGAGGGAGAAGCAGGCTCCATGCACCGGGAGCCCGACGTGGGATTCGATCCCGGGTCTCCAGGATCGCGCCCTGGGCCAAAGGCAGGCGCTAAACCGCTGCGCCACCCAGGGATCCCCGAAATTGAGAAGTTCTATCAAGAAAAATAAAGCAGGGAGGGGGATCGAGAGGGCTGGGAGCAGAATGACAGTCTGAGACAGGGTGGTCAGGGATCCCTTCACTGAGGTGACACTTGAGCAAAGACTCAAAGGAAGTGACCACTTTTTTTCCCATTTACATGTGAGAAAACAGAAACTTCTAGCTCAGAATGGAAGCTGTCAGCTCCCGCTTCAGGTGCTGGGAAGGGAAATCTAATCCCTTAATCTAATCCCAAGGCAGAAGGATGGAGGCGAGGATGTTTGGAGGGCCCAGATAGGGACCCCGAGGTTATCCAATCTTGTGTTATTTTTGGTGTCACATTCCTGGCTCCCCAAGAGAGCAGAACTGAGCTGCAGGCCACATCCCCTTCCTGCTGCCTTGACCAGCCTGCCATGGCAGAGACCCAGTCCCGAGGAGATGCGTCCTCTTCCCTCTCTCCGAGGGACCAGCGGGCCCCCACTCTGGCCACCAGGGAGCTAGGAGGCTTCCCCAAGCCCTGGCGTTCATCACTCCATCCCCCAGCAGACCCCTGGCCTCCCAGGATCACCCTCCAGCATTTTCTCCCACATTTTCCCACTGGGAAATGGGAAGAGCTCAGACTAGGGGTTCTGGGCCAAGGGGAGCAGGCGAAAACCCCGACTTGGAGGTGAAAGCCGACTACACGAAGTCGGAGGTCTTCAGATGGAACATCTGGGAAGAGGTGATGACAGGTCAGACCAGAGAACGTGTCCGGCACCGGGTGGGCCCTGAAGAAATGTCAGGTTTATTTCTTGCCGTTTCGTCAGAGACACTAGTTGGCCTGTCCCAGCCTCCTTGCTGGCCGAGCCACCGACCCATAAGGAGCCCCGCCAGCCCGGGTTCAGCTCAGTGACCGCTGACTGCTCAGCACCAGGCCCCACCGCAGCTGCTGGGCGAGGGGCAGCGAGGACCAGAAAGGCGGGGACCCTGCACGGAGGAGAACACACAGCGTAGGTGTTCAGGCTGGGGCGGAGGTGAAACACTGAGGAATAGAATTCTTTGCTCACAGTTTTCTTATTTCTAGAGGGAAGGGGCTAGGGTGGCATAAGACCCCGACTCTCCCCCAACAGAGCTGGCCTTGGAGGCTTGCCCCTGCCCGCGACTTTGGCACCTGAACTTGGCCAGGCTCTGCCCTCACCTGCCTCCTCGGAAGGAAGGAGATACCTGTCCACACCATCCCTGCCTCCCTCTGACAATCCACTTTTGTTGCCTCCCTCCCTCCGGCCCCGTTTGCTGCCCCCTCCCTCTAGCTCCCTGGCCCATGACTACCCGCTACCCAGAGGCACCCCAGACCCAGGTGTCCATTTGCCCTACCTTTCCCAATCCCCAGTGGGGACCTCGGGCCAGCAGCCAGGCCCCATTCATACCCGGTCACTTCCCACCTCATGGTTATTTCCATCTGAGGCTGAGTTTTATGTAAGAGAATACATCTGCCATGCAAATGAGCACGGGCCTCAAGGTGGCCAGAGGGAGACTGGAAGGAGCAACAGACGCCTCACTCCTATTTTGGGACTAAAGTCCCAGCTCTCTGCTTCCATGACTGCTCCCGCTGCCACCACCAACTCCTTCCTGGGGCCACCGATGGAAGTAGGGCTCTCGGAAGTTTCTCTTTTCTGGGTCCTCCATCAGCTTCACTCCCAGCTCACCCCCTGAGCTCCCTCCGTGGAACCCCCGAGGACCCATCCCTCACCTCTGCACCCCACTTCCTAACTTCTCCATCACTCAGAGCACAACAGAGGGGCTTCCGTCGGGGCCCGAGGGGGCCAGACCCAGACCACACACTCAGAGGCCAGGCAGGCAGAGAGGAGACGCTGAGCCCACCCTGGAGGAAGAGTCGGCAGGAGCAAGCCCCTGAGCCAGAGCCTGCGCTCCCCTGCCCCTCAGCACAGGGCGCCTATCTGAGCACAGAGCAGCCCAGCCACTGCCCTGGATGCACACCAGGCATCCTGTCATTGTGCTCCCGGATATTGCAAAGGGAGGCCAGGTAGGGTGGAGGTTATTGTTTTTTTTTCAAGCCAAGAGAAACAGCCCATAAGACTAAACCAAGTCCCCGGTCCCCAGCTGGCCTCTCAGCCCACCCTAAGGAAGGCTTATAGGGCCTCTGCTGGTGAGGCAACTCTGTGACTCCCTATTTCCAGCAGATATTGGGCCTCTCATCCGGTGATGGCGACAGGAGAAGGAGGGAGGACAGGCACATCCAGGAGAAGATGCCAGAAAATAAACATGAGCAGGGGGCTGAGGTTGGTCAAAAGACCACCTGATGGCCGAGTCTAGAACCATAAACCCAGGAGCCCATGTTTCTCTTAGTCATGGGCTTTACTGCCCCCTGTGTCTTGTTGGGGACCAGCAGGAGCCAGGGAGGAACAAAGCCCTATGCTTCTCCCTGTAATAGTCCCTGTGCTCGTGGAATCATCAAAACCCCATGACTAGATGGGATAAACTGGTTTAGAAGCCTCTGGTAGAACAACCAGCACCCTCAGCACACGTGCTCCCCCCACCCCCACCTGCCCCGCACTGTTGAACAGTGGGCAGTGCACACTGGATGATGGGAGGCTGGCCTTGCCCCGTGGGTCTCCCAGGCCAGGACAGCTGAGTCCTCCCAGGTGGGCCTCTGGGACGCCCCTACCTGGTAGCTGCCCAGCTGTCCCCAGATGGCTTCCAGGAGTGGGAAATACCACCATCTGACTATTCAGATGCTACCTGTTTCCAAAGAAAAATTTGACACAGCTGTTCATCCTCATGATTCACCCACACCCGTTTCTCTGTAGTTTCCAGTTCCCCTCCATGGGGACACATGCAAACGTCAAATCCCACTTCCTCATGACTGCCCTCTCTTACTTGAGGGCAACCGTTTGGTGAGCCCAGGAGCCTGCCCTCTTCCACTTGAACACACCTACTTCCTTCACTTGCTCCTGGTGTGAGGTGATTTCAAGTCCCCTCACCTCCATGGATTTCTCCAAGACAAGCCCCACGGACTCTGTGGCCCTCCTGAAGTGTCGGCTCAGAGACAGGGCTCCCCATCCATATTTACATGGGCTCTCCCTTCTGATAAGACCTACCAGTTATTCACTGGAACTACCCATTGGGCTGCTCCTATTTCCACAGAACTGGAGCAGTTGCAGACAGACCAACAGGCCAGCCATGCTGATGGCCATGGGGGACCTAAGCCCCCCAGAAGCAAACATGAGCCCACCTGCACACAGCTGGAGCCAAACATTCACAGAACAAGTGAGGATGAACCAGAAGCCTACTACATTGAACATGAGACTCCCACATTCAGACAGGAGTGCCTTTACTCCCCTCTGATCCATCTGAGAAGGCTTTCTGGAGGAGGGAGTGAGATTCCAGAAGGTTCTAGAAAGACGGGCAGTAAGACAGCCTGGCATTCTGGGGCTGTCACAGGGAGCTTGATAGGCAGGGAAGGGAAGGACCATTCAGAGCAGTGAGTGTTGAGTGGTCTGTGGAATGGACTTTGAGATCAGATAGTCATGGGATCACAGCTCTTCCAGGTATTACCTCTGTGTCTTTGGGCAAGTTACTTCCTCTCCTAGCACCCCAGCTTCCTCATCCATAAAATGGGGATAATTGTTCCTTCAAATAAAGTATGTACGTCCATTCAGTGAGATCGTTTGTATAAAACATTCGGCACAGGACCTGGTACGTAGTGCCCACCAATAAATAGTAGCCATTATGATATGATGATTATAATTTCTAAGTTTGGTGGAATAACAGTCCTCTGTGCAGGTGTGGAGAGTATTAAGATATGTACTTTGAATCCAAAGCCCGAACACAAAGGTCCTTAGCTGGTGTCTGGCAGAGAAAGCCCCAGGCTAAGACTCAGGGCCAGGCTTCTGTTACTTCTAAGCAACTTCTTCCCCGGGGCCCCAGAGCTCAGCTTTCTCATCTTTAAAAAGTGAGGTCCCTTTCAAGTCTGCAGAGCCTAGTAATCTTTCAGCAGAGAGACCTGGCACAAGAAAAGAGAGCCAAGAAAGGTAATCAGGTGGTTTAGAGCTTCTTGCCAAAGAATGGAGACACAGAGGATCCAAAGGAAACAGAGTCACGGTTTGAGGAGGAAGAAAATACCCCCAAATGTTGTCCAGAGAGACAGGAACAGAAGAACCATCAGAAACCAGGCAGAAAGAAAAAACAGCTGCAATGAGCAATAAACAAAAATTTTGTGTAGAAGCTATAGACATATATTCATGGTGAAAAATAACAAAAGCACCAGGAAATAAATTTGCAAAGCACTTGCACAGACATGTATTATTCTATTTCATCCTCAGAACACAATTGCATGCAGTTATTATTACTCTCCCTTTTTGCAACTGAGAAGCAAAGACTCAAAGAAATAAGCACCCCAGTGTCAACAGCTTCTAAGGGACAGAACTAATGCTCAAATCCACGCTTTCAGCCACCACCTCTCTCTGCTCTCAACCATGAAGTGTCATCAGTAACAGAAAGGTATAATGGATCATTATACTTTTAAATGTTCTTGAATATCAATACACTGTTTTAATAAGAAAGCTGAACGTGTTGAGTTTGTTCATTCTTGTTAGAACCTTTATGTTTTTCACAACCCGGAGTATTTTTTTAAAAATATTTTGATGCAATTCTTTACCTAGCTTAATTTTTTTCAGCTGTTCCAGATGTGTTTTTATCAGAGCAGATGAAAAGTGGGAAGTCGCTGAAGGTGAACCACTGCAGGTCCCCAGATTAATCACGTTGTGTTTTGCCAACTGTCACCAAGAAACAGACATTTATATTGTCTGCTTGGTGAAAGGGAAATGTTACGCCTTTTGAATTTTTTGCTTTTCAAATGTGAATCATTAAAAAAGATACAAAGCTATCCAGACTTTAAAGCTAGTTAACATGAGAAACTTCAGGTATCTGAGCATGTGGCTACATTATTCCATTTCTCCTATTGGCATTTCAAAGTTTGAAAATAAAGCATGAGCTTTTCTGTTGTTTTTGGCTCTCAAAAGACTTCTCAGTTTAGAACAAATTAATCTAAAAGAATATGGGGGAAGGTGAGTGGGGGAATGGGGTAATTGGGTGATGGGCATTAAGGAGGGCACTTGATGAGATGAGCACTGGGTGTTATATGTTGGTAAATTGAATTTAAATAAAAAATATAAAATATATATAAAAAAGAATGTGGGTTTTTTTCCCATGCACAGAGATGTTAAGACTTTGAATAACAATCACATTTGCAAAACACTTTCTCTTTGTTTATGTCATCTAGACCTTAGGATATCCATGGTAGGAGGAAAAAGTAGCAATCTGGGGAAATCCCAGAGAGGCTCCAAGTCCCAGTGGTGGCCTGGCTGAGCCTGGCTGTAGCTGAAGGACCTCCAAGACCGCTCCATCCCAAACAGTCTGAGAAGCCCTTAATAACTATGTGCAACATACAATGCATGCAGATATGAATACTATCCTTGAACCTGCCCCTATTGCCAACATAAAGCACCCTTCTTAAGGATGATGCCTGTTGACCCAAGTCCGACCCTGGCTTGGCCACTTCCCAGAAGTGGAACCTTGGCCAATCACTTCGTTCAACTGCCATCCAGCACAGATAAGTAGTGCTCTGTCTGCCTACGGCCCCTAGGAAACTGAAGTATTCTAAGAACATCAGACATTATTACTAGAAGCTTAAAACTATATGAACAGGTCTCCCTATGGTTCACTCCACACTGGAGCTCTACTAGGTGCCCTGTTGTAACACATTGGAATTCACGGTCAGCCTTCTATGTTATATTGTTTTTCTTCTCAACCTTAGTTTTCCCATATGGAGGGGTCTTGGTGTTCCTGGTAGTTCCTGATAATGGCCCCCTTAATCATAGAAACACTGAGGTAGGGTAGGACAAGGTTTCTGAAAGATCTCCACTAGCCTTTGGGCTGTGACTGCTCTTTGGACCACCCACTAGATGGCTGCTCCATCCAAAACTAGAATAACTCCTAGATCCCTTTCTTGAGTAAAACCAGAAGACTCAGGCCCACCACCCAAGGTTAGCACATGGAACAATTTGTTCCTTTCCACTTAGCAAATCAAAGCCCACTTACTCAGCCCCTAAAATCTTGCTTAATTTTTAGACATTTGTAAGCAATTATTGACTATGTACCTATCATGTTCCAAGTACCACTCAGGCCACTAAAATAGAGCAAGAGAACTCAACATGGTGCTCTCCTCATGGACCTTTCCCTCCATCCTCACTCTCCTCACCTTAGGATTTTGCTACCAGAAAAAAAAGCTAATGTATATTGGTATAACATTTTAGTTAATGGCCACACCAACCTTTTGAGTAAGTATTTTTATTTCCATTTTATAGATGAAGAAGCAATCAAGTCTCAAAAAGGATAATTTGCCTAAGACCACATAGCTAGTAAGTGCTAGAAATGGGGAATCAAATCTGTTTGACTCTCTGAAACTGCTTTTAATGCCACTCTGTGGTCCTCTATACAGTCGCCCCATCCAATGCCAACTTCGTAGAAATCTTAGTGGTCATTCAGTCTTCCAGGAAAATCATGAAACTTTTTTTTTTAAGATTTTATTTATTTATTCATGAGAGGCACAGAGGGAGAGGCAGAGATATAGGCAGAGGGAGAAACAGGCTCCCTGTGGGGAGCCCAATGCAGGACTCAATCCCAGGACTCTGGGATCATGCCCTGAGCTGAAGGCAGATGCTCAACCACTGAGCCACCCAGGTGCCCTAATTCATGAAGCTTTAAATAAGGTCTGTTCTCTCAGAGACTCTGAGTGTTACTTGACAATTTTTTGTTCCAGACAAGTTTCCAGTTTTCTCTGCAGTTGGTTTTCTGCTGTAAGTTAGCTCCTTATCTATAAGGCAACATAACATGTTAAGAGCACAGAGTAGAATGGGGTGCCTGGGTGGCACAGTTGGTTAAACTTCCAACTCTTGATTTAGGATCAGGTTGTAATCTGAGGGTCGTGACATTGAGCCTCGAGTCAGGCTTAACACTCAATGTGGAATCTGCTTGGGACTCTCTCTCCCTCTCCCTCTCCCCCTACCTGCCCCCTACCCCACTCTCACTTTCTCTCTCTCGGGTAGATAAGTAAATCCTTTAAAAAAAGAAGAAGAAGAATGTAGACTATGGTCAAGAAAAATAAAATAACAGCCTAGTTTGGAATTCTGATGATATTACTTACAAATTTATCATCTGAATCTGTTTCGTTGTCTGTTAAAGAGTGGGAATAACAATACCCATCCCATGGGTTATAATATCCCATTATTGTCCCATGGAGTTATAAGGACTGAAGAAGATAACAATAAAATGGTAGTATGTGCTATCACACAACTTTTCTCTTAATCCCAATTTTTTTCAATAATTTTGGATATTGGGACTTTTCAATATGTTTACAAAGTCTAAATCATCAAGCATTGCAAACTGACTGCTCTCTAGCTGGAGTAAGATAATTGTGGGGGAAAACTGTGTTCTTTCTGTATTTCTCCCTCACCACCACAGTATAACACTTCCGACATCAGATGTGTCAGGGTTTTGCGCATAAACCAAGCAATTCTGTTATACCAGCTGGGTGTCCTACAATTTAACTCAATGCTGACACCATCTACCTGGAGATAGCATCAGATCCCACAGGTTGTAGACTCAATCCCACGAGATTGTCCCCAACCCCAACTTCAGCCACCAATCAGAAGTAGTGGGTCTCTAAGTTACTCACAGCTTCTGTCCAATTTGGCTACATATTGGAGGTTCCTATGACCTCCTTCCCCTTAGATTCAATCATTTGCTAGAATGGCTCACAGAACTCAGGGAAACACTTACTTATGTTTATGAGTTTACTAAAGGATATGAAAAAGGAGTGAACAGCCAGATGAAGAGACACATAGGGCAGGGTCTATAAGGGTTCTGAATGCAGGAGCATCTGTCCCTGTAGAGCTGGGGTGCCACATTCTCCCAGTGTGTGGATTTGTCCACCAACCTGGAAGCCCCTGAGCCCCATACTATTGAGATATTTATGGAAGCTTCCTCACCTAGGCACAATCGGTTATTACCTCCATTCCCAGCCCCTCTCCCCTCCCTAGAAAACAGGGAACAGGGTTGAAAGTTCCAAGCTTCTAATCATGGCATGGTCTTTCCGGAGACCAGGCCCCAACCAGGAGCGCATCCAGAGCTGCTTCATTAGAACAAAAGATACTCTTATCAGGCAGGAAATTCCAAGGGTCTTAGGAGCCCTGAGTCAGAAACTAGGGTCAAAGACTAAATATTGGAATAAAAGATTCTCCTAGCACCCCTATTTACAAGGGTTTTAGGAGCCCCATGTCACAAACTTAAGACAGAGACATATATTTCTTATTATTTCCCAATGTATCTCATTCAATTTAGACAGTATGACTTTTATTTGAACTAATTGCCAAAATCTAGAAATCCAAAGAAATCTGGGCTGCCTTCCAAGATGGGCCAATACTTTGTCCATAACATGCACTAAGTACTCACTAATTGATTGATAAAACTCATTTGTATCCCCCTCACAATGCCTAACACAAATCCAAACAGTCTGTTTGTCAGTCAACAAGTCTTCATTGAATCTCTACTATGTGCCAATCAGGCTTACTTAATAACTAACTTGCTTCCACTGCTATCTCCATCACACACATGCACACACACACACACACACACACACAAAATACTACTGCAAAGAGGATCCATCTCACAGGGCCATGATACAAACATGGCCAGTACGAACCAGGATGATGTGCTTAGAGCCATTGCACAGTCTCAGTGCTCAGTAGATGTTCACAATCAGACTTGGTTACAGAACGTCAGAACTAGAAAGGACCTCAGAAATCCTCTTTTCTGAATCATTCATTTAAATTTCTGAGTCTGGGGGTAATCCTCTGACACCTTGTGGCAGAGTCTTTGAGAAACCAGGATAAAAAAGACCTGCTTCCTGCACCCGGCCTTCACCGCCAAGCCTCAGCCCACACCTTGAAGTCTGAAGATTGCCCAAGGCTGCTTTGGTTCAATACCAAACCACAGGGCCTGGTATACCAAGATTAAAGCTTTGAGGCAAACCACGAGGTTAACCAGTCAGCTCGCCTCAGCCCTGGCTGGAACAACCATGGCCCCATCTGCTCTGGATTCCAGTTCGGGAGTGAGGATTGAAGAAGGCCAGAGAGCCCTCCTGCACAGCCACTACTACCCCTCCCAGTGCTGAGTGTCCTGGCTTTCCACTTGTCCCAGGTGTCTGGAAGATCTGGTTCTCCCAGTCTGCACTGGGGCCAAAGCCGATGTGATGCAATATGGCCCCAGTCATCAGCCCCAAGTTCAGTTTAATTATTCACATGTGCAGATGACACATAGAGAGGGGCTAAGGAGTGGTAATTACCCGGGTGGGGTTACAGAGCCCAGGTGACTAAGAGAATACTTTGCTCTAGCTGCAGAGAGCTAGGAAGAAAATTACCAGGAGCCCCTTCTGGGCCTGGACCCTGACTGGCCCTCTAGGACATCATTTGCATGAGGTGTCCCACAGCACCCCTGAGGTCCTTTCCAGTTCTGACATTCTGTAACCAAGTCTGGGCATTTCCTATAAATGGAAACATATACTATGTAGCCTATTGTAACTGGCTTCTTTCACTCATCATAATTTTCAAGATCCACTCATAGTGGAGCTTGTATCAAAACCTAATTCCCCGGGGCACCTGGATGGCTCAGTCAGTAGAGCATGTAACTCTTGATCTCGGGGCTGTGAGTTTGAGCCCCGTATGGGGTGTACAGATTACTTAAAAATAAGACCTTTAAAAAAGCATTTCATCCCTTTTTATTATGGAATAATAATCCATTGTATTATTATACTATGCCTAGTTGATCCAGTTGTCAGTTGATGGACATTCGGGGTAATTGTTACTGGGTTATTGTCAGTTGATGGGCACTTTTTGGCTATTACAAATAATGCTGCTATGTGTATTTACATGCAACTGTTTATGTGGATATATGCTTTCAGTTCCATTTAGCATATACCCAGGAATGGAATTGCTGGGGCATATGATAATTCCACACTTAACCTTTTGAGAGACTTTTCCACAAAAGATTTTGAAGGCCTTCCTATGTGCCAGGCCCGGGCCGGGTACTAGGTATTCTGAACAAACCTAATGAAAATATCTGATCAAACTTTAGTGAACAAAGCAGATGTGATCCTTGTCCTTGTGGAGCTCAAATTCTAATAAGGAAGACAGGAAGTAAGCAAGTAAAAGTAACTAGGCAAAATCGTTACACACAGTGATGAAAAGAAAACCAATGAATCAGGGCAGATGGAAGGAGTTGCTTTGGATGGAGCAGTTAGGAAAGGTCCCAGAGAAAGAGCCAGTCAGGCAGATTAGAGGCAGTGTTCTAGGTAGAAGGAAGAGTTCAGTGAGTTCGAGACACCAAAACAGGAGCATCGTGGTGGGAGTGGAATCCACAAGGCCATAGAAGTCCTATGGCCCTACAGATCACAGGCAGTGTTCTGAATTTTATTCTGCGTGCAATGAAAAGCCATTGTGTCCTCTTAAGTAAGTGGTTGGGGAGTGGAGGGGATAGTAGCATGAGCTGATTCTTTTTAAATTTATTTAAATTTATTTTTTTAAAGTAAACTCAACACCCAACATGGGGCTCAGACTCACAGCCCTGAGATCAAGAGTCACATCTTTACTGCTGGAGCCAGCCAGGCCCCTGCTTTTTTTTTTTTTTTTAACAACAACAACAACAACAAAAAAAAAAAACAGATTACACGAACTAGAATTTATGTACAATAAACTTCACCTTTCTAGAGTACGAAGTTTGATGAGCTTTGACAAATATCACCATTGCAAAGCTATGACCACAATCAAAATATACAGTATTTCCATCTCCCCACAGGTTTTTCTAATGCTTTTTCCAATCAATCCTCTGTCCACACCCAGCCCCTGCCGACCACAGATTCATTTCTGTGTGCCTTTCTCAAATGTCATATAAATTTAGTCATATACTACTTAGCGTGTGGCTTCTTTCACTTGGCATGATGTTCTTGAAATTAAGCCATGGTGGAATATGGAAAAAGTTTGTTCCCTCTTTATTGCTGGTGTATTCCAATTATATGGTTATGCCACAATTTGTCCCTTGACTCTTTGATTGACATTTGGGTTACTTTGAGTGGCTAATATGAACAAAGATTCTATGGATATTCATGAACATCTTTGTATGAACATGTTTTCTCTCAAGTGAATATCTAAGAGTAGAATTGCTAGGTCATGCAGTAAGTTTATTTCTAAATTTATAAAAAATACAAAACTGGGGCTTCTGCGTGGCTCAGTTGGTAAAGCATTTGACTCTTGATTTGGGCTCAGGTCATAATCTCAGGGTAGTGGGATTGAGCCTTGTGTTGGGCCCCATGCTCGGTGCAGAGTCTGCTTGAAATTCTCTCTCTCTGCCCCTCCCCCTATTTGTGCAAGAAATAAATAAATAAATAAATAAATAAATAAATAAATAAATAAATAAAATTTTACAAAAATACTGAACTGGTCTCTAAAGTGACTTTACCACTTCACATCCCCACCAACAATAGATGAGAATTCAAGTTGTTTTGCATCCTTACCAACACTTAGTATTGTCACCTTGTTTAATTCAGCTATGCCAGTGGGTGTGTACTTGTATTTAAACGTAATTCAATTTGCATTTCTCTAACATCTGAATGTCGAGCATCTCTTCCTGTGCTGATTGGCATTTCCATGTTTTCTTTGGTGAAGTGTGTGTTCAAATCTTTTTGTTCCACTCTCCTGTTTCTATCCAGTTGTTTCTTTCTTTATTATTGAGTTGTAAGAGTTCTCTGTATAGTCTGAAAACAGGGTGTACACTCTCAATATACGTTTTCAAGTATTTAATCTGTGGCCTATTTTGTCATTTTCTTGACAGTGTCTTTTAAAAAGCATTTTTTAATGAAATCCAATTTATCAACTTTTTCCTTTGCAGTTTGTGTTTTGTATTACTTACCTAAAAACCTTTGCCTAACCTGAGAGATTTTTTCTCCTATTTTCCTCTAGAACTTTTATAGTTTTAGCTTTCACATTTAGGTCTATGATCCATTTCAAGTTAATGTTTGTGTGTGGTATGAGGTAAGGGTCAAAGTCCTTTTCTTTTTTTTTTTTCTTTTTTGTGAATATCCAGTTGTTCCAGTACTGTTGGTTGAAAAGATTATCTTTTACCCATTGAATTACCTTAGCACTTTTGTCAAAAACTCAATTGATCATCTGGACCTAGAGATCTCTTTCAGCTTCTCTGGTGAGGAGTGAGAGAGGCTGAGAAAAAGAAAGGCCAAGGCAGAGGTGGGAAAGAGGAAGGGGTATCATCGATTGAATCCAGGCCTAGTGGGTATGCCCAGATGGAATCAGTTAGGAGCCCAGGTAGTCAGAGATAGAAGACCAAGAGACTAGCAAAGGAGAGAAAAAGGGAGAGAGAAGAGAAAGGTACCCTTCTGTCATTGATAGAAACAATGATAGCAACACAGGTCAGTTCTTGGAGTTGGGGGATAATTAATTAATGGATTTCCAGGTATAAATAATTCTCCATGGATCAGAATCAGAGCACAGAAAAGGCTTTAGAGTATCTAGAGCAATGGTTCTCAAACTTGGCCCCATACAGCATCACTGATAGGTAGGTATCTTGACAAATCTCCGGAAGTAAATTCTGGACATTGGTATTTTCAAAGTACTTTCTTGGTTTTAATTAGCATCCAGGACTGAGATCCCCTGTTCTAGTTCAACTTTATCTTACAGAGGAGGAAGTTGAGAAGCAGAGTTGGGCAGAGGCTAGAACAGAGATTCCTGGGACTCAGGGAGTTCCCAGGATGCAAGATGTTCAGTTCTAAAGCCAGGAGAGTCCCACCACGTGGGACTTTCAGTGCCAAAATTGGGAAAGTCCTGAGTAAACCAGAAAGAGTTGGTCATTCTACCTAAAATGTTCATCTCCCTATTTCCAGTAGCTCTTTCCACTTAAAATGATAGACTTAAAATGATCAGTGAATCCCGTACAACCAACTGGGTATCTTGCTATTTAATCAAACCCATAATGTAGTAGAACTTTCATTTCTAGTTGCCCCTCAGGACATCTCCCCGATTCAGATACATGCAGTCAGTCATCAATTAGCCTTCTGAGGGGCCAGAAGTCAGGGTGGAAATAAGTGCTTAGTAGTAGCCACAACTAGCTTTGCTCAGACATGTTCCTATGCTGGTTTCCTGCCTCTGTGGGCGGACGGAGGGCTTCTCTTCCAGCTAAATTCTCCTAAGACAAGCTTTCACATCCCCATGTACCTCTCCTCCATAGCACTTAACACAATAGTAAACTCATATTTGTATGATAACCTGTTGATGTTTGTCTTTTGTTAAGATTTTAAACTTATTGAAGATAGAGCCATGCCT
Organism: Canis aureus; assembly: GCF_053574225.1. Lineage (NCBI taxonomy): Eukaryota > Metazoa > Chordata > Mammalia > Carnivora > Canidae > Canis > Canis aureus. Next base: position 73,521,847 of record NC_135613.1, read on the forward strand.
CTTTCAGCTCATTGCTACATCTCACTACTTAGCACAGTATCTGGCACATAGTAGGTGTTCAACAAATGGGTGAATGCATACATGCATACATGAATGAATAATGAATATCCTTACCTATTATTATGCCCAAGGAACAACACTGATGTGTATCTTTATACTACCAGGAGATTTCAAGCCAGTAGGGGTTAAGTGTTAAGTCCTTGCTTTGTGGGGTACATACTGTTATGATAAATGTAATCCACATTCATCTGAAATATAGAGAGAGGTACAGGAATGATAACGAGGTTGGTGATGGCCTCGCAAAGAGGCCTCTCTTTGTTACCTGCTTCCTAAGACACAGCGGCTTCTGCTCAATCCATATTCAGTCCATGCACCTCTCTGACTCAGTGACCTTTGACATCTTTATTAATATCTGTGACACTCAGGGCTTGCCAGGCTGGGCCCCTGTCACATTCCTAGTACCTCATTGCGGATGGCACATGGATTTATCATCATCATCATCAGATCTTTCGTGAACATCCTTGTGTTCTAGTCACCATACTGAAAGTTGGAGAAGCAGGGGCTGGGGTGGGAGCTGTGAAGATAATAGTGACTAATAAAGCATAATTCCCGATCGAGCATGTTTTACCATTCTGCTGGTTGGAGAGATAAGATATGTACTTAGAAAAAGCTTATCAGACAGTGGGGTGGTTTATAATAAATGCCAGAGATGTGGTATAGCTGATAAGTGTACCTCCAGTTTCAGAGAAAGGAGAGTAGAACTGCGGGTTGGGTGGGGCTGGGGTATTCTCCACTGTGTCAGCAGGAGTCCCCATTCTCCACACTCGGACACCAGCCCTTGGCCTTCACTCCCATCCTCTACTATACTGCCCAACTCAAAAGGAACAGGATAGGGGTGTCTTTGAGGAAACGTTTGCAATGTCCCTCGGGACCAGATGCAATGCTTTGTGCCTTTATGAGCACTTATTTAATGCCAATGAATGTAGAGTGAGTGAATGAGTCAAGACCACCCCAACTGCACCCATCACCTCAGATATAATGAGGTGGTACAGTCGCCCTGGGTCTCAACCCACTGAACCTAGTGAGGAACACCTAGTGGATGAAGTCATCCTGGTGAGTCATTTCCTGGGATGTAGCCTGGAAAGCAACCTCCCACGTTGTTCACTCAGATTTCTAGCACTTGGCTTAGGGTGCCACCTGGTGACACCCCTAGGTAAAGCTCTCCGGCTCTCCTGCTCACTCCAGGCTGGCCAGCCTCAGAATCCTCCAGGCTGAGAAACACCAGAGACCAGGACCCCAAGGTCTCAGTTCTGCAAAATAGCAGAATCAACCATCTTCCAACCTCCCCCCATGCATTCCTGCTGTGTGGCCTTGGCCATGAGCATCTTCTCAAGGGAAAATGACACCTGTATGTCAGCTTCTTAAATGTCCCTAAAGCATCCAGCTGTCTGGGGTTACCTGATGCTTCCCAGGCCATGTATGGGAGGGGGGGAATCCAGGATCACTTGCCATACCTCGAAGGATTCTGGAGGAGGGCTTGCACTTCCCAGTATTACCTACAGATCTACACTCATTCGGAACGCTGGCTCACTGCTCTGGGTATTACGTGCTGCTCCTTTTCTGTACCATGTAACCCCAGTCTCTTTACTCCTCAAAGTGCCACCTACTGAAGGCAGTGCATGTGGCACACTTTACAAGGTTTAGAGTCAGAGAGGAGGAATCAAGAAGGAAGTTACATTGGCAAAAAAACTCAATGCTGAGCAAGGGAAGAGGAGGGCTAAGGTCAACATGATACCATATACAGACCTAACCTTGTTGTGGGAAAACAGTCTTCAAGACAGCACAGGTCAGTTCCAGAGAAGAACACTGTATGGACAGGACACCCTGCCCCCATGATGCTTCTTATATTCTAGCAGAAGGAGATGGGAGATAAACAACTAGCTGGCAAATAATTAATTACTTCCGTGGTGATATATGTTATAAAGAAAATAAAGTAATAGGGAGTGGCTGGTGGGCAAGGGGACACACCTTTATAAAATGGCGTCAGGGATGACTTCTCCAAGAAGGTGACACGTGAGCCAAGACCCAAAGACTGAGAAGGAGACAGTGAGAGACGGAGAGGACAAGAGTGAACAGTTAGGAAGAACAGGGCAAGGACTCAGAGTAATGGCCCTCCCCCCCCTGAGGTGAAGTGTCAAAAAGAGGCCCCAAAAGCAAGGTAACCAAGGTGACTCTAAAGGATGGGCATATATATCAGTGCGTCAGTTCAGTTCATTAGGTGTGCGATGAGGGATACAGTGTGGTCCCTCATTTTCAGTAAATTGATCACACAAATGATTTTTGCAAGGGGGTTTTTACTTTTTGCTTTTGTTTCCATTCTGGTTTTGGTAGAAACCAAGGGAAGAACTGAGAACTGCCACTCACGGAGCAGAAGAGAAAACACACATCTGAAAAGAGAAGCTCAGAGCTGAAGGCAGGCGTGAGTGAGCTCATGAGCCCCTGGCAGTTCCTCTGGAGCAGGGCTTGGACCACACCAGGCCTGGGGCGGGGGGGCAAGCTCATCTTAGCTCGCTCCCAGGGAGCAGGCTGGCATGGCTGACATTTAGGTTATAGTTCCCACCCTTTAATGTGTATTTACAAGCACTTTACTCCCAATATCACATTCTATCTTTGCACCGAGGCACATTGTTATTTCCAACGTTACAGATGAGGCAGCTCAAGGCCTAGAGAAGCGAAGCAACTTGCTGCTAAGTGGGAGGGGTAGGATTTGAATTTGGGTCTGACTCTAACCCCATGCTCTGAACTACGCTCTCTATAAGACATACGAGAATGAGTCTAAATGTGAACGCTCCTCCTGTTTGCTCGCCCCAACATCCAGACACACAGAGACACAAGAAATTCCTCTTTTGAATCCATCAAAGCAGTTGGTCTGGTGAAATTTAAAATAAATCTCAACTACATAGAGCAGTGGTTCTCATCCAGGGCACATTTGGCGATGTCGGAGACATTTTTGGTTGTCACAACTGGTGGTGGCGGGTGGGTGCCACTGGTAGCTAAGGGGTAGATGCCAGGGTGCTGCTGACTACCTAGTGAATCAGACAGGCCCCACCACAAGAATTATCCTGATTAAAATGTCCCTTTTGTCAAGACTGAGAACCCTATGTAGAACATGTCATCAAGGAAAGGAGCTCTCTGGCCAGATGTTATACATCTTTTATTTTTTTTTAAGATTTTATTTATTCATGAGAGACACAGAGAGAGAGGCAGAGACATAGGCAGAGGAAGAAGCAGGCTCCCTGTGGGTAACCTGATGTGGGACTCAATCCTAGGACCCCAGGATCACGACCTGAGCCAAAGACAAACGCTCAACCGCTGAGCCACCCAGGCATCCCCAGTGTGACATTATCTTGATGGTTTAACCTCAGTCTGTTTCTCAGGTTGTAGAAGCTAGAAACAAGAGTTGTGAATTCTCTGAGATGATGAAATCCCGAACAAATGATTCACATCAGCACCACCTCCCCAGGGCTGCTGAGGTGGCACCCAGGGACAGGACAGACACCAGAAGCAGTCCTTCTAGAAAGATCCAGACCTGGAGATAGTCCAAGAGCCACATGGACAAAGCCAAAGGGAAAAAGCCCAGGAAGGAGGCCAAATACCATCAGTTGAGACCACTGAATTCTCCAAAGCTGTGCTCATTAATTTACCACAGGGAAACCCAGGAGTCATAGTCTAGAATTTTCTCATCGGCATAGAAATGAATTCTCTCCCCAGAAGCAAACCCTTGGAAAACCAACTGCTTATTCAATTTGGAGGGATCCCCACAGAGGAATAGACACATAATAGGTTCTTCAGTCTTTAAAAGTATATATCCCTCAGTCCCAGGACTGATCAAGCCAGGTCCTTCCAGAAAGATTCTAGTACTGAATATATGCTACCTTCAAGCTCCACTTTGCAGTCCCACAGAGACCTGGATTCCACACTGCTGACCCTCCCTCCTCCTGCTGGCACATTGACCTTCCTGCAGCCTGAGGCCAACAGGTCTCTTGATTTGACCTGAGACGTGTTGATTTTCTGGCTTAGCCTCAGAAGACCCTCTGGTTTGCTGTGTTGACCAGTGCCAGTTCATGGGGGCGCCTCCCTCCTGGGCTCTGGCCCTGTGCCAGTTCACCTGTCACTTTCTACACTGTAGCAGTTCCCTGAGTGTGTATCTCCATACACACTCCACCACTAAGTCTAGAGTTGGCACCAAGGCACGTCTCACAGCACAAACTCTCAATTTGGGCAAAGTCAAGGTGATGTCCCAACTGTACCACACACGGGCTGTGTGACCCCGGGCTGATTTAACCTCACCCAGCCTCAGTCCTCTCACCAGTAATCAGGGCTCCTCACCACCATCTTATTGTGGGTGTGAGGATTAAATGAGTTAATGCATATCGGGTGCCTAGCACAGTACCTGGCTAATGTTGAGTGCTCAGTACATGTTAGCTTCCACCACTGCCGTCACCTCGAACGGGCCTAGCAAGGGTAGTTGGTACCTACACGGCACTTCCCACAGCATATGTGCCCAGCACCCAGGGAATCAGCATGGAGCCCCTTGTCCAAAACTTGCTTCATGCACGCGTGCTTGTCTGGCCAGTGTGGACCCGAGACAGGAGGGCAGAGAGCTAAGTGGTGAGGCACAGTCTGAGGCCTGGGCATCCATCCTGCCCCTGCCGCCTCCCAGAGGTGTGACCCCGCCAGGCCACCTAACACCCACCTTTCAGATTCTTCCTCTGAAAAGTGAGGAGGTGAGACAGAAAAGTGATTAGGTGATCCTAATATCTTTTATTTAACCCAAGCTATCCCAAAGCTTATCAGTGTAATAGGTAATCAATTCAAAAAAATTAAGGGGATATCTTATATTCTTTTCTTGTAATACTAAATCTTGGAAATCCCGCTCAGATTTTATATGTACAGCACATCTCAATTCAGACGAGCCAGATTTCAGGTGCTCAGTAGGTACGTGTGGGGAGTAGCTGCCACTCTGGACCGTGTAGTTGTAAAAATTAAGTGAGTTAATGGAGATAAATTTGTCAGTTCCAAGTAAGTGAATGGTAAATGTTGGTGTTAGCACTTTACTTTAAATGGACAGCACATGGGTGGTGTTCGAGTAATTGTGTCTAAGTATTTTCTTAATCTTCCTTTTTTGACATTATGGGCCTAATATGCAGTGTAGTACAGAGGCTAACACCAGGTCAAACTGCCCGGGCTGGATCTTACCTGGGCCACTTACTAGCTGTGTAGCTGTGGGCAAATTACTTAATTTGACTGTGCCTCAGTTTACTTCTCTGTAAAGGGGGTTAGAATAGTACTTTCAACACAGGGCAGTTGCTGGGATGAGATGAGGTCACTGAAGAGCTTAGAACCCTGTCTGCCAGCAAATGCCACACATTTGTGGAAGAAAATCTGAGGATACAGAAAAGCTGGAGGAAAAATTAATCAGTTAACCCCCGAGAGCCTTTTCCATCCAAAAAACCACAGTTAACATTTTTCTTCAGTGGTTCTTGATAAAACAGGGGGCCCCACTAGTTCTGCAACACATTCTGAGAAATCCTGTAGCGTAAGGGTGATAATTCTCTTTGCAGCTCACTGGCATCTACAGACACAAAGACCGAGCTAGACAAGTGATAGTGACAGCTACAGTGAGAGAGTGGAAGAGAAGTGGGGGGGGGGGGGCAGCCCCGTCCTTCTTCCTGAGTGTGTCACCCACAGTCCCTTCCTTTGAGGCACAATATCTGCCTTCAAGCCCAGCATAGATGGCACCATTCACTGTTTTTAAAATGGTGTGACTTGGGGGCGCCTGAGTGGCTCAGTCGGTTAAACCAACTCTTGGTTTCAGCTCAGGTCATGATCTCAGGATTGCGAGATGGAGCCCCACGTTGAGCTCCGTGCTAGGCATGGAGCCTGCTTAAGATTCTCTTTCTCCATTTCTCACTGCTCTTCCCACCTCTCTCTCTCTCCCCCCTCTCAAAACATAAGATGAAAAAAAAATAATAAAATGGTATGACTAGCACATTACATTCCAATGATAATGGAAACAAAATATTATATCTGGTGTCAAATCTTGACTTTGCAACTTATTAGCCATGTGACTTCAGGCAAGTGTCTTCCCTCTTGAGTCTCCATTTACTCATCTATAAAGTAGAGATAACAAAGCCATTATCTCTCAGGATTGCTATGGTATTAAATTTGATAATGTATGTGAGCAAACTTAAAGTAGCACCTCCTACATCGCCAATGCTCCTTTTGTGTGTTCAACAAGTACTTATTGGGTATCAATATGTACCAGACTCTGTGCCGGCTCTGGGGGTATAAAGATGGACCACAGGAGACACCTTTCTGCAAGGTGTCCTCCAAGTGCTGGAGGAGGCAGGCCATGGCTGGACTATGAGATAGAAGAAAAACCAAAGGTAATTTGCTATGCATCCACAAGTTGGGGAGTGGCCCATTGAGACCCAAATGCCCCCTCTCTGGGGTTGGCCACAGAAGAGACATGGTCATAACCTTCAGCCCCTGTGGCAACTAAAGCTAGTCTTCAGCAAAATTCAAATCTGCTGAGTGAGCCAGGGGAAGAGAGGCTGTCCAGGGCACAAAACTCTTGCCTTAAGGTACATCAAAGATCTTTAATATTTATATGTGCTAATCATCCCAGTTCTTGAAATTTCCTTAAAGGAAATGATCTTAAAAGGAGGAAAACTTTACAAATGAAAATGATACATCAAAAGATATTTTTTAAAAAATTCCATGACCCTTAACCCAGGAATTGCACTTCTGGAAATCTATCCTCAAAAAACAGAGAGCCCCACAAAGGCTGTGGTGTATAAGAACGCTCATTATAGTGTTTTAAGAAAGAGTTTCTACTCTAATGTCAAATAAGAGAGGAACTGGCAAGGTAGACTATGGTATTTGCAGAAGTAATATTCAAACACTGGACAACCAGTGCAAATGAGGGCTCTGAAGGGTGTGCTGTGCCGGGGCTTCACCTTACAGTTGCCAGATTGTGAAAAGGCTGGGGAGGGGTGTCCCGGGTGGCCTGGAGAGGAGCAGAGACTGAGCAGATAGTTCGCTTATCTACGGATCTCAAAATTCACATAGGACTCAGAGGAGAAACATGCAGTCATGAAGAGTGATCATGACACATGTATATATGTTTGTCGACACTCACCCAATTATACACGGAAGACCTGTGGATTTTACTATATGCGGTTTTATCATAATTTTTTAAATTATCACGGTATGGGGTCGTGGTTAAAAGCCTGCATTCCGACCTCAAATGGATCTGGGTTAGGAATGCCAGCAGCACCGATTCCCAGATAAGTTATTTAACCTTTCTAAGCCTCCGCTTCCTGACTGTAAAGCGAGGATAATGATAGTTTTCACATGATAGTATTGCTGTGAAATTAAGCAGGATAATTAGTGAGAAAAACACTTACACAATGCTCAACATTCAGTATTAGCTATTAATGTTAGCTATCATTTGATAATATGGAAAAATACATATTATATCATATCACATACGATATGCGTATGTATCATACATGCGTATAATCATGCACAATGTATTATATGCATCTCATATGTGCATCATGTATACATATAATCATATACAAACACGTATCATTTGTGTGTGTATATAGAGATATATACACACATAGGATATAATATAAACTATAAAAGCCAAATACAAATTATATCTATGGTACAATTAAAATCTAATGTATTTTTTAAATGTTTAATCTATTCATAAAAGAGGTAGGGGTAGGGGCTCCTGGGTGGCTCAGTGGTTGAGCATCTGCTTTCGGCTCAGGGCATGATCCCAGGGTCCTGGGATCCAGTACTGCAACGGCTCCCTGCAGGGAGCCTGCCTCTCCCTCTGCCTCTCTCATGAATAAATAAATAAAATCTTTAAAAAAAGAAAAAAGAGGTAGGGATGGAATAACCCCACGAAGATGACAATATAAGTTGTTTCGACTTGGCTTCCCCTTACACGTGGAACAACTGGTAACTATCTATAGACTAGACACCACGGTCTAGAGAATCCTAGAACAGGGGCTTGAGGCTGAAGCACCCCCCAGCAGAGACAAGACAGACTGGATTGGAAGGGTAAGAGAAGCTGCTATGCTCCGACCTCACTGCCCCTCCCGCAGGCCAGTGAGAGCCCCCAACCCCACCGAGGCTACAGTTCCTCCAGAAGGATAAGAGACCCTGGAGTGGACACCCAGCTCCCCCCAGCATTGGGAGTCCCTTGGTGGGAGTGCCACTCTGCTCTTACCTTAGGGAGATCACAAAGGAATCGGTGGAGCTGGACCACTGGGAATGGGATTGTAATGCAGAAGATGGGGAGGGGCTTGCAGCAACCAGGGCGCGGATTTGGGCAGACGGAGCTCCTACAGCAGGGCCCAAGGAGTACTCCCCACCAGCAGCTTCCCTCACCTGCAGAGCCGATACAGGGGTGCAGTCTGACCAGGACACTGGGCAGAGCACAGGCCTGCCTGATTTGGAACCTCGAAGAGCCTGGTTGGCCCTGGAAGCTGCTCTGCCTCTACACCTGGGCAGGGGAGCCGCCTCACGGTTCTGCCCACTGCTGAATACAGCCTGCGATCCTGCGAGGCAGGAAGCCCAACCAGAGCTCCTGGGAATCTCTGTCGTCTGCCCTGCAGCCCCCATGACAGCCTCTCTGGAGCGGAGAGCTGGCCAGTGGCTCTCTCCGTCTGCAGAGCAAAACCAGCGGCCAGGGAACTCTGGCCAGGGAACTCAGTGCACGGATCTTCCTGATTTGGATTCTTTTTTTTTTTTTTTTAAGATTTTATTTATGTATTAGAGACACACAGAGAGAGGCAGAGACATAGGCAGAGAGAGAAGCAAGTGCCCTGCGGGGAACCTGATATAGGACTCGGTCCCAAGGCCCCGGGATCACAACCTGAGTCAAAGGCAGATGCTCAACCACTGAGCCACTCAGGTGTCCTGACTTGGATTCTTAAGCAACAAGCCATACATTCTGCTGTGAGGCCAGGACAGAGCAGCTCATTCACAACCCCACCTGCTGCTGAGGAGAGAGCCCAGTACCACCTGGCTAGGAAGCCTGACCAGAGGACCCACATAACCATGGAACCCATCCTATAGCCTTGCATGGGCAGTAGCCCTACTCATCTGTTCTCAGCCAGGAACACCCCCCTCCACTGGAATTTGTTTGATGTTTTCCTCATGGCTATGCTAGGATTATAGGGTTTTGGGGGGAAGACCACAGAGGTTAAGTGCTATTCCCATCACATTGTGTCAAGGGTAGGTGTTACCAATACGACTTAACCACAGTTGATATTAACCTTGATCACCTGGCTGAGATAGTGTTCATCAGGTTTCTCCTCTGCAAAGGTACTCCCTCTCCCCTTTTCCATACTGTCTCTTCTGGAAGGAAGTCATTATGTGAGGCCCACACTTAAGTGGGGAAAGGGGATGCTCGCCCTTCACCGAGGGTGAAGTGTTTCATAAGTGATTTGGAGTTCTTCTCCATGGGAAACTCATTTCTTCTTCTGGTTGGGATTTCTCACCGTTTATCCAGTGTCTAATCATTGTTAGACATTTGCTATCCCACCATGACCTGAAATGGATCTTCCCACATCTAACTTTGTTGGACACTTACTATGTACCCTGCACTATGCTGGACATCTTTTGTGTATCCTGTGTCACTTAATCCCTGCCATAACCTTATGCAATGAATACTATTAGACCCACTTCACAGATAAACTGAGACTCAGAGACTTTCTCTACTTGGGAACCCTGTTGTATTCCTATGTATGCTTTGCATACCATACCGTAAAAATTGGAGTGAACTTCCATACATTCTTTGCCTACCCAGGTTCTGGGCTGCTAGGTGAGCCCTAGGTCTGAATAGGTCTGAATCCTCCACTTCACAAATTGCCTAGCCTCTCTCTGAGGTTACCTATCCTCTCTTCCCTGCTGGTAGTAACTGGATGCTCATGTCAGCTTGCCCCACAGCCCACCCCAGAATCCAGTCCCATGGTTTCCCCATGGTTGCCTGAGCTCTGGAGCACAGCTGGCAAGACCTTGGCCATTATAGCTCAGCCCCAGAGCGTGAGCGGTCACAATCCAACACTGTTGCTCACATGGAAAGTTCTCTCCCTGCCGGAGGACAAAAACAACACCTCACGCCCATGAAGACCTGACAGATCTAGAAGCCTGTTTCACACTCTGAACAAAATCCCCCACCCAGATGCTAAAAGGCGAGAGAACACGGAGGGAGTTGAACATATAAAAGCCACTACGGTTGGAAAAGAAACCAAACAAAAGATAACTTCTAGGCGGTTAACCCACCTGCCCCCATGACAGCCCCTGGAGGAGGTATCACTCAATGGCAGGCTCCGTCAGCTTGGGAGAGTTCAACCACTCAGTGTTCTCCTTACCTCCACCCTTAGGTCTCAAATTGGACACCACGATAGAGTCAAAAGAGGACTTGGGGGCAGAATGTCTCTCTTTAAAAAAAAAAAAAAAGATTTTATTTATTTGAGAAAGAGAGAACACGCTAAGGGGGCAGAGGGAGAAGCAGACTCCCCACAGAGCAGGGAGCCTCACACGGTGCTCAATCCCAGGACCCTGGGATCATGATCTGAGCCAAAGGCAGATGCTTAACTGACTGAGCCACTGAGGTGCCCTGGGACTCAGGGGCAGAATCTAATCCAATTTTTCCAGAAGCCCTAGAAGGATGGCAAGACAGGCATTTATAGCCTCACTTTACCGTAGGAATTGAGATTTAGGGATGTAAAGTGATTTGCCAAACACAGTACAGTGAGTTGGCAAGTTGACCCTGCCTCAGGCCCTTCCCACAGTTGGTTTGATGGAAGAGACCAGGCCCACTGCCATTACCAAAACTCCAGTAGAGGCAGCTGGTAAAGATGTGGGTGAAAATTGTTGGTTAAAACAGTATGCAGTTAAAAATAGACCTGCACTATGACCCAGCAATTGCACTGTTGGGGATTTACCCCAAAGATACAGATGCAATGAAACGCCGGGACACCGCCGTGCACCCCGATGTTTATAGCGGCAATGTCCACAATAGCCAAACTGTGGAAGGAGCCTCAGTGTCCATCGAAAGATGAATGGATAAAGAAGATGTGGTCTATGTATACAATGGAATATTCCTCAGCCATTAGAAACGACAAATACCCACCATTTGCTTCAACGTGGATGGAACTTGAGGGTATTATGCTGAGTGAAGTAAGTCAATCGGAGAAGGATAAACAGTGTATGTTCTCATTCATTTGGGGAATATAAATAATAGTGAAAGGGAATATAAGGGAAGGGAGAAGAAATGTGTGGGAAATATCAGAAAGGGAGACAGAACATAAAGACTCCTAACTCTGGGAAACGAACTAGGGGTGGTGGAAGGGGAGGAGGGCAGAGGGTGAGGGTGAATGGGTGACGGGCACTGAGGGGGGCACTTGACGGGATGAGCACTGGGTGTTATTCTGTATGTTGGTAAATTGAACACCAATAAAAAATAAATTTATTAAAAAAAATAGTATGCAAAGTTGGGGATCATTCAGGAAGACTAGAATGCCTAGTGTTCATCAGGGAAGGTTCTCCATCGACAGTGTTAGTTATTCTGCAGGAGGGAAGGGGAGGCAGATGGGAGGCCAAATGGTCCACACTCCTAGGACATGCATCTCCTCTAACTGCCATTGCCTGGAGCTCTGTGCCTGGTATGGGGTCCCGTGTAAGAAGCCCTTGGTGGCATGTGCCTTGAGAACCCACCTGAATCAAGCACTACAGACAGCACAACTGGAGCTGGAGTCCCAGGAGAAGAAACCAGAAACTTCAGTGTTCTGTTTCCAGGCAGACAGGTGTTTGAGGGTTGCCAGCACTTGGCCTACTGCCTACCACAAAGTGGAACCACATTAAGTATTTCTTGACTTGAGTGAGATGCTCCTGAAAGGGACAGAGGCACAGAGAGGTGTCATTCTCCCATGATCACACAGCCTATAAGTGGGAGAAGTGAGATTCAGCCCAGGTCAACACAATATTCAGCACTTACGCCCTACGATGCTTGCATCTCTACCCTATAGTCTCTTGCCTCCAGGACCAGAATAGTGTCATTTTCTCATCCTGTAATCCGTAACTTCTGGCACAATGTCTGCCACACAGTGGGCTTGACCAAAGCTTAGAGGTCTGCCGCAATACGGAGCTGGGGGGGTGGGTTCCTTGCTAAACCACATGCCACACTGGGCAGGAAATGGAAGGATGGGGCCTGAGAGGGGAGCAGTGACGAAGGGCCCCTGGATCCTGAGCATTGGCCACAGGCTAGGATTGGGGTCAAAGGTGGAAAGATGACACATGATATTGGCCCCCACGCAGCTCCCAAAATCCAGATCCCTCTCCTCTGGGCTCCACACCAAGCCCGGCACATCCCACCAGGGCTGATCACACCCAGTTCTGCCATCTGTCCCCTCTCCCAGAACACTCTTCCCTCCTCTCTTTACCCCCAACTTGTCGCTCAGATTCCAACTCAAGCAGCACATCTTCATGGACGTTTTCTTGGGTCTTTCTTTTTTTTTTTTTAATTTTTTATTTATTTATGATAGTCACAGAGAGAGAGAGAGAGAGGCAGAGACACAGGCAGAGGGAGAAGCAGGCTCCATGTACCGGGAGCCCGACGTGGGATTTGATCCTGGGTCTCCAGGATCGCGCCCTGGGCCAAAGGCAGGCGCCAAACCGCTGCGCCACCCAGGGATCCCTTCTTGGGTCTTTCTTACCAGGTCAGGTCCCAGTTACAGACTCTCCTAGCACTTACCACAGTGGCAATTTTGCACCTTATTCGGGTGGTTACTGTACTAACATCTATCTCCCCTTCTAATCCAGAAACTCTAGGAGGGCTCTGCTCAGCTCATAGTACATTCCCTGTATCCTGCAGTGGTATTGAGTAAACACTCAATAATCCTATGTCGAGTAAGGAAATGACTGGACGAGTATAGGAACTGATCAAATCTGGGGTAGGACGAACAATGGCTCCCCAGAAGATATCCAGTTCCTAACCCCTGGAACCTGTGAATGCTACCTTCAGTGGGAACAGGGTCTTTGCAGATGTGATTGAATAAAGGATCTTGAGACGAGGAGAGTATCCTGGGTTACCAGGGAGAGTCCTAAATGCCACCACATTCAGGTTCATAGGAAATTTTTTTGTAAAATATAGGCAGAGAGAGATGTGGCCACAAGCCAAGGAATCCAGCTGCCACCAAGAGCTGGAAGAGACAAGGAAGGATTCTCTTCTAGAGCCTCAAGAGGGAGTAAAGCCCTGCTGGCATCTTGATTTCAACCTCTGAAAACTGACTTCTGGCCTCCGGAACTGTGAGAGAATAAATTTCTGGTGTCATAAGCCACCAAATTTGATACAGCAGCCCCCAGAAAGTGGTATATGTCCCCAAGCTCTACCTGCCTCCTCATTCTGACCCCCACCCTCCTCCTTCACCAGTTTTCTCCATGGCCAGCCCCTTGAGGTTTGGGAGAGGGAGAAGTAATAGGAAAGAGGGGAATCAAGAAGATGGAGAGGAGAGGGCAGGACAAAAGGCTGGAGTGTGAGCTGGCAGGGGGAGTGTATTTTACTCAGATGCCAGAGTCAGGGCCACAGCTGCAGAAAGAGGAGCCCCATGTTCATGCTTCCCCTCCCCCACCCCAATAACTATTCTTGAGAGGAAGTGGGAGAGATTGAAATTTCTCAAGTCCTTTCTCTGCCTATTGGCCACTGGCCATGATCCCCAAAGAAGAGCCAGGTGAGCCTTACTCATCGGCCTCCAACCCCCCCACACACACTGGTCTTACCAATCCCAAATGTGCCAGGTACACTCTGACCCCAGGACCTTTGCACTTGCTGTCCCTCTGCCCACAGTGCTCTTTATCCGCACATCCATATGACTCATCTCCCACCTCCTTCGGGTCTTTGTTCAAATGTCACCTACTGGGTGAGGCCTTCCTTGACCACCCTACTTAAAGTGAAACACATCACCCCATTCCCTCTACCCCTCCCTTACTTGTTTCCTGTAGCACTTACCACCATCTGACAGACTACATATGTATCTAACTTATCAATTATTCACATGTCTCCTCCCAGCAGCATGGACACTCTATGTGGCAGGAGTTTGGGCTACCTTGCCTAAAATGAAGCCTGGTACATGGTAGGCAGTCAATAACTATTTGCTGAATGAAGAAACATTCTCAGAGGGCTTTCCTCTGCATGAAATGGAGAGGCGTCAGCTGGAACAGCTGGGAGCCAGATGAGAAAGCCTTTGCTTTGGAAGCCTTCAGCCCAGCCCCCTCCTCCATAGGTCTCAGGGCCAAACACAAACCCCATCGAGGACTTTCTTACTATTCCTACTCATTTTCATACCCAGGGGACCAAGAGGCACCACAGAATCACCACGGATCCTGCCCTGGCTGCTTCTGGTTCTGAGTCTCCCACAGGGGCCACAGCAGCACCTGGACTCCAGCCAGCAGGCCCTACCCTAACTCTTTGCTTGGCAGCCCTCCAACCAGTTTATGTAGTTGGAATTGTCACCCTGCTTCTTTTTTGTCTGTGGCTGGCAGGGGGAGGTGGGGAGGGGAGGAGAAACATGGTGTAGTAGAGGACAGACCCAGGCCACATCGTTTGCTGATAACCTTGGGAAAATCATATAACCTCTCTGAGACTCGGTTTCCTACTCCATCAAATGGGAAAGACCACCCCATCTAGGATCAGATGAAGTAATAGCAGCGTATTACCCAACACAATAATGAATGCCAGATTTCCTTTCCTTCCCCCTCTCCAGCTAAACATCTTTCAAGCCAAACACGGTGTCTTTTCCCATCTTTGTACTCTAGTGCATAGCACAGTGGCTGACACATGGCAAGTACTCGATGAATGTTAGCAGATTTGAGCTACTGACCCAAGGGAGAGAAGGGCTATGAGGAAGATGTGGCAATTATGGACTCTGTTTTATTCAAGTGGGACGTCAACAGAGCTGAGTTACTGACTTAGGCAGTGACCAGAGTTGGCACGGGAAGGAGAAGGGGAAAGAATGAAGTCCTAAGCTCAAGGACATGGTGTAATAGAAAGAGGCTATTGGATTGAGAGCCAGAAGTATCTCTTTTTTTTTTTTAAGATTTTGTTTATTTATTCATGAGAGACACAGAGAGAGAGGCAGAGACACAGGCAGAGGGAGAAGCAGGATCCATGCAGGGAGCCCAACATGGGATGGACCACGGGATCACGCCCTCAGCCAAAGGCAGACGCTCAACCGCTGAGCCACCCAGGTGTCCCCAGAAGAAGTATCTCATTATGTGGTTAGACAAGGGAGCATCTCCCAGGACTAGTGGGTAGGCAAGCATCCAGTACTCATATGGAAACCCTTCTGTTCATTTATAAATGTAGACACAAGTAGTGACCACTGATAAGACCTTCATGAACCTCAGAGCATTTGTTTGTTCCAGTTTTCTAAAATTAGGCTTAAAATTTCTACAAATTTGCAGTGTTAAACATGACTCACCTATTTGGAACTTCATACTGTGTATCAAAGTGTCTATTAAAATGGTATGTATTCCTGAACATCTGTTATTTAATCAAAATATTTTTATGTGTTAAAAATTGATTTACCGGACACCTGGTAGCTCAGTTGGTGAAGCGTCTGTCTTCGGCTCAGGTCATGATCCTGAGGTCCTGGGATGGAGCTCCACATGGCATCGGGCTCCCTGTTCAGCTGGGGGGTCTACTTCTCCCTCTGGCCCTCCCCCACCCCACTCTTGCTCATTCCTTTTTCTCTCTTTCTCTCTCTCTCACAAAAAATGGATAAATAAAATCTTTAAAGATAAAAAGGAATGGGTTTACCAAACCAAAGTTATACGAAGTATAAAAAAATAATGGCACCATACGCAAGACCTCTTAAAAAAAAAAACTGCAGAAGAAATGCCAATTTTGCCCCTCCTGGGTCCTGAGAATTATCCAGGTAGGTTCCTTTGGCATCCTGAGAGGGGGTCGGAGAGGAAACAGTCTGCTAGTGAAGGCAGGGAGGACATTGGCTGCTGGCCACCAGAGAAACCAGCAGGATCTCCTTGCATCAGTCCCCCACTGTCGGCTAATGAAAAATAGTATAGAAGAAGGTGTAAAGAGCATGAGCTCATTTGTTCTTATGTCCTCAAAGGTCAGATGGCCACAGAATGAATCTGAGGGTGAGGTGTGAATCTGCCATTCTCAAAATGAGCTCTTCTTCTCTGACTTTCATTTTCTTATAAATTATAAGAACGTCAGCTCCAGCCTAGGAATGTAGCTTCCCTCTTCTGTGACCCCTTCCCACATACTCCGCTGGGCATACATGCACACTCAGCACTTAACATCCCCAGCTGACCTCCAGTTACTGTTTCTTGTACTTGCTGTTAATTCTGTGAAAGAGGAGAGGCCTTATGTCCAACATGACCTGGGACAGAAGCAGGAGGACAGATGAACTGACCTCCACACAAGAAGTCCAGGATTCCATGGGGGCGTCAGAATCTCGAGCTGTGGGGGACAGATGGCAACAGGTTTGGGGTTGGGAGCTGGTCAAGGTATGCTTGGCTTGGCAGTGAACAAAAAGAAGACCCCATCCAAAAAATAAACAAGGGTACCAATACCCTGCATGTGTTTCACACCTTGAAGTTGACAAACCACTTTCTATCCGAGCTGATCCTTCTGATAGTATATCAGAGTTATTTATTACAGGTTTAAATTCCCTGAAAGTCCATGTGCCCAATAAGGATAGTGACTAATTTTTGTACCCCACAGTGCCTAGTTAAGAGTACCTAAAAAAACGACTGCCTACATCATTCCTGTCGGCAACTCGATGAAAAAGCATTGTCCTCATTTCACAGGTAGGCAATCTGAGCCCTGAGACCCAGTCACAGGTGACAACTGACAGCTGGTACTTTGAACCCCTACCGCAGGTCTTCCTAGCCAGCACTTGCTGCCAGTAGAGCTACAGTGGAACATAAACCTTTAAATACTTGAAACTACAAACTGAGGTTTGCTGGGTGGCTGGCAGGGGGCTGGGTTACGGAGGACATTTGTTGTGAGGAGCACAGGGGTGTAAGGAAATGATGAATCCCTAAATTCCATCCCTGAAACCAATACTACATACACCATATGGTCACCAACTGGGACTTAAATAAAAATTTGGCAAAGAAAAGTAAAATAAATACCTAAAACTACCTGTAATGCAAGGGATGACAAGCAGTTTCTTTCTTTTTTTTTCTTTTTTGACAAGTAGTTTCTTTGACACAAAGTAGTAATTAAGATTTGTCATTAGATGGGAGCCTCCCTCTTCCTGGGTGAACCTCGTTAGTCACGTCAAGTTCATGTCCCTCAACTTGGGCAAAGCTCTGGATGTCCATGCTAGGTCCAAAGCGGGTGTCTTACATGAAGCATTTGAGGTTTTGTTCGGCAACGTCCACTGAATGGAACCATAGACCCAAGAAGGTAGGTAAATGGTTCTCTCCAAGTCTGACTTTAGGCTGTGCCATCCAATACCTGGAAAACCATCCTCCTTTGTCCTGGGGTTGCTCACAGAAGACCAGGAGCCCAGACATGGGCTGGAGGAGCAGAGAGACCTGGTCTTGCACCCCCCCACGACACCCCCCCCAACCCCTGCCATGGAGGAATGACCATGGCAAGGCTCTGGATTGGGCCTGACATGCCACCCCCTGGGCCAGACAGCTGCTGTCCCAGCTGTACTGTTATTTAAGACCAACGCAAATGTGAGAGAACATGCCAGCAACCAGCCCTCTGTGGGTCATGGGAGCTCTGACTATATATTTGGGGGGGGGGGGGCTAGGAATTTCCCCTGAATATACTGATGTTTGATGCTCCTGCTGTGACTCCCCTTACAGCAAAACAAAACTAAACTAAAAAAGTGGATCCTGAGCAGGGGAAGGAAGGCGCCCTCCTCTCTTGGGGCAACCAAGGTGTTCAGAGAGGCCTGGAGACTTCCAAAGGTGGCAGTTAGTTGGTCTCTCCCTACTGCAATAATGCTAGAAGCTCAAGGAAGTTTCCAGTAGGGGCTGAACCTGTGGGGGCTCTAAGTGGCTACTGCTCAAAGTAACTGCCAACTAGTTCTCTGGTATTTTTGTTATTTGTAAGCACTCAAATTGCATTTAAATTTAAATTTAAAAATGCTATGGTCACCGTGTCCACACCTGAAGGCCACCACCATGAGACGGTGACAGCTGAGCTGGGAGGCCACTGGATGGCTCTGGGCACAGGAGGCTTCCCTGGAGAACTCCATGAGTTCTCTGGGAATGAGAACCCAAGAGCAGACAGACTTCCTGCAATCGTGGGATGGGGGCTCAGACTGCTATTAATTTTAGAACTAAGTGGAAATGACATCCCTATAAATGCGGACCACGCAGGTGCCTCCCGAAATGACATGGGATATTTTCAGCAATGTTCTGTTCTCAACCTGCTGTACCCCAAGTTGACAGAGCAATGACAATGGATTAGGTCTTCACCATTCCTGACCAGGGGATCTCCTTAAAAATCACTTTCCTGGGAGAGGTCCCAGTCGCCGGGGTGGAGTGGAGCTTCCCACCAGCTGGAGGGTGGAGAGACAAGTGCACACAGACACAGGAAAAGGGCTGGCTCCCTCTGACCAGCATGAGGCCTTTCTGCTGACTTTTTCTATTAACCACATACCTCCTGTCATCTGGCAAGCCTTTGACAGTTGTCAGAGCACTTTGTATCTGGCCTTACAATAGCCCAGGAAAGTTCCAAGGAATCCAATCCTGTCAGTGGCTAATAGAGGTAAAAGCACCGGTTCAAGGGCACACAGCTGGCAGTGGCCATCCTGGGGCTAGAACTAGGTCTCCCACCTCTGAGGTCCACAGGCTTCTCCCAGTAGCCTTGCGAACCTCGGGTGCTGAACCCAGAACACTCACCCAGGCAGATGATGGGTGTGAGAAAGCTCTTTGCTCCAACTCGGCCGATTCAAGGGAATTAGCAGGGAAGTTCCTCACCTGGGAGCTTAATATTTCTTCCTCTTTCCTCTAGGCTGATGGGCAAGACACCCTCCCATCATCTTCATGGTTCTATAAGCTTAGCTGCTGTGAAATGTCAGTCAAAGAGAGTTGAACTTCAACCTAGAGACTGGGGTTTGGATTCTGCAATTAACTAGCAAATCCCTCCTCGGCTAGTCACCTCCATGCCCCAGAGTTTCCCCTTCTATTTGAAATGCAAACCTGCCATGTCCCTCTCTTGTCCCAAAACCTCCAGGGATGCCTATCACCCATCCAACTAAAATTCAAACTCCCTATTCCAATCTGAGTCACTATCTAATCCTATGAGAGAGGGGCATTCAGAGAAGAGGCTTCTGTCCCTTCTGAGCTCTTCTATGTTCAGCCATGAAGGAGTCAGGCAGACAATGAAGGGAGGTGGACATTAGTTCTGTTCCATAGACAACAGCCAGAAGCTCCTTCTGGAGCCAGGGCTGCCCTTTGGTGGCTCCCTCAGCTTACATCTACAGTTCTCCTTGGCCCATTGACTTGACTACAAAGTGTCCCCAGGCGGTTTCCTACCCCCCCACCCCCCCCCTCGGGTCGGTTCCATCTAGGGCTCTCTCCCTGTTATGTATAGCTCTGACACAGTGATCACAAGGCCTGGAACTTCCCCAATCACCAGTTCAGGCACAGAAACTGCGAGTATGCCTGTTACCACAACTGAGCATGGACTTCCTACACTCCCAGATGTCCACTGTACCCCCCAGCAATCCTATTTAGAAACATCATCCGGAAGACCATGATGAAGTAAAGTGAAAATGAGACCATGGAACCATCCAGAGCTCAAAATTTGCCCTAAAAATTTCCCAGTGTAGCCATGTGGACAAACATGTCTGCCCAGAGCCACCCACAGTTTCCCTGGGGTTCACAACATTCCCCCCACCCACAACACTCAGCCCTGAGCTGCTGCTGTCCCCCCCCCCCCTGAATTCACTATACTTTGTCTTTTCCAAGAGATCTTCTAAGATGAGAAAAGGCATTATTTATACAGTAGTGAAAGCACGAGTTTCTCTGAAGTCAGAGACCCAGGTTGTAACCTTAGCTCTGCCACTCACTGGCTGAGTGCTGCAGACAAGTGACTTAGCTCTGACCTCACTACTCCATCTGTAAGACACTGGTAACGAAGCCAATCTCATGGGGTGCTCATAAGGATTAAATGAGACAATGCACCTCAGTCAGGATACTAACACTAAGCTGGTATAACAAAACTTCCCAAATCTCAGTAACTAGATACAACAAGAATTCACTCCTTACTCAAGTCACGGATTGGGTGTCTTTCCTGAATAGCTCCCCTCTAAGGGGTGACTCCGGGACCCAGACTCCTTCTATCCCCTTGCAGTCTTCCACTGGACCCCCTCCACCTAGCTCACAAAATAACAAGGACACATTTCCGGGCCAGGCCAGGAAGTAGCACCCACCAACTCAACTTTACATTGGTTAAACCCAGTCACATATTCCACCTACCTGCAAGGGAAGCAGGATACACAGTTGTTGTGAATACCGGAAATTACAGACGCTTAGAGTGGACTTTTTAGAACGCCTAGAATACATAACTGAATGCAAACATATCAATTTCTTTTTTACAAAAGGTATGGTAATCATATGCTGGACATAACTCCTGTTTTGAGTGCTTTCTATGAAGCAGCAGGATACATTAGGACAGCCTACAATCAAATCTGGGCTCTGTCTGAAAAAGACATTAACCTATGTCAGCCATCGTGATTTTCTCATCTTAAAACAGGAAAGCTAATTTGTACAATTTATAAGGTTCTTCAAAAGCGCCATGTTCCATAAAGACTCCTGACTCTGGGAAACGAACTAGGGGTGGTGGAAGGGGAGGAGGGCAGGGGGTGGGGGTGAGTGGGTGACGGGCACTGAGGGGGGCACTTGACGGGATGAGCACTGGGTGTTATTCTGTATGTTGGTAAATTGAACACCAATAAAAATTATTTTATTAAAAAAATAAAAATAAAATAAAATAAAATAAAATGCAAACAGCTCATTAAAAAAAAAAAAAGCGCCATGTTCCCCCATCTCTAAGTTTATACTTCTGTCTGGAACACTCTCCCTATCTGCTCTTCACCCAGCTACCGCCTACTCATCCCTCATGAATCAGCTTAGATGTTACCTCCTCCAGGAAGCCTTCTCTATCCTCTACCCCATTGGGGTTGAGTGCCTGTTTCCTGTCCCTCCATTAGCTTGTACCTCCCTTCCCAGCACATTTCTCACAGCATATTAAAGTCTCTGTTTAGGGATGCTTGAGTGGCTCAGCAGTTGAGCATCTGCCTTTTGCTCAGAGCCTGATCCTAGGATCTGGGATCAAGTCCCACATTGGGCTCCCTGTGAGGAGCCTGTTTCTTCCTCTGCTGTGTCTCTGTCTCTGTGTGTGTGTGTGTCTCTTATGATTAAATAAATAAATCTTTAAAAAAAAAGTAAAGTCTCAGGGATCCCTGGGTGGCTCAGCGGTTTAGCGCCTGCCTTTGGCCCAGGGTGCGATCCTGGAGTCCGGGGATCGAGTCCCACATCGGGCTCCCTGCATGGAGCCTGCTTCTCCCTCTGCCTGTGTCTCTCCCTCTCTCTCTCTCTCTCTCTCTCTCTCATGAATAAATAAATAAATAAAATCTTAAAAAAAAATAAAGTTTCTACCTTCTGTCTCTAGATAAATTGTAAATGTCTTGGGAGAAGGGACCTTGTTCTGGTCACCAGCTTTAATACCGTATGTGGCCCAAACTGAGTATACAGAAAATGTTTGTCATAGGAGTGAATTAAGAAGTCTGATCCTCCGTCAAAATGGCAATGGGGTAAGACTTTTAGACTCTTATTAACTCAACAACAACAAAAAGAAAGTAAAGAGTAAAGGCAAGTTCAACAAGAAACTGCACACATGTCCTCCTCCTTTGAAAGGTCAGTGGGAACTGAAAAGTCATTTCAAAAGGCAGCCACACCCCTGGGGTCATGCCTGGATACTTCTGAGCAACTGGCCACACTCTTCATCTTTCACTTGAGCAACAGAGAGTGCAGGAAACATTCAAACACTAAAAACCCTGGAACTCTTTCCCCTAGCCAATCTGAGGGTGTGGCAACAAGAGCTGTCTCCTTAGGGTGGCTCCAGAGACTGGGTCCTGTGTCTCGTTGGCCTGCATATACCACTCTCCACTATCCACAGAGCTGGAGCATCCCTGACCTTCACTAATCTTCAAGAAGTGAGGTCTTCCTAGTTCTTAAGTAGACCCTCGGACCCCGATAGGGCCCCCTCCTCAATACTTGCACATATTTTGAAGCAGGTGTCACGACGCAACGAAAGTGAAGCGGACAAAGTTTGTCTCCCGCGCTCTCACACCTTCCGCGCACCTGGAGTGAAATCTCAGATGAGTCAAGTAATAGCGAAGCATGAGTAACCCACGGTGTGCTACCCAGTTCTCTAAGAATGCTAGTGCCCCGCAGGGGAGGGGGGAGAAAGCTCGAAACGTGAGAGCTCAGGCAGGCGAGGGGAAAGCAAAAGGAGCTAAGGGAGGTTCTGGGCACCCCTCCAAAACTATGAAGTCGGGCAGGGGACTGCCTGTTTTACCGCTGGTTTGGCTCAGAGCTCCGCATCAAGGCACCACCAGTCAGGCAGGCAGGTGCCCCCGCCACGCTCCCTGAGCGCCTGGGACCATCGCCTTCCCCATCCCCGGGGCAAGAGGCGGGCCTCGGCCTCCGCTCCCAGCCCGACCCTATTCGGCCGGCGCGATCAGCTCCGACGCCCTCACCCCCCCTTCCGCACCACCGCCCCCACCCGCCCCCACCCGCCCCATCCAGGCTGCGCGATCGCGGGGGGGGCCCTTGGAGGCCTGGAGGGGAAGTTGGCCGAGCCCCGCCCCCGCCCCGGGACAGCCCGGCGCCCGCGCAACCCCCGCAGCCTCCTCCCCTCCCGCGGGGGCGGACCCGGCGGCGCTGCGGGCAGCGGACCCCACACCCGCATCCGGACGCGCGGCCTCGGGGGCGGGGCTTCCCGGGGCCCCGCCCCTTCCCTCTGACGTCAGCCCTCGGGGCGCGGGCGGCACCGCCGGCGGGTCCCGGCTCGCAGAGGCAGAGCCGCGGGGCGGCGGCTGGAGGCGCGCAGACCGGCTCTCGCTCCGGCTCCGGCCCCCGAAGGATGCGGCGCGCCCAGGATGCTGCCGCGCCTGCTCGTGTCGCTGGCGGCGCTCCTCTGCCTGTGCCCGGGCCCGGGTGCGCACGGTAAGGATCGCGCCCCCCGCGCCCCCGCGCCCCCCGCGCCCCTGCTCCCCCCGCTTCCCCGGGCCCCCTCGCGGCCCTCGCGCCCCCCGCGCCCCCGCGCCCCCGCGGCCCCCGCGCCCCCGGCCCCCCGGCGGGGCTGCGTCCGCACCCGCCTGCCACCCCCCAGCGCCCCTCCGTTCAAGTTCTGCGTTCCTGGAGGCCAGTCCGGCTGTCCCCGCGGCGGGGCGGGGCGGGGGGGGTTGTCGTCTACGCTCTCTCGGGAGCTCGGAGGTTCCGGCCAGCCCGGCTCTCAGGCTCCCCACTTGGATGTGGGAGAGCACGAAGGTGACGGGGCGGGGTGGTGGTGGACGGAGAAGTTAAAGGACACCCACTCCCCAGTCTGTCTTCCATACACTTTCGGGCGATTCAGAAACTAGTAGTCCTGGCCTTTTTTGCTGTTGTTCTAGTTCAACTGGTAAGAATGCTTTCCCCTCCGGGGAATAAGACCTTGCTTGATCCCTCACCTGGCTCCACCTTCCCTTAGCCCTCCACTTAATGCTTCCCCCTGCCGTCCTCCCCCTCCCACTCCCCCCCTACCCCGCATCCCAGGTCTTGCCCCCTACTATCACCTGTCGCTCCATCTGATCATCCCTGCTCCTTCTTTAGCTCCTAATGTACTCCCACTGCCACCTGTCTCGCTCCCCCTCCTATCCCACAGCTCAGCCTTCTAACCCAGCCAGCCACCCTGGGAAGCTGCTGCAAGGTAGAGGAGTAAAGCCTGGAGAGAGAATGAAAGGGCAGGGAGGTGGAAGCCCGAGTGTGGAGCCAGGGAGAGCACGGACTGAAACGGCAGTCTCCGCCAAAATACAAAGTCTGGCATTCACATGATCGAGAGCCAAGTCGGGGACATGCAGCCCCAATACCACAAAGACCCGCTGCATTTCTCACTTTCCATCTAACATTTTGAAATCGAAACACAGCCTTGGGGATCAAAGATATCGTAAGAAAGAAAGCAAGGGACAGCGGAGATATACTTTCTAAGCGCAAACGGCAATTCTAGAGGGAGCATTACTAGAGAGATGGTGAGAAGTCACAGAACAAAGGAAGCCCCTGCGAGTGGCTGGCAGATGGAGAGACATTAAGGGATGGAGGAGGAGAAAAGAGGAACCAACTGGCTATTGATCTTGACCTACCTCATTGCACTTGATTGGCAAGACTCTTAGAGTGGGCATATTTATTACATTCTAACGAATGAGAGGTTCAGTGAGGTTCAGTTGTTTGCCCATCACACTGGCAAGTGTTAGTTTGAGGCTCTAGAAGTTGGAGTGTCCCATGGTGAATGGCGTGGGGGGGCCGGAGATGGAGTTAGGCAGTGGTATTTAATATCTCACCGTGGAGCTAAGTGGGCTGGCTCTGTGTGGAGATGTTGTTAGTACAGTCTAGAACCAGACCTGCTTCATTCTGTCTGTCCTCACCCAGCCTAAAGTCATTCTAGACTTGGGGGATATGGACAAGCACTGGGCTTGGGGTTGCCCAGGAGACCTGTGAAGAGAAATAGGCAGCTGCCAGCAAGCAGGCTCCCTTTATACCCGCCAAGAATTCCAGGCCTTGGACTGGAACTAGGGCTGGGGCTGGGGGCAGGCCTTGGGCTGAGGCTGGAACAGGGACAGGAATTGGGGAGAGCCAGGGACTCGATCACCTGAGATGAGAGCTCATTGCAGACAGATATACCTTAGCCCTCAGCCTGTGCCTTCTCTCTGGAGATACATCAGACTCAGCTTGGCTCTTCTCGGCACCACTTCTGCTTCTGATCACAGACAGCACAGGATAGCACTAAGGGTACAACACTAGTTCTGGAATCAGACATGTGTCACCTGCCCCTTCCTAGCTCCATTGGCCTTGGGCAAGTCACTCAACCTTTTGGAGCCTCCGTTTCTTCTCTAGTAAAATTGGGGTGGTAAATGCCTACCCTGTAAAGCTGGTTGAGAGAATTAAGTGAAACAACATATGTAAAGTACTTGGCAGAGGGCCCAGAGTAAAATTCTTAATAAATGGAAGCTGCTAGGATGATTGCCACCCTTGCCATGGTCATTGTCATCCCTGGGGATGGGCTCTGCGAGCTCTGATATTGACACTCTTCTCCCCAGGGACAGAACTGCCCAGCCCTTCATCTGTGTGGTTCGAAGCAGAATTTTTCTCCCACATCCTCCACTGGACTCCCATCCCGAAACCATCCAACAGCACCTACTATGAAGTAGAGCTTCTGAGGTATGGAAAAGGGAGGATGGAGAAAGGGGGATGGTAGGTGTGGGAGGGGCAGACCCATCCCCTTCCTTGGCACAGGAGGACATATCTGTCATTATTGGAGTACCCCGGGAAGACTGTGGCATATATCCATCAGTTGACAAGTACAGATTGAGTCCCTTATGTGTTGAGCAGTGTGCAGGGAGTTCTGTGATGAGAAAGCCAAGGTATTGCCTTTACCCTCAAGGTTTTTCCATCTTACTGGAAAAACAGGAAATGTGTCCATAATATAATCGGAAAACAAGGAAGCCCTAACGGAGTGCAAATGTGATTGGAGAAAAAAAGTCAGGCTGTATTGCAGTAGGTAGCAAGTCTTCCTGGAGGAGTTGGAGATCTGTTAGATATTGCAATTTAAGAGAAATTGGTACATGGTCCCAGAACCAAAAGAGATCCTCTTGCAGTTAGATGCCCAGGACCAGAGAAGATACCTACAGGCTGTGGTGTCATGGGAGCCCTCTTCATCAGCCCCTTGCTTTCCTCTTAATGGAGGTAAGTTTGAACACAAGTTCCTCTACCGATGCCTATCCTGATATCTCCCCAGGTATGGGTTAGAACCCTGGAAGCGCATCCCCAGCTGTAACCAGACTCAGGTGCTGTTCTGTGATCTCACTATGGTGACCCTGGACCTGTACCACAATAATGGCTACCGAGCCAAAGTCCGCGCAGTAGATGGAAACCAGTCCTCCAACTGGACATTAACCAACACCCGCTTCTCCATGGATGAAGGTGCTTTCTTGCCCTGGGCCTACAAGATGGTTTTGGGGGGTCCCTTCCTGCCAGGAACTCTAGTCTAGAATGTGCTCTGTTCCCGTAGCTCGCCATCCAGCCGGGCTTCCTGGCCGAGGAGCTAGTTGTCCAAACAACTAGTGAGGACTTTTGAGAAGACTTAGATGAAAATAGCCAAGTTATTCAAGATTTAAAAGGGAACTGGAGTTGTTTATCCTATAGAAGAGGAGTCTTGGGGTGAGTCAGAGCAGCTGGATGAGAAGGGCCAGACCTGTGTACTTGTAGGCTTCTAGAAGAGGAAGTGAATCCATAAGCACTCAGCATAGGGCTGCAAACAGTAGGCAGAACTGGATCCAGTCCTTGGCCCCCGAGGGCTAAACTCCCAGTGATGAGGGTGTGAGGCTTTGAAGTGAGGCAATGCTGCGAAGAAAGTTTGGGGGTCTGTCTCGGCAGAGGGAAGAGAAAGGGGTAAACTCCAATCCTGATGGGATTTTTCTATTCCACAAATTGGAACTGACCATGCTTGACGTGTGATGAGCCTGCTCTGCAAAGTTCAGAGTCAGAACCAATGGTCTTTGAAGTCATTGGCTCCCAAATGCCTGTCCACAGGCCAGGGCTCAGCTGGTTACAGATACATTACCTGGGGACTGGGTTTAAAATAAATGTATCCAGGCACCAGCTTTAAAAATTCAGATTCACTGCGTCTTGAGTGGACCTGGGGTATGTGTATTTGTCAGGTACTCCCCAGGAAGTCCTTATGTGTGGCTAGGTTGGAAACAGGTGGCCCAGGTTTTAGGGTGGGTAAGCTTGACTCTACAGAGGCTGGACATGGGTGGGGCACCCAGGATCTCCCCAGCCTGCAGGCCTCATAATTTTGCCTCCCTACTCAGTGAATCTGACGGTTGGCAGCGTGAAGCTGGAGGTGGAGAACGGCATCATCCTCGGGAAGATCCAGCCCCCCAGGCCCAGGATAGCCCCTACAGGAGACACTTATGAAAGCATCTTCCAGCACTTCCGCGAGTACAAGATTGAGATTCGCAAGGTGCCAGGGAACTACACGGTATGTGCTTCCCCAGGGCCACAGGACAAGTGTATTAGTAAGGAATGCAGCGGGCTCCGTGGGCCTCCCTGTCGCTTGGGCGCCTTTTGTGCATCCCCTGGGGAATTTGGCTGGCTGAATGGGGGGCAAGGCATGGGGCAGGGGAGGGAATTGAGATGACCTCCACCTTCAAAGCGATGCTCCTGCCAGGTGACAGGAAGACACTGCCTACTAGTGTCAGGCACCATACAAGATATTTGATAGCTATTATTCTGGATCCCCTTGCAGGTAGATATTTTATTCCATTTTATCAATGGGGAAATGAGGCTCCAAGAGGCCGCGTTGTTGCCCACGGACATCCCCATAAGTGGGAGATCTAGAATCTGCCAGACCCATCCTCTTCCCACCATTTGATTCCAGCCCCTTCTAGAAAGGTCCTCAGCATCTATAGAAATGTTCCTTTCTTCTTTTAGTATGAAATAAGTAATGTTAATCACAGAGAGATCTTGGTCTGTATTGATAATACCGGGTTTGTTATGTTAGAGAAACATCTCCGATGGCTCCCCTGTTCTCAGCTTCCATGGTCCGTGAATCAAGGGCATTTTGTTTATTGCTCTGTTGTTTTTGTTGTTTCAGTTTACAAAAACAGTAAAACATGAAAACTTTAGCCTCTCACCCCCTGGAAAACTGGGAAATTTCTGTGTCAAGGTGAAGCCATCTGTGAGCTCTCGAATGAACAATGGGATATGGTCGAAGGAGGAGTGCGTCGTGCTCACCTATCAGTGTGAGTCTACGGTCAGGGCTGCTGCCTGGGGGGCGGGGGTCTCACACAATCTGCAAAGCATTGGTTGAGGGCTGCCAATGCCCTGGGCACTCCCCCGCACAGCCATATGAGAAAGCTCCCATTGTCTCCATTTTAGAGATGCGGGAACTGAGGCTCTGTGGGTATAAACAGCTTTCTAGGGCATGGTGGCAGAGCCAGGTCTCTTGATCCTACCGGTGTTCCACTTGAACACAGCTGTGAGAACAAGAACCCACCCCCCACCCCAGCCCCACGCTGTCAGCTGTGGTAGTTCCTGTTTGTTACATTCCTCCTTGTCCTTTCTTAAAGCTGGACACGGAGGGTCTTCTCCTTATCCTGCCTCCCCATCAGAATCCAGCTGACCCTGTCACAGCTGCTAAGGCCAGGCTCTCCGCAGGTGCCAGGGAGGGGAGGGAAGAGAGAGGACCTGGGATGTGAAGGCTGTGGTCCTGTCCACGAGGATCTCCCAGTCTGGCTGGGGAGATAGGGGGTGCTCAGAGGAAGCTGTAAACAGCAGTTCCAGGCATGACTTGTCCAGCGCCCAACTGGTCATGCCAGTCCAGTGTGGGCAAGGTCCAGCAAAGACCACAGTAACTCCCTACATTTCTACGGTCCGTCTCAGTTCATGAAGGGCACTCTGAAGCTCATGGTCATTTAGCCTCACTCTCATTTAAGCACAGGTAAAGCCCCCCACCCCCACCCCCACCCCCACCCCCGTGTCAGGCGGCCTTAAGAGCTTTTTCAGCATTCACTTACTGGTAGAAGAAATAGTTTTGTGTGCAGGTCTGGCATCAGATCTCAGCTTTGCCACTTACAAGGTATGTGACCTTGGCTGAGTTACTTAAACTCTCTGGGCCCCAGGATCCTAATCCGTAGAAGGATGATAATAGCATCCACCTCCTGAGGTTATAAGGAGCAGATAACATAAGGACCTGCTACATGATCAGTGCTGTGTACTTTGCAATCACTTGGGAGGCACTATTATTTTTCCCATTTTATAGCTGGGGAAACTGAGGCTCAGAGAGGCTGAGTAATTCATCCATACCCTCACAGCTAGTACTCGGTGGAGCTGGGATTTAAGCCCAGGTCTAGCTGCCCCCACAGCCTCCACTCTTACCTGCTGTATCATCCTGCCCTGCTGTTCCTCAGGCTGTGGTGCGAATTGTGTGCAGAGCTGGAAGCAGAGTCCCTGTGTCTAGTGAGGGGATCCCTGCAGGACAGGGGTTGGAAGGTCAGGCCGGGATTTCTAAGGACCACTGGGCCTTATGGCCCAAAGGAAGCCTGGCGGGTCACATGGGCCACTGACTCTGGGCTGCCAGGAGCCGCCCCTCCACGTCCCCCAGGTGCCAGGCCACAAACACATCTCTCTTGGCCTACAGATTTCACCGTGACCAACCTCAGCATCTTCTTCACCTTCGTCCTGCTGCTGTGCGGAGCCCTGGCCTACTGCCTGGCCCTCCATCTGTACGTGTGGCACCGGAGGAAGCTGCCCCCTGTCCTGGTAAGTCTCATGGGGAGGCCACCGCCCCACCCTTCCCAGCCGTACCAGGATGCCAGGACACAGGGGGCTCCCTCCCAGGCAGTCCCTTCCCTCAGCCCTGATATTATGAGGCACTTTCACCAAGGACCATGAGGACAGAGGGGGAGCTTAGATGCAAAGCCAAGTGCTGAGAACATTCCCTTCCTGGGGCCCTGATAAGACACATAATGAATAGTCTTAACCCCTCCATATGTCATTTTGTCCCTATTTACTAATAAAAGACCCTGGGCCAGCACCTCTGCATTAGTACCTCTGGGTGGGGGGTTGCTTATTATCCTCAGTTTACAAGGTGCTTATTATCCTCCATGGGGCATGGGGCGATTGTTACATGCACCAGCCCGAGAGCCAGGAAGTCAGGACAAGCCCAGCCCTTCCCACCCCTACCAGCTGGTGATGACCAGTGCTCCGTGCTCCGGAAGAGGAAGAATAGAAAGCTGAAAGCCCCAGCCTAGGGCTGCTGCCAAGCTGGCATTACTGCGGGGAGGAGGGAGGACAGGTGGTGGAGGTGGCCAGGGTCTCCGCCCCCCCTCCCAGAGTATTTCCTCTTGCTGCAGGGAGCCTTGTGCTAAGCCAGCCCCCAGCATTCCCAAACTTCCGCCTGTCCCGCCAGGGCTTCAGGCCACTCCACAGGCTGCAGCCACATCCTCACAGCTGCCATCACTGCGATGGGAAGCACCGGCTCCATCAGGGAGGCAGGGGCCCCAGGAAAGGCCCCAGGATTTCTAGGAAAAACAAGGAGACAAAGACCTCCTGGATGCATTTTGAGTTAGCACTCTAGGAAGAGGGGAGGTGGGGAGAGAAGGGACTGCCTGGCCTAATTAGGGTCTTGGTCCAGGCACCAAAGGACTGTGTTCCTAGCTCCAGGGCCCTGGGTAGAGCGGTATGACGAGGAGACTGGGGACTGCCAGCCCCTACAGCCTTATGGGATTAAAAAGTTCTTCCTTATGTCTAACTGAAGTACGTAACTCCTCATCCCTTCTCTGCACTCTGGGGAGAGTCAGTTCCACAAACCCGTATGTGTCAGCCCGTTTAACAAGTGCTTTGAGCCGATTCTACATGCAGGGCCTGGAGCCGGGATGGGGTGGCTGAGAGATGAGTGCGCATGGGCGCTGCCCTCAGGTATGGATAACTAGAGAGCAGAGAGGTCGGGGAGGGGTGGACCTGGTAACCGGAGCAGGGATTCCTAGTTGGGCATCAGGAAGAGCATCTAGGAAGAGATCAATGAAGTGGCAGTCAGGCTACAGTTATTAAGCATATGCCAAATGTCGTCTGGGAAGAAGCGGATCCTTGTGACCCCTGGTCGGGAGGGGCTTGATACAGCCTGGTGGGGTGGCCAGCGTGTAGAATCTGTTCATTCTAATGCAAACCAGGGAAATGGGCCCAGGTACAAAATGCCAAAGGAGAGGAGCAGCCTCTGGGGTTTTGTTCCTTTGTGCCATTTGGATCCCCAAAGAGAGCTGTCCTTGAGAACGTTTTCCTCAAGACAAATGCAGCCCAGTCACCTTCCTCTAATGGCGGTGCCCGTTACTAAGTTTACGAGTAACTTAGAGCACACGGAGCACTTTCACATTCATTTGCCTACTCCCTCTCATGAGTTGTTTTGATCTGATCTTCGGACAAATGGGGATATCAAGTCAGGACAGTGGAGTACAAATCCCAGGTTTGTTCTTTGCTGCTGTGACTTGGTGCAAGCCATTTTACTTCTCCGAGGTTCAGTTTTCTCCTTAGAGATTGGAAAGTAAAATTCAATGCGCCAAATATTTACCAAGTGCTTTCTGTGTACCAGGCACTGTTCTAAGCACTTGCCGTGCGTTAACTCTAACATGAGAAGCAGATACTGTCATTATTTCTATTTTATCGGTGAGGAACTAAAGCACCGAGAGGGCAAATAATTCAGCTAAGGGGTCAGCTAAGGGAACATAGCTGATAAAAGGCAGAGGTGGGATTTGAACCATTGGAATCTGGTTCTTAGAAGCAGATATCCTTGATCACCAACCTGTGTGATGTTAGTAGGAACTCAACCCATAAGAATTGCATTAGAGTCAAAACTTACAAAGGAAATGAAGGCAGAAGTGCAACAGTGAGTCAGTAAGTCAGTCAACAAACCTTATGAGTGTCTCACTTGTGCCAGCTCAGTTTAAGCTCCAGGAACTGAGTGGCAAACAAAACTAGACAGCTCCTGTCCTCAAGGAGCTTATATTCTGCTGGGTGTGGGGCTATATAGCAGGTCGTGGTGGGAGGCAGAAAATAAATTTAAAGAGAATTTCAGGAACCAAGTGCTAGGAGGAAGTAAACAGGGTAATGCAGTGAGTGTCAGAGCAGTGCTTTAACCAGGATGATCGGGAAGTCCTCTCTGGGGAGTAACATCTGAGCTGAGGCCTGAATGATAAGGACGACACAGCCATATAAAGCACTGAGCCAAGAGTGTTTCCACCACAGGGCATAGCATGTGCAAAGGCCCTGAGAGCACTGAGCTGATGCATTCCAGAGCACAAAGAACCCCAGGGTGGCTGAGACAGAACAGCAAGGAGGAGAGGGATTAGGTGACCGTCCCTGGGACTCCCGGCAGTTCATGGGGAGCAGGTCCTCCCTGCTAGGGGAGCAGACCCCTGCTAGGTCTGTGCTTGTACCCCTGCCCCACATGACAGCTGCTCAGGGAGTAGAGAACTTAATTTGGTGTCTCCCATGCAGCATTTTCAAAAAATGAAATGGACAAGCCAGGATAATGGCTGGGCTGGGATAGGACAGGGTGGAATAGACTAGAACAGGAGTAGAACAGAATAGAGTCGTGGTATAGATCACGGTACACGAGTAGTAATGATTAGTATTTTGTAAAACTGCCTTCGGTTTACTGGCTATTTATATAGATTGCCATGTAACACAGTTCTTATTCTGGATCACAGTCCAAAAAAGTTTGAAACACACTTGTAGCTCTATCTAGGTAAGTCTGGCTGACTCTCAGGTGTGGAAAGCCCTGCTGATGGAGCTGAGAACATTCTCCATTCCCCGCAGGCTCCCGTTCTGTCTGTCATTCCATCTGGCTGTGAGCATGCAGGCCTGAGCCAAACTGAGAATTGCTTTAAGAGGAAAGGTTGATTCTGAAATGAAACAAAAAGCCCCTCAGTTAGAGCAGAGCTTCCTTGAGCTCGCCTCCTGCCCCCCCAGGGCCTCACCTCTACCATCAGAGGGGGTTCCTGCATGTATCCCTCACTCTGCCCTCTCCTCTCCAGATCTTCAAGAAGCCCCAGCCCTTCAGCTTCATCAGCCAGCTTCCCTACCCTGAGCCCCAGGACACTATCCACCCCCTGGACGAAGAGGCCTTCCCCAAAGTGTCCTCAGAGCTGAAGAACTTGGAGCTGCATGGCAGCACGGACAGTGGCTTCGGCAGTGCCAAGCCATCACTGCAGAATGAAGAGCCCCAGTTCCTCCTCCCTGCCTCCCACCCCCAGGCTGAGGGGACCATGGGAAAGGGGCCATCCCTGGAACCAGGGAGCAGCTGCAGTGGTGGCAGCAGCAACAGCACGGACAGCGGGATCTGCTTGCAGGACCCCAGCCTGAGTCCCAGCACTGGACCAAGCTGGGAGCAGGGTGGGGAACAGCCAGGGGACCAAGATGACAGTGGTATTGGCCTAGTCCCAAACTCCGAGGGGCAGCCTGGGCATGAGCGGAGTGGCTCTGCCTTGGACCACATTGATCCCCCCGGGCCTGAGGCACCTGGGGAAGAAGACCTCACCTTCCGGGGCTACCTGAAGCAGACCAGATGCACAGAGGAGAAAGCAGCCAAGGCAGACTGCCTGGAGGAAGAGTCCTTCTCTCCAGATAGCCTTAGCCCCAAGTTCAGGACCTGCCTGGAGGCAGGCTGGCCTCCACCAGCCCTGGCCAAGGGCTATTTGAAACAGGACCCAGGAATGACTGTCACTCCCTCAGGGACCTCAACTGGACAGTGGAACCAGCCAACGAAGG
Source organism: Canis aureus (assembly GCF_053574225.1). NCBI lineage: Eukaryota > Metazoa > Chordata > Mammalia > Carnivora > Canidae > Canis > Canis aureus. The sequence goes on from NC_135613.1 coordinate 73,555,516, forward strand.
AATGGTCACTCCTGGGCTTGACCAGCTGTGGTGACCTCAGAGCATCTGACTGGAGCTTGGCACATGATCTTGCCCCTCTGGACTGGGTGGCAGGCCCCATGGGTCTCCTGGGCAAATTTGACTCAAACCTGGCCACCCTGCCACTGATCTCCAGCCTCCACTCAAGCGAGTGACTCAAGCTGAGGGGCTGATTTGATTTCAGCCACGAGGGGCCCCAGGGGTCAGAAGTGATGCATGAGGCCAGTGTGGGCACTATTCTGCAAGCCCAGTGGAGCCAGCCCACGCCAGGCCCAGCAGGGCCAGCCAAGGTACCCAGGGCAGAAAGAGACAATCTTTCTAAACTGTCACAGGGTATATGAGTGGCATTGGCTGGTTGTGCCAAGAGAGCTCCAAGGTCTCTGGCAGAGCCAGGAAGGGCAGGGTGGGGCTCTTCCTGTACTCTGATGGATTGTCTGCTCAGGGGAATCACAAGGTTTTCTGGAATTGTGCTGAGTCCCCAGCTGAAGTCAGTTCAGACCCAGGCCTCCCCCTTCGACCAGGCAAGTGCCAGGGCCTCCAGCAGGATAGAGGGCTGGGAGGGTTGGGGCTTGAGGGTTTCCCTGCAGGGGTCACTCCTAGGAGGACAAAGGAGAAAACAGAGACCACATTTGATCTCTGGGATGGTGCGAACTGGTCAGCCTGGGATGGTCACCTGGAGAAGCTTCCCACCTGGCAGTCCTCCCAGGCAGGGAGCTTGTCATGGAAGATCTTAAGATGCATCTCCCCTGGTCGGCCAGTCTGCCAACCACTGTTACAGAGCCAGAGGGGGATGTAGCCCCTGTGGCTGAGCCACTCACTACCTCCACCCTGTTGCCCCCACCATCTTGCTGACAGCACCAGAGAAACCATGGTTCTCTGTATTGGTCAAAAGTCTACCCTTCAGGTGGTCTCTGAGCTTGGGCACCAGCTCACCCGCCCCAGTGTAGGTTTTGGGACCTATACTTGTGTTTACTGCTAAAAATCCCGCTGAAGACCACCAGGACATGGCACTGGGCTCAGATCCCTGCTATCTAGGAGTCAGCTATGTGAGCATGGGCCAGCCACTTTTCAGGGGGCTTGTTATCCTCTGATAACACGGGTGGAATAATGACTTAATCTCCAGTGGCCTCCATGCCGGATGTTAACCCAGCTGGCATCAGGGGTGACGTCTGCAGCCCGGTTTGACCCTGGCTGGGGCGGGGAGTGGACTGCAGAGCTCCTATCTGCACAAAGCCAGCTTCGTTCTCATGCTGAGGATGAGCAGATTTAACAGAACTCCGTGGTGTCAAGCTAAGACAACTCCCAGACCCTGGGCCCAGAAAGGGGACAGGTGTGGGTCCTGCCTCCCCACTCAGTTTGGATTCTATCTTCAAAGCCAGTTTACAGTCCATGGCAAGGAAGCTGGGAATGACAGGCCTGGGGTCTGCCCCCCCACACACCTGAGGGTCACCTCTCGGCCCTGCATTTTTCTGGGCATTCTGAGAAGAGACACTCTAGCTCAGGGAAACCGCCCCCTACTCTCCCACCACACTTTCCCAAGAGGCTCCTACACGCTAGTCTGATAATTGAACTCCCTCTGGAAACTTAGGCTCATGGGAAGATTTCTCAAGGTTCCCCCAGGAAGGTTTATTTATTTATTTTGTTCACTTATTTATTGAAGCAGCAGCGTGGTACAGTGCAAGAATTATGGGTATTTCAAGAACCTGGAGGTTCTAGTTCTGACCCCTCTGTTTCTGGCGTTTCCTCATCTGTAAACTGAAGCGGCTCGGCTTCTTGATCTGTAGAAAAGCGTACCTGACGTGCAGTTCCCAGGGGTGGGAGGCCCTGCCGAGGCAGTGGATCCCCGTGTGCCTTGAACACAAAGCTCTTTGTAAGTCAGTGACGTATGTCTTTTTATCTTCAATAAATTGTCAGGACTTCAGGAGTCATGTGAAACCAGATTTCTGACAATGCGGTGGCTCGTGGAGGACTCAAGTTGTTGATCGTTGAGGTTGATAATGAGCTGTGTGATGTCACTTTAGCAGTAACGAAGGCCGGGGCTGGCATCGCCGACAGGCTCGCGAACGGGTGCTCGCGCTAACGTGGAGTATGTGTTGGGGCTGGACTGCAGCGAGAGGCGCTCTCCGGAGGCTGGGAAGGAGAGGTGTGACACAGGGTTTTGAGTGCAGAGTCTGACCAGCTGGAAAAGAAACCAGACCTCCCTGAGCCCCGCCACCTGCTCCCCTTGACGTGGAGCTGCGTCCCAGGGGCGCTTCTCATAAGTGCGGAAGCCATCTGCATGCGATTCTGAGAGCAGCTTGCTCTTTCCACGAAAAGCCACACTGTGGGTTTGAGTCTCTCCCCGAAGCTCAGCCCTGCAGATGGAGACTCAGGGCCCCCGGGGCCAGAGTCTCCAGCGCTTGGCCCTTTGTCCCATACTGGATCCTCGAGGAGGTGAGTGGGGACACCTGATCCCCTTTCCTCTCTGTCATCTCCAACGATGCTTTCCCCATTTCACTCTGAAGAAATAACCAGTTCTAGGGAACCGCTGATCCTATCATCTTCAGAGAACTTGACTAATACCCCACCATTTGGAACTGCTTAGACTTTTGCCCTGGAGGCGTCCCCGCCCTGGTGGCATGAGATGTGGGGTCAGTCACTTTCTCCAGGAAGTGGGTGTTGGAGATGGCCTCTGCCCCCAGGAAGAGGCCCTTGAGGGGGAGAAAGGTAAGAGGAGGCATCCACAACCCGCCAGTTGGGCTGGAAGAGACAAAAGCAGAGCAGCTGGAAGAAGGCGGTCCGAGGGCGTGGGCCCCGCTGCAGGCCTGGCTGGCGTCCCTTGGGAAGCACCAACGGGCGTTTGCACTGGTCTCTTCATTTCTGAGCACAGCAGGGCTTGTGGGGGAAACTGAGTCCTTCATACACCTGCTGCTCAGACACTCCCGGGCTTCTCGGAAATTGGATTCAGGTACCCCACTGAAGGCCCCATTGGTTCTTAAAAGGAGTAATCTCCCTCGAGGGCTTTTCCAGGCTGAGGAATGTGTGATTCTGGGTTTCTATGAGCTAATGGAACTTCCTCTTGGTTAAGGAGAGGGGAAGTGGACCAACATTGACCCAAGAGGAAATTTCTGTTGAACTGTGTTTTCCCAGCTTTCTGAATAGCTGTATCAAAGTCTTCCTTGTCATCCCCGAGAAAGATCTCGACCCGCCTCCGCCCTCCCACCTGCGAGGCACACGCAATCCCAGAGGACACACGGTGGCAGAGGGCGGTCACGGCCCCAGAGCGCACAGTGCCCTGCTGGGGGGAAGCTCTCCGGGCCCTGCGTGGGGACGGCGGTGGGGGGGGGCCTCCAGGCCACACTCCCACAGGACAGCGCACTGGTGACCATGAGAGGCAGGTTCAGAAGCGAGGGCTTGACTTTCTGGAGCCCAGCTTAGAGGACACCAGGTAGTGGGAGGCGTGACTCATCCATTTCCTGTAGTGCTCGTGGGTTTCAAGGTTACTTTTGAAGCACATCCACAATTTGAAATTAAATGCATTTTTATTAATGATTCACAGCGCCTTTCCTATCAGCTGGATCTTCAGTTCACCTACCTCCCGTAAACATTCGAGAGGCGGGGCTGGGGGGCAGGGGTGGGCCCAATAAACACTCCGACAAGGAAGGCTTGGGTGGGGTGAAATTAGTGTTAAAAAGATAACCCTGACCAAGCGTAAGGCATGAGTCAGAAGGGACAGGGCAGGATATAGGGAGACCCATTTCATTTCTTCAAGAGACATTTTTAAGCGCCTGCTGTGTGCCGGACGCAGTGCTCAGCCCGGGGTCCAGAGCAAATAAAAGAGGTGCCGCTTCCTGGAGGGAGCCATCTGGCTATGAAGATAAGCATCAAGCTAACAGACTAGCAGATCTATCTCTACAATCAGTGATACGTGCCGTGAAAGGAACTAAGACGGGAAAGCAAGGCACGGAGACGAGAGGCAGAGCTGAAGCGGAGGCTTAGTTTGCTCGGGCTGCAAACATACTACCATAGACAAGAAACATCCCTCACAGTTCTGGAGACTGGAAGTCCAAGATCAAGGTGCTGGCCAGTTTGGTTCTTGGTGAGGGCTCTCTTCCTGGCTTGGAGAAGGTCCCCTTCTCCTTTGTCCTCATGGGAGGAAAAGGGGAGGGAGAGGAGAGGGAGAAAAGAGGAGAAAGAATAGAGAGCAAGCTCTGGCTAGGCTGGTACCCTGGTCTCTTTGCCTTTTTTTTTGTTTGTTTTTTAAGATTTTTTTTTATTTGAGGGACGCCTGGATGGCTCAGCAGTTAAACTCTGCTTTCGGCTCAGGGCGTGATCCTGGAGTTCAGGGATTGAGTCCCACATCGGGCTCCCTAAGGGGAGCCTGCTTCTTCCTCTGCCTGTGTCTGTCTGTCTGTCTCTCTCATGAATAAATAAAATCTTTTTATTTTATTTATTTGAGAGAGTGAGCAAGCAAGCATCACACATCCTTGAGCAGGGGGAAGGGGCAGATGGAGAGGGAGAGAGAATCCCAAGCAGACTCCTCACCAAGCAAGGAGCTGCAATGCAAGGCTCAATTCCAGGACCCCAAGATCATGACCTGAGCTGAAACCAAGAGCTGGCCGCCCAACCAACTGAGCCACTCAGGCACCCCTGTCTTCCTCTTCCTATAGGGACCCCACCCTCATGACCTCATCTAATGCATAATAGCCTCCCAAAGGCCCTACCCCATGATAAATGATCACATTAGGAGTTTGGGCTTCGACATATGAATTTGGAAGGGACACAAACATTCAGTCCACAACAGGCTTAAATGGAAATCCGATCCAATGACAATACTGAGCAGGACAGCGGGAATGGAGAGCAGGTGACATTCAAAAGGCATTCTGCAGAGAGCGCTGACAAGACTCAATAGCAGGCTGAGTGATGAGGAAAGTGAAATATATACAAGGAAGGGAGACATGGCACCAGGGAGAGGGGAGGTGGCGAGTCCTGGCTCCCTGTGATAAGTCACCCCAGGAAAAAACCCTCTGGCAATTGGTGACACAGGCCTGGCAAGAGGGGAGGGCTCAGAGCTGGGGGTTCAGATGTGCTCATGCTGACCCACCAGATGGGGGCACACACCTGGGCATGGAGATGAGGACACTGATCTAGAGAAGGCCACATCCCCCACAACCCACCTGCAGGAAGAATACTCACCTGTTGACCTCCTGCCTCAAGGATAAGCAGGCTACCACCTCTGTGCTTGATTTCACACACACACTCACACACACACACACACACACACAATCTTCCCTGTCTTCCCCTTCTAATGATGCCATCATTCACCTAGTTGTACAGGACAAAACCAGGAGTCATCCCTTCACATTCCACATCTAATCCATCAGGAAGGTCCAATCAATTCTACCTTCCAAATATGTGGTGAATGCAATCACTGGTCCCCACTCCCATACTATCATCCAGGTCAAATCCATTACTGGGTCTCACCTGGACCACTATTCAACCCCTTATTGTCCCTCTGCCTCCACGCCTGCTGCCTTAGTCTACTAAAGTGTGAATCATAAAGCATTGCTTAGTCTAGTACAGCAGCCAGCGTGATCTTTATAAAATATAATTCAGGTCATGTGAATCCCTGGCTGAAAGCCCTCTCCTTTGCTTCTGGTCCAAATGAGAGACTAAACTCCAATGAGTGAGTATCTGCCGATTCCCCCCACAACACCTCCTGCACTCTCGCCCTTGCCCACCCCACTTCAAGCTCATTTCCACCTCAGATCATTTGTTCCAGTATCTTCTTAAATGCAGCCTCCTTGGGGAGGTCTTTGCTGACCACCCTATCCAAATATCCTCCCTGTCTCCATGACATCCCTCCCTAGCCCCAGCTTTTTTCCTTCAGCACACTTATTTTTTAAGTGATATGACCTATTTGTTTATTAGCTTATAGTCTCTCTTTCCCAGTAAAGTAGATCTATGAAGGCAGAGACTTACTCTCTTTTGCTCACTCCTGCAGGCCCACAGCCAAGAGCACATAGGTTTGTATGTGCTGAATGAATGAGAAAGTAAATAAATAAAGATAAACTTATAATGCAAGGCGTAGCCTAGATCTTCCCTGCCAAGAAGTAAGAACCTGATTCAAGGAGTTGTGGGTAGGTGGTTTATTTGGAAGATGATCACTGGGAGCAAGGGTGAGATACCAGGAGAAGAAAAAGCCCAAATAAGGATGCATTATCAAGCCAGTAATGCTGGGAGCAACTGGGTCTTGATCCCACTGGAATGTTCCCTGGAACATGTAGAGATCTCTTCCAATTGTCCCCTGAACATTGACAGGAGAGGCCCTGATCCATCCGCTTCTGGACTGGCTGAGGCTTCCCCCAGATGTGTTACTCTCTCAAACTGCTGGTGCACGCGGCTGCATGGGCTCCCCCGGAAGAGGAGGAGCCAGGGCAGACAGCAAGTGATGTACAGTGGGCACTGGAGTCCAGATTTGTGAGCACAAAGCTGGAGCCCCTTCAGAAATGTCTGGAATGAGGGGTGGAGCCGAGGATGTAAGGCGGAACATTGAAGCACCTGCTATTCGTGCTGTGAGGGAGATGTCCACAGGGGTCATGGAGTGTGTGACCCACCTAGGGTGTTCAGTGCACATATTTTGGACTGAACTCACAAGAGTGAAGTGACATTTATTAAATTATGCTAAGATTGGGAGACTCTCCCAAAACTTGAGAGATTATAAAATCTGAGCTCACAATTCAAACTCAGGGCAAAGAGATGACACATGTAGTCCAGCAGGCACTGCGTGGCACAATGTATTTTGGAAGGAAATAGGACCCTCATGTGACAGGAGTGTCCAGGAGTCACTCAGGCTAATGGGCAAGTCCATAGACAGGCTTCCACGGCCAGGCTGCTTGTCCGGAGACGCCCCATGGGCAAAGACGCAGCCCCAAGGAGTGGAAAGAGGGCTGGGCTGGCCTGGAACTCAAGAGAAGTGGGTTCTAGGCTCATCCAGCTCTCAATCATGTCATGTCAGCTCTGGGCCTCAGTCTTCCCGGCCAAATGCAGAGTGTTCTTCAATCCGACTTCTCTCTGCACTGCCCAGGCCATCCCGCTGCCACTGAAAATACCATGGAACGTACACTTATTCCACTGTGAGCTCTAGAGAACAGAAACTTCCCTGACCCATTTCTGTATCCTTCACGCCCAACCGCTGCCTAACCTAGAGGTGCTCAGTGAGCTTGATGAATAACGCAGGCACAGCAAATGGATTCTCTCACAAGGAAAAGCATATGGAAGGAGTGGAAGAAGTAGGATAGCCAAACATGACATGGCAATGCAGGCAATGGTAGCTTGAGGCTGGCTGGGTCCTTGGGAGACATTAGACGGAGCCCAAAAGAAAGCAGGCTGTACATAAATTGACTTGAATTTTATTTTCAGGCCTGTTGTCGTCTCAGCTTAGTCATATTATACCATAATTATTCCTTTCCCTGCAATTTTTGCCCTACAGCTCTTAGGTATTGTAGGGACTCGGGGCTACAGACCAAACAGGAAGCCTAGAGCAAGGGGATGTGGTCAGGAGGCCAGGCAAAGGACTGTGAAAATATTCAGCACGCAGTCATTCACTCCTTTAGCAAACATTCATTGAGCATCGGCCTAGGCAGGCCCTCTGGGAATACAGATCCTTCTCCTCCTTGGGTTAGCTCTGCAGCACGTCCACACACATGCACACGCACACACATGCACACAGGTGTCTCTGCTACCTCCTCCCCTGCCCCCTCCCCCAGCCCTGTGGAACTGAAGTCACCCACGTTCTGCAACAGCCTCACAGCTGGAAGGGACCTCAGTGTCCTCAAGTCAGATGGCAGCCTTACACAAACAAGGCACCGGGGCCCACCGGCTACTGGGGCGACACCGGAAACATGAGGCTTCTTCCATTTTCCACCCATCTCCTTCCCAATGGCTCCCTGCTTTTATATATGAAAAACCTTAACTTAAGGCTTTGGGGAGGGCAAGACAACCCCCACACCCCTACAGGTAAAAATCCAGGAGACAGGGACCCCAGCAAAGCCTTGGCCTCCAGCGCCGCCCCACCTGTTGTTTTGTTGGCCTGTTGCTACTCTGGGCACACAGAACATTTTCACTTCTGGTCTCCAAATGTGAGAATTCACCAGGCCACTGGCTTCCTGTTTTGTACCAGATCTGCTTGAATCTCACTGCTTCTAGACAGTTTTTGATCACTAAGCAGTTTTTTAAATTTTGTAATGATACACCTATGTGCTCCCACTCGGAGGTTCTCAGAGCCCTGGGGCACAGAGAGGGCACAGGAGACGCTGGCCCCTGCATGGCCACCCCAAGGGAGCACAGCCCCCTCCTCACCTGCCCAGTCTCTTCCCGGGTTTGATCATTCCTTAAGGTAGCCCTTACACAGAAAACGTCACTGTCTGGGTCTGCTGTGTCTAGATCTGTATCTGGTGATGACCACAGGGTCGCACATGACTGAGCATGAGCAGAGAAAATCAAAAACCTTGGTTTTCAGAGCACTCAAGATTGGACCAACAATAAAGCAAAGCCCAAGGTTCCCTGACAAGACTGAGGAACTGTCAACATACATGCCTGAGACATTCCTGGCTACGGCCAGAGCCATAGAAGCTACTGGAGAGAATTCAGGGAGGGTAGAAGCTGAATTTTGCCTACAGAAAGCACCCATCCGGAGAGGGAGCACAGTCGATCTCAAGAGAGACTGGATACCCCCACAGGGTCTAGCAGTTCCAGGCATATTCTAGAAGCTGCTTGAATGAATGAATGAATGAATGAATGAATACAAGGGGAAAGTCAGGAATTCAGTTATGGGAGCCAGAGAGTATTTGTAATTAAAAGTGAGAAGATGGGACACCTGGGTGGCTCAGTCAGTTAAGCCTCTGCCTCTGGTTCAGGTCATGATCCCAGGATCCTAGGATCGAGCCCCACACCTGGCTCCCTGCTCAGTGGGGAGTTGGCTTCTCCCTCTCCCTCTGCTGCTCCCCCTGCTTGTACGTTCTCTCTCTCTCTCTCTCTCTCTCTCTCAAATAAATAAATAAAATCTTTAAAAAAAAAGTGAGAAGACAACAAGATCTACCAATCTTAAGGAAGTCTCCTTGGGGAAGTGAAAATTGAATTGGCGTAAATAAGGGGCAAAATTTGATGATCCGGAAGTGAAGGGGTGTAAAAAAAAAAATTAAGGGAAGACTGAGAAATGGGTCAGTAGAAGCTCAGGGCTGAGGACAGGGGCTACTCTCACCGCCCCAGGGGAACCAGAAGAGAGATCAGAGGCCAGCGGGAGGGGCCTGTGCCTTGGGGCCCACGGAGCCCAGGCAAGCTAGGAGCTTGGGCAGAGCCTTTAAGCGGCTGACCAACCATTATTAAAAAAAACACATTCTGGCCTGACCTTCAGCAAATCATTTCTCCGGGCCCTGATCCCCCTGTTCCCTCACCCTTGAGGATGAAGGGAGACTGCATACGGAGCCCCTGCCCTGAGCTCAAATACGTGCTTAGCAAACGTCAGTTCACTGGTAAAGAAGGATTTGGTTGGGAATGACCCAGTCTTAGGTGCTGCTCAGATTTATCCAAAGTCAAAGAAAGGCTGAGGAGTATTTCGGATCCTAAACTATTAGGACCTAAAGGAACCGCAGCGGTCACCTGTCACCTCCTAGGTCAGAAAGCACTATACTTTGTACTTGTATCTTTTGTTTAGTGAACACCTACTATGTGCTGGGCCCTATGCTAGACACCAAGAAAAGAGAGATTTTTAAAAAGAGGAGCCTGGATGGTTCAGGCGGTTAAGCATCTGTCTTTGGCTCAGGTCATGATCCGAGGGTCCTGGGATGGAGCCCTGCATTGGGCTCCCTGCTCAGTGGGGTGTCTGCTTCTTGCTCTCCCTCTGCCCCTCCCCTTCAATTGTGCACATGTGCGCATGCACTCTCTCTCTCTCTCCCAGGTAAAGAAATAAGACCCTTAAAAAAAAAAAAACCCACATGAACAGATAAAATCCCTTTCTCCTTCAGGTAAAAGAGAGGAGCCTTGGAGAAGTGGTCTGATCCCTTAATGTCCAGATGCTAAAATACATGCCCATGGTGGTGAGTGACTGGCCCGTGGCCACACAGCATGGCAGGGTGGGTCAAGACCAGACCTTCTTCTCCAGTGTTCAATCCTCATCCCGCTAAGCCTGGGGTCAGGCTGCATCTGCGAGGCCTCCACCTCTACGCAGACTCCGGTGCAGCTCGTGGCTGTGCAGCCTTAGGCAAAGCATGCTACCTGCCTGAGCGTCAGTCTTGCCATATGCAATACGCAACCAGGAATGATGCCCCACGTCACACGGTTGCCACAAAGCTAAAGCCACAGTAACATGCACAAAAATAATTTGTTCTCTGGAGACTGTGTGTTGTGCAAGCAGTTCCTGCTCCTTCTCGGGTCACCAGGGTTTCTTTCTCTAGGACAAGGCAGCTTTCTGTAACCACATTGGGTGTTTCTTCTCCACTCAGCAGGCATTTATTGGGTACCTCCTACATGCTCCACTTTTAGTGGCTACTGAAGATCTCTGGGACGTAACCCTGACAGCCAAGGGCTCACCATGGTGAGGGAACAGGACAAATGGAGGAAACGTGGCCATTTGCCACCAGGATCAAGTGGGTGGCAGCCAGTCTGCAGTCCTGAGGGAAGCCACAGGGAAGATGACACTTGAGTCAACCATGGAGACTAGTTGTGCCGAGGAGGGGTTGGCAGGGAGGGCGAAGGCATCCCCAGAAGGCTTCCTGGCAAAGACACCAAAGAGGAACAGGGTGGCAGAGGGACTGGGGGGTGGCAGCATAGAAGTGCTGGCTCTCCTGCCTGCCTCCTGGCTCTTGGGGCCAGTGGAAAGAACAGTTAGGAGGAGAGGAAGGTTCTAGGGGAGGCGCCCCCCAGACCCACTGGACCTGGATCCAGACTTCTAGGTACTGGTTCCCTAATCATTTCTGAACAAGCTGGAAGCTGCCATTTTAGGGCTCTCAACCAAAACATGTTGCATCCTCGGGTGAGGCCTGGGGTGAAGGGCAGTGCTGCGTTACGTTAGCCAGCGGGACTGCGGAAGTCAGGAAAACAAGAAGGAGGCAGAGGGGACCGGGAACACGTCAGAGGACCCCAAAAGAGGAAGTAGCCCAGTCTCGGTTCCGCTCCCGAGGATGGGAAATACCCTCCGTTCTCCCAGCCCTCGGCAGCTGTCCCCATGCCCTTACCTGAAGCCACCAAACCTGGGGCAGGACCACATGGGCCCTGGGCCTCGTCCTTCCACGGTTCCCCAAAGTCACTGAGTCCTGAGTGTATTCAGGGACCTGGGGCAGCCCCCAATGGGGCATCATGACGCCTGTGGGTTAAGGAATGGGGCCCAGCGAAATCCGAAATCTGAGGAAGGATGTCAATCCCCCTCCTCCCTGCTCTCCCAATAAAGACTTCAGGAAAAGGAGGGACCAGAAGCCAGGAGGGGCTCAGCCCCACCACCATCAACTCATGGATAGAAATTCTGGAGCCCAGATGAAGACCTCCAAATTCAGAAATCCGGTTTATTAAGTCATTGCTGGGCTAGGCTAGGAGAGTGGCCCCCCAGTCCTGGTAGGAAGTGAGGGGTAGGGACTGGTAAGGCTCCTCTCCCCTCCCCTCCCTTACCCTCCCCTCCCTTCTCCTCTCCCCCCCCTCCCCTCTTTCCCTCTCCTCTTTCCCCTCCTCCCCCCTCCCCTCCCCTCCTCTCCTCCCCCCCCTTCTCTCCCCTCCTCTCTCCTCCCCTCCTCCCTCCTCCACAATTGGCTAGGGACACCTAGGTGGCTCAGCAGTTGAGCACAAGACATGTCCTGGGGAGCCCAGGACCATGAGAAACAAGGAGGAGAGAAGTCACATTATTTGTCTTTCTATCCTCACTTCCTGGGGGCCTGGTTTCTTTCTTGCTTTGGATTCTATTTTTTTTTTAAGATTTTATTTATTTATTCATGAAAGACAGAGAGAGAGAGAGAGAGAGAGAGAGGCAGAGACACAGGTAGAGGGAGAAGCAGGCTCCATGCAGGGAGCCCGACATGGGACTGGATCCAGGGTCTCCAGGATCACACCCTGGGCTGAAGGCAGACGCTCAACCGCTGAGCCACCAGGGCTGCCCTTGGTTGGGGTTTTTTGTTGTTGTTTTTAGCCTGGCCTGGGTTCCTCCCCGACTCCCACTGTTTCTGGTCCACCCTTCCCGTCACAGGGTAAGCCTGGCACAGGAAACACACGACACAGGGAGACCGAGATCTCCGCCCCCAACCCATGCCCACCCATTGCGGGAGCCTAGAAAATAAGATCATGCTTCTAGACTGTTTTAAGAACTGCTCTCCAAATGGTTTGGGCAGCCCTGAGCCTCAGCAGCAGAGCCAGGTGGTAGACAGGAGTGTGGGAAGGTTGAAAGTACCAGAATGAAGCACGGAGTGCAGCAGGGCAGAGCAAACCCTAAGAGCAGCCTTCAGCTCTTGGGGAAAGTAGGAAGGTTAAAAACAGCATCTGGAATCACCCCCACTCCCACATGACTTTGCTATTGAAGATATGACTGGTTTTCCAGCCTCTGGAGTCCGTCCTTTGAGGGGAAGTGTCTAGGGGACGCCTCATGGAGAGCTCCCCTCTGGGTCTGCAGGCCTTGCCCACACCGGGCTGAGCCAGGATGGCTTGGCTCTCCAGGAAACCTGGAACTACCACCACCCCCAGACTCAGGGGCCCCCTGGGAACCAGTCTCTACTCCTGAGCAATGGCTACTTTCTTTGTTTGGAGGAGAAAGCCATTGCCACTCTACCGGACTCTGTCCAGAGTCCAGACCCTTCCTGGGGGTCCTCCTGCTGCAGGCCTGCAGTGCACCCAGAGTGACTCCTCACTGTCCACAACAAGGGACCAGGCCAGGCCTTGAAGGCCCTGGGGGATGAAGGCAGCCCGGGAGCCTGGGAGGGGCAGGTGCCTGTACCAGGAGCTACCTCCTGCAGAAAAAGCAAAGGGAGGGCAACAAAGAGATGAGGCCTGGAAAGGATTCCTCTAAACCACTGCCTCTGGTGAGGCTTCTTCCAAGCCAGAGGATCAGCTCAAAGAGAAACTGGGGGTACATGAGGGATGGCTGGAGGGAGAAAATGGATGGAGGGGAGATGAGCTTGAAGGCAAGTGGAGGGAAGGTGTGAGCCAAGGGTCAGGTGGCCATGAAGCAGGGATCACTCCTGGGCTTTCAGTTCAGAAGTGACACCCTGGAGTGATCCTTCTTGGGCAGAGTAGCCATCTAGAACCTTAAACTCAGAGCAAAGGTTGAGACAGAAAGCTCAACTCTAGAAGCTGCCATCTGATTAGAAATAGAACATCCCCAGGAAAGAAAGGCAGGATGTGGATTGGGTGCACAGGCGAAAAGGAACAGTCTGCTACCAGCAGGTGGTGGGGACAGCATGACCCTGAGCCTTGATACCTGAGATCACCTCCCACAGATCCACCCCCCAGAAGTGCTGGAGGATGAACTGAATGATCTCTTGGGTTCCAAACAGTCCTCAATGCTAGACTTGGGTGTCTGCACTATCTGAGGACCTTATTAGAACATTAGATTTACTCAGGAGCTCACCAACCTTCCACTCACCTCTCTGGGGCTCCAGACGCTGACACTCCCCTATCAGACTAGCCTGTCAGAGAACTTCATGTAGCCACCATCTGAACTGCCGATGTGGCCACTGATGGTGAAGGGTGGTCCCACCTCCAGCTCCTTCAGATTCCTGAAAAAGATGATCCAATCAGGTTTTGGGGGCTGAGAACCTGACCTCTCCTTAGGAGCCCAACTCCCTAGACCAGAGCATGGGAAGAACTTCCTGGCTGTGACTCCTTGACTGACTCATCTTCCAAGAACAGGAACTGGCCCATGTCTCAGGGCCAGACCAAGAGCAGGCCTGCCCTGTGGCAGAGATTTGACAAGATGGCTTACCGCAGGGGGACTTTTTGACCCCCCTACTCCCTAAATCCCTGGTGGTCTCCATTTGCTCCTCTCTTTTGACACCACATTGTGTCTGAGACTATATTATTTGTAGTCAGGCCTGTGTCCACCACAGGCAGTGAAATGCCTAAAGATAGAGACTATGTTCATTGTACCCCCTAGAAACTAATATCACTACATCTGCAACAATGGATCCTTCCTGAATACATAATGGGTAGATGATGAAGGAATGAATGAGTGGATGAATGAATGGATTTACCCCCCTACCTGGGGGTAAGTGTTAGGAGGTTCACCATCAGTAGGGTCTTACATAATCCTGTCCACATTCAAGTTTTTATTCATGGTTCTTTCTACATAGACCCTGGCTCCTTCCTTTTCTCTTGTTTGCTCAAGGGGATGGGGAGGAACCAGAGCCAAGGAAGAGAAAGAGTGTGTCTTGGTTCCAAACCTAACCCCACTCAGATCTGTCCTGAATCCACTCACCGGATCTGGTACAAGTTGAAGACAAAATTAGGCCCTAGAAAGACAATCAGAAAAGAGAGGGTTAGTACCTCCAGGGAGACCTGCCCCTCACCCTTCTGGGAACATCTGGTGCTCTCTTACCCCATCTGGGAGGAGTTGGGTGGCTGGGCTGGACCTCAGGATGCTGTGGGAGGGTCCCATGTCCCTTCACTGTCTGCCACCTGCTGGTACCCGGGTGTACCCCATCTTCCCAGACAGAACCACCACTTTCGGGAGGCAGATCCTATGCCTAGGCATCCTCCCATTAAGGGTACCGATTACCCTGGGAAAGGGGCAGTCCTAGCTTAGAGCCCAAAAGAAGCAGACCTGGGCTTGAACCCAGATTGTGCCACTCTCTAACCCTGCAACTTCAGCCTTCCAGCTTCATCCATAAAAAACAGAGACTAAGAATTCCAACCTTAAGTGGAATTTTAAAGAAAATAGTATTAGGCTGAAGTACATTGGCACACAGTAGGTGCTCAACAAACATTCATGGAAGCTGTGGAGGAGGTTAACTGCAGGTCTGAGAAATGCTCTCTACCTCCGGGGACCCCAGCATGTGCCGTCATCTCTCCGAGGGCCTACGGGAAGCGCAGATATGGCTCAGAGCTGGGAGCACCCCAGCAAATTCTGGAAGATTCCCAGGGAAGCTGAAGCTAGCTTGAGAGAGGACCCCAAGATCACAGTCAGGGGAAGAGATGCCCAAGGAGCCAGAGTGGGGGACACCTGCCTAGCCCGCCACCCCTGGCTTCGAGGCCCACACACACCTTGGGGATGGACTCCTGTGGGCTCTGAGGGAAGAAAAAGAAGCTTCAGGCCAGGAGGAGGAGCCCCCACTCCCTTGGTGAAGGCCCAGTACCCCAGCCCCACCCACTCAAGTGCTCCGTCACCCTCACTCAAGTCTTCAACAATGTCAGCCGCCACAGGAAATATTTTTACATGATGCCATGCTGCAGAGTTTGCAGCCCCACCCGGCCTTGCCAACTGCTACAGGAGGGGGCAGGTGCACACTCACCCTCCCAGCAGTACCCGCGTTGGTACCACTTGGCCAGGCTGTAGCCCAGGACGGACACGAGCAGCAGCGACAGCCCCACGCCGAGGATCAGGCCCAGGGTGCTGATGGAGTCCTCACCTGCAGAGACACACGGCCCCCTCAGTGGGTCGGTCACCCATGGTCCTCCCCCTGGTTCCGAGTCTCCCCCCATCCACTGCCATCAGAATGATGGCTCCCCTAGGAATCGCCATCTGAGTAGCTGCTTGAGCTAAGTCACACCAGGATAGCAAAACCCTGCATTTTTAAAGTCAGCTTGTTTCTCCAAAGTAACAGTTTTGGTTTTTTGTTTTTTTTTACTTTCCTCATTTTTTTAATTGGAGTTCAATTTGTCAACATATAGCATAACACCCAGTGCTCATCCTGTCACGTGCCCCCCTCAGTGCCTGTCACCCAGTCACCCCCACCCCCAGCCCACCTCCCTTTCTACCACCCCTTGTTCGTTTCCCAGAGTTAAGAGTCTCTCATGTTCTGTCTCCCTCACTGATATTTCCCACTCATTTTCTCTCCTTTCCACTTTATTCCCTTTCACTATTTTTTATATTCCCCAAATGAATGAGACTATGTTTGTCCTTCTCCGACTGACTTGCTTCACTCAGCATAATACCCTCCAGTTCCAGGCACGTCAAAGCAAATGGTGGGTACTTGTCGTTTCTAATGGCTGAGTAATATTCCATTGTATACACAGACCACAGCTTCTTTATCCAGTCATCTGTCGATGGACATCGAGGCTCCTTCCAGTTTGGCTATTGTGGACTTTGCTGCTATAACACTGGGGTGCAGGTGTCCTGCCGTTTCATTGCATCTGTATCTTTGGGGTAAATCTCCAGTAGTGCAATTGCTACAGGCCTTCCGCTTATTGGAAAAGGCACTGCTGTTTTTGGGAGGGAGCCCAGAAGGTCTGTCCTCAGCCTCACCTGTGGCTCCCAGAGCGGAGACCAGAAGATCCTCAGTACCCTCCCCACAAAGCCCGTGGATGGCGCGGCAGGGTGTTTACTTTTAAACTCCGTTTGTTGCTTATACTTATCGCTTCTTCCTTTTTTGTGGTATGAGCTCTTAGCTAAATTTATATTTTATTTGTAAAGCCAAACTGAGGGAGAAAGGGAAGAAGGAGGGACGGGGTGGGCCAGAGATAGGAAGGAAAGGAGGGAAGTGGGAGAGAGGGGAGAGGGGAGGGGGAAAGGAGGTAGGAGAGATGGGGGAGGGAAGGAGGGAGAGGAGGGGTTGGAGATTGGACTCCTCCAAGGAGATGAGATGGGCCTCAAGCAGAAGCAGAGAGGGAAGCCAGCTTTGCAGAACGAGGCTACCAATGGGAGCAGCGTGGAGAGACCTACCTGGCAGGCCAGGGAAGGAAGAGGAGGACCAGCCCGGCTCCTGCTGAATGAGCACCAGGAGTGTGAAAGAATCACCTGATCCTGGTCTTGGTGGCCTGGGGTCCTGAAGCTCCGGGGCTGTCTCAGGGGGCCAGGAGGCACAGTGGTTAAGCACAGCCTTTGGCACAGCAGGCTTGCTTCCAAAGCCCAGGCCCATCATTTGCAAAATGTGGGACCTGAGCAAATCCCTTCCCCTTGCTGGACTTCAGTTTGCTTTTATGGAAAATGAGCATGATAATAAAATACACTTAGAGTTGCCAGGATGACTGATGGAGGTGCGGCATAGACAGAACCCAGCAGACCGGGCATACACTAAGTTCACGAACATTAATTACAACATTGTTGTTGTCATTTTTATCATCACATGGCCTGGCTGCATTTTAAAAATATTTCACAATCTCCCCTGCCCAAGCCTTTCCTTCCCCCATGCCCCTTGGCCTTTCTTCCCATAGAAGCCTCCCAGCAAAGAAAAGGGGAAGGCTTTATCTTAGACCTCAAAAACCCAGGCCATCAGAAAAATTGAAAGGATTCACAACTTAGACAAAGAGATGAGCCAAAGCAAGATTGCCCTCCTCATTGTGCTAGAGGAGAAACCTCCAGCCTTGGGGACGGGAAGGGAAAAGGCGAAATTAAGACAAGTCGGGGAGGGTGGTGGTGGAAAGCACTGGAAAACACTGAAAAGATATCAGTGGTTCCCAGAGAGAAAGTCCTTGTTCCATGATCCAAAATTGAGCCCTGGGGAGACAACAGAACCTGAAGGTAGAGTTGTGGGATCCGAGGATGAGCCCCAGGAAGACAAGAGCCACCCTGGCAGATGGACCCTTGGACAGCCTGGGAGAGTTGCTGTGCCCTCTCACGACACGGGAGCAGCCAAATGATTTCCATGTCCCCGGGAGAAGCAGGGAAGTCACCGAGAAAACTTCTAGACCAGAAGGTGCCATGCAGCTGGGATCTCAGGGACACCTCTGCAGCCCCCTGCAAGCTCATGCTTCAGAGTCCAGTCCACGTGACAGCCACTGCCATGGGTGCCCATGTGAGCACATGGCATCGGGGGACTATGCCTTCCCCCGCTCCTTACATCCCCAAGAAATGGGGGTAATCCACTAATTACCCAGAGCCACTAATGGCATCTTCTCTGGGCCAGGCACTTGTTCTAGACACTTGTATCCCAGCAATAAATAAAACCTACATGTCCTGTTCTCATGGAAATTATATTCCAGTGGAGGGAGACAGACAATAAAGTAAAGAAAGAAATTATACAGTATCCTGGAAGGTGATGCATGGTGAGGGGAAAGAAAGAAAGCAGAGGAAGAGATGGAAAGCTCTGTGGGGATGAGGGTACAGTTTTAAATAAAGGAGTCGGGAATGGGCTCATGAAGAAGGTGACAGTTGAGGAGAAAGCCCTGCAGGAGCTGAAGGAAAGAACACGCCACGCAGGCAGCTCCAGCAAAAACGTGCGGGGCAGAGGGGGCAGCGGGTCCAACGGAGGCAGGAGCGTGTGGGGCAGGTTCCAGGAGTGTCAAGGAGGAGCCCCGAGTGTTGGGCAGGGGATGAGCAGCAGGAGGTGGGTAACAGGAGCCGGACACTATAGTGTCTCAGAGGCAATAAGGGGAGTTTGGGTTTTCCTGTGAGCAAGGTGGGGAGTCACAAGAGGATTTTGAGCAGAGAAGTGATGTGATGCCTTGTATTAAAAGGGCACCCCACTGGCTACCGTGTTAAGAAGAGACGTGGCGGGGGGGTGATGATGATGAAGGGCAGCCAGTCAGAAGGCTATGGTGAAGCTCCAAGCAAGAGATGGTCACTGTGGAGAGCAGTGCAAGAAACTGAGAGGCCAAAGTCCAGGAGACCATCTGTGTGGGCCACAGAGCGTGTGACAAGAACCCAAGAGCTTGAGCCTTCACAAACAAGGGGGAGGGTCCCAGGAGTGGTGGATGACTCAGCAAGGCATGGTAGGAGTGTTTGTGGAAGCTGAGGTCTTAAAGGGTTTCATCAAAGAAAAGAACCACAAGGAAAGCACCAGCAGGGAAATCACACGCCTTCCGGAGACCCAGCTGGTGAGGGAAGGAGATGCACAGGCTCCATTGGCTACCATTTTGTCCCCGCCCCTGATGGTGCCTTCTGGCTGAGACAGCTCCCAGACACATGAATTACTCTATTTCACCTCTTTATCTTCATAGGACACTTTAATATTCTTTTTTTTAAAGATTTTATTTACTTTTTTAAAGATTTTATTTATTCACTTGAGAAAGAAGAGCGTGTAGGAGCAGAGGGAGAGGAAGGGGGGAGAGGGAGAGGGAGAGGAAGAAGCAGACTCTCCTCTGAGCAGGGAGCCTGACGGGGAGCTCAATCCAGGACCCAAAGATGATGACTGTAGCTGAAAGCAGATGCTTGACCGCCTCAGCCACCCAGGTGCCCCAAGATTTTATTTATTTGAGAGGGAGAGAGCAGGGGAAGTAGCAGAGGGAGAGGGAGAGAATCTCAAGCAGACTCAACACTGAGCATGGAGCCCAACACAGGGCTCAATCCCATGACCCCAAGATCACAACCTGAGCCAAAACCAAGAGTTGATGCTCAACCACTCAACTGACTGAGCCACCCAGTGCCCCATCTTTAACTAATATTCTTTACTTATTCTCCCTTTTGCATACCATTCCATTTTCCTTATAAAATATTTTATGCACACAGAAAGTACACAGAATAACATGATAAACATCCATGTGCCTACCACTAAGCTTCAAAGAATTCAAAAATTCCACCATTACTGCTCGTTAACTTCAGTGTAGCCTTCTCCTACCTCTCCAAGTAACTGTTCTCTCAAAGTTGATGTTTAGCTTTCTTAGGCAGGTTTCTTTATACTATCTCATTTTTTTCCTGTTACGTGTGTTTATATAATTGTCTTGCTTGTTTCCAAACTTCATGAAAATGAAGGTAGGATTATTTCCACTACTGGCCAAGACAGAATAATGGGAGAACAGATTTACTCTCCCACCTTAAATAACTAGAAAACCAGACAAAAATAGGTAAAATAATGGAGAAAGGTCATGCAAGACGAGGATTCCCGAAAGGCGAGAATGAAACAAGGGGCGTTCTGCGACTGCCCAGCTTACTGCCTGGGGTGGGTTCCCAACTCCAAGTACAGGGACATGAGACCCAAAAAGAGTCCCACAGTCCAGGTTGAGGAGAAAGATTCAGGCACCTGGGGGGCCAGGATAAGAACACCAGAAAGGAAGGCTGCACAGAGAGATTTCTAGAGATTTACAAAGGGATCCCCTGATGTCTCTGGCTGTGGTTTGTCCTTTAAATTTGCTTACTTACAGCATCTTTTTGGGGCAGCATTTAAGTGTGTACTTTAAATTCATCCATAGTTGTGATCTTAAAACTCTTATTTAAGAAATCCATCCTGGGGCACCTGAGTGGCTCAGTCAGGTAAGTGTCCAACTCTTGTTTTCAGTTCAGGTTCATGAGATTGAACCTATGTTGGGCTCTGTGCTGGGCATGGAGCCTGAGTGGGATTCTCCTTCTCCCTCTGCCCCCTTCCCCTCTCTCTCCCTAAAAAATGAAATAAAATAAAAATTAAATCATATATATATATATATGATTCATATATATAAATCATATATATATGAATTAAATCATATATAATTAAATCATATATATATATATATCCATCCCTACTCCAAGATATACCCGTTAGTTTTCTTCTAAAAGATTTAAAGTTCTGTTTTTTGCACTTAGAATACTAATCTACCTAGTCTTCATTTTTGGATGTGTTCTAAGGTAAGGATCTAATTTTTTTAAGATTTTATTTATTTTTTAAGATTTTATTTATTTATTCATTCATTCATTCATTCATTCATTCGAGACATAGAAAGGCATAGGCAGAGGGAGAAGCAGTCTCCCTGCGGGAGCCCAATGGGACTCGATCCCGGGACCACAGGATCATGACCTGAGCCAAATGCAGACGCTCAACCACTGAGCCACCCAGGTGTCCTAAGGATCTAATTTTTATATGGAAAATTACTTCTCCATAATTTGCTCTAATGGTCTTCATTGTTTTCACTTTCACATGACATTTTTTCCATGTGTGTTTGTTTCTTTTCCTGGACTCTCTTGTCTTCTATTAGTCTGAATATCTATCACTATAACCCTCCTACATCATCTTAATTACTATGGCTTCATAATAAAAATTGAATCTTGATGACTGGTAAAATAAATAGTCTTCCTAATTCTCCCTCAAAAAAAGATATGTTATGATGGATACTTTGTCTTTCTCTGTGAATCTTAGAATCAGCTTTTCCAAGATTGCTGAAAACCTCTCTTAGAACTTTGATTGGGACTGCCATGGATTTATAGTTTCATTTGGATGAAACTGATATGGAGTCTTCAAATTCATAAATATGGTGTATGTTTTCATGTATCTGTATCATCTTTTATAAGTTATCATATGTTTTACAATTTCGCCTTTAAAGGTTTTCCATACCTCTTGCTAGATTTATTCTTAGGACCCAAATCATACCTTCAGAAATGAAAACCACAGTGTCTGGGAGAAAAATACATTGGATGGGGTTAATGGCCGATTAGATATTATGGAAGAATCAAAGCTGTCTGCTTGAAGACTTAGCAACAGAAACTTACCCAAAATGAGATACAGAGGAATAAAGAACACATGAATGGAAAGAGCACCAGTGAAATATGGGATGACTCCAAGCAAACTAGTACATGTATAATTGAGGTCCTCAAAGGAAAAAAGGATAGGAAAAATAGTTGAAGGGATTTGGTCAAACATTTTCTAAACTGAAGGAATCCATCAACTATCTACTCAAACTTTTCCTTCCCTATGAGGAATTCTGGCATCCATGGTTAGGATAGAAAAACCTATTTTCCATTTCATTATATCAAAAAAACTCTGAACTACCTGTAGGGAAGTCAAGGGTTACATTTCCTTTTTACCAAACCTCCATAAGAATCACTATTTTCAACTAGAGTGTATCTGTAAGGTGGAAAGTACACCAGACAAGTGTACATGGTCTCTGATAAGACCTTGATTGGAGGGTGCATTTTCTGTATTATTTATATAGGGCAAAACCAAATATTTAGAATGAAGCAAAGCAGATGAATACATTGGAGTGTATTTTCTCAGTAGAAATAAAGAAGCTTGACCCATCTTCTCTCCTGTGCAATGCCTGTGCTGAGAAGGAATGATCTTTAAGCACAGCCAGAGATTTCCTCAGAAATTATTTAGGATAGCTCTATTACTGGAATAATTCAAGATGAACAGGGAAAACCCTAGGATCTTGTATAACAAAATAATATTTCTTTGAACTCTGATACATTGCACTGAAATGCAGGTTTCATGTAAGCCTCAGTAACTGTGACATTATGTTAAACTAATACACTGAATAAAAACTATTTCTTCTCCACAAACTCCAAGTTTCATGAAGGGTCAATAAAACAATGTTGGTCCCAAAGATGGTGCTATACATGATAATTCTGATTTTTCAAATAGGCTATCAGCTATGCAAGTCCAAAAAAAAAAATCTACCATCACTTTTTTGTTTTTGCTTTTTGAGGCTGCAATATCATTGCCATTTTATATTTTAAGGAGACTGTAAATAAGGGCTTATAGAAGCTTACTAGTTACCCAAATCTGAGGAGCTCTATACAGCAGAGCCACAGCAAGAACCCAATTATTTCTGGCTCCAAATTCCATATCCCTTTTATTATCCTTTATTGCTTAAAATGACTTGCTCTGTAAGGCTATTAGACAGAAATTTTAAAAATTTCAGATGACATCTCTACAACTATGATAACACTTTTTTTGAATAGTTTATACGAAGCTTCCTTAGGTCAGTAGTTAGGTAACAGTATTAACTCATTACTGAGGCTATCCCTAATTTAATATACCCACCACCATCAGCTTAGAAAAGGACTCATCCTTTCATTATCTACAGTAGGGAGGCATATATCCACAGGACCCAGAAATAGCTTCAAATCCCTAAGATGTTTGTTTAAAATGATCTTACTTAAAATGGGAATCTTGGGCACATGGGTGGCTCAGTAAGTCAAACATCTGACTCTTGATTTTGGCTCAGGTCATGATCCCAAGGTCCTGGGACTGAGCCCCCTATTGGGACCCATGCTCAGTGGGGAGTCTGCTTGAGGCTTCTCTCCTTCCCTCTGCCAGTAACCCCTGTTCTCACTCTCTCTTTCTCTCTCAAATAAATAAATAATCCTTAAAATAATTGGGAATTGGGCGGCCCAGGTGGCTTAGCGGTTTAGCATCGCCTTCAGCCCAGGGCCTGATCCTGGAGACCCGGGATCGAGTCCCACATCAGGCTCCCTGCATGGAGCCTGCTTCCTCTGCCTGTGTCTCTGCCTCTCTCTCTATCTCTCGTGAATGAATGAATGAATGAATGAATGAATAAAATCTTTAAAAAAAAAAAGAATTGGGAATCTTATTTTGTACCACTAATGGCTTTATTTGATGGTGGGAGGGGGGGGGTGGCATTTCTCTCCACCCTCCACTATTACCTTTAAGATGAAGATTTGTGTGTGGCTCAATAACCATGTGGTTAATAAGGAGTAATATTACTGTGATCTTTTATTAGTCCTGATCCCATAAAGGACCATGCGGCTCTCGGGGAAGAGATATTTTCAAGACTTCCCTCTACCTCTCCTTTCCCAATCTGCTCTACTACTCCCCTGCATCATGCTGATTGGCCCAAATTTACTAGTGGGCTGGGTCAGTGAGTGTCAAAAGGTCATGGTCATGGCTATTCTATTTTCACTTCCCCCTTCCATGTATCTGGAACAGTAAGCAATCAGTCTAGCCATCATAACCCCTCATTTATGCTCAGGCACTCTCCTTATGACAGTTCCCTGTCCTTGCAGACCAGAGCGTAGTAAGGGTCAGGATTTGGACTTGGGTGAGGAAGATGGAAAAAATGCTCCAAGCATCTTCACCCATGGTCACTGTTCCAGCCAAGTTTGCAAGACAGATCAGTGGGGACTTGAGGCACAAAACCTCTGGTACAGTGTTACTTTAGCTCAAATATTTGTCTCCTGTTTCTTTATATACATATATCCCAGAGATTTTTCTGTAGTCTATGGTACATAGACTTTATTTGGTACTTAAACTTTCTTTAAGTTTAGAAAATGTTTTATATTCCTGGATATGGCCCAAAAGTCAACTCCATTAAAATCCCTTTTAAAAAGACTATGCTTGTCCTTATATAAAATATTGATCTAGGAAACCCAGGTTTTTAGGAAAGAAGAAAACTAGCATAAAGCATACTTGGAAAGATGAAGAAGAAAGAGGAAAAAGTGGAATAGGAAAAGAAGAATCTGAGAACAAAAGAGGGTGAGAAGTATTTAGGAAGTGGAGAAGGAGACGAAAGAATTGAGAGAAGAAGAAATGAGTGAATATGTGGTTTGAGGTGAAATCGTAATCTCCCTTTTTGAAAATAGAATCAAGATGCAGGAGAATATAGTTGGTTGTCATTATGTCAGACAAACAGCAGGTCTGGACTTAGCCACCCAAATAAATGGCATAGCAACTACACATGCAAAGTGTAGCTTAAGTATATAAATGAAGCCAAATGCGAAGAAGGACCAAGACCCCAACAAAGAACAGAACATTACTCAAAAAATAGGAGTAAACTCCTCAAAATCACTCCACTCATTAGAAGCACTTACTAAAAACATACATAAAATAAAGGAAGGTTACAGGGGAAGAAAGATTAAAGAAACAAATTAAGGACCACATAATATCATTATGGAGACATCACATTCAATAAAAACAGTAAAGAATAGAATAGGTCTCATTAAAAACTAAATTACTAACATAGAGACAAAGCTGAAGAAAAGCATGAATGGGGGGAAGAAAAACTCAGAAATTAAAGCAATTAGAGAAAAAGCTAATAGTTATGGATGACAAAGATAATCCAACTGAAGGAAAATTGATAACTCTGAGGTTGAGAACACAATAAATTAAATAGAAAATATTTTCAAAAAATATTTTCCCAAATAATAGGCACAAAAAATCCTAAAAATAGGACACAAGTGGGGCACCTGGGTGGCACAATCAGTTAAGCATCCAACTCTTGGTTTTGGCTCAGATCATGATCTCAGGGTCATGAGATCAATCCCTGCATCAGGCTCTGCACTCAGTGCGAAATCTGCTTGAGATTCTCTCTCCCTCTCCTTTTACCCCTCCCACTCATGCTCTAATAAATAAAATCTTTAAAAAAAATAGGACAAGGATGCCTGGGTGGTTCAATGGTTGAGCATCTACCTTCGGCTCAGGTCGTGATCCCAGGGTCCTGGGATCGAGTCCTGCATCAGCTCCCCACTGGGAGCCTGCTTCTCCCTCTGCCTATGTCTCTGTCTCTCTCTCTCTCTCTCGTGAATAAATAAATAAAATCTTTTTTAAAAATAGGACACAAGAGAATCTCCTTGAAAAGCCTGGGCAGCATCTGCAGATTAAGAGTATACTAGGTTCTGGGAAAAAAATTTGATTTGGAACACTTAAGATCAATGTATATTCTAATTAATTAAAGTGTTGTTCCAGTTAGTAAGATATTGTTACTCAGCTTCAAGTCCAGCCTCTATTTTCAGCCTTGTGATTCTGCAGCTGGGACTCTGCAAACCACATTTCTCCTTTGTCAGCCAAGGGAGATTCTGCCAATAGGGAATGCTGGAGGAAGACTGAAAGGCTAGGGGGCAAAGGAGGACTTGCATCTGCTTCCCACTGTCTTCCCACAGAGCTCTTACTACTGTCAGCACCACCCATTGCTGCCTTCTCCCAGAAGTTTCTTCTACAAACCATTGAGTCTCGTGCTCAATTTGGCAGCGCATATACTAAAATTGTAATGATACAAACCATTGGGTCTGGTTTGCAGTTTTTTTCAAATTCATAAGACTAACCTCATTTCCTCCTACCCCCTACTCCAGAGACATGAGCACCAGACTGCCAAAGCCCCCCACCCCAGAGGGTAGAGGTTCTCCAAGCTCTTCCCTTTGCTTTCCCTGCCCTAAGAGTAGTGGCTGCCTCTTGCAATTGCTACCTTCATGACACCTTAGTGTTCTCCACCTGCATTTTCAGTTACTACTTAACAGTTTTCTATGATAAATTCTGTCTGTTAAAATACTTGGTATAGGATGTCTGGGTGACTCAGCGGTTAAGCATCTGCTTTCAGCTCAGGTCCTGGGATCAAGTCCCACATTGGGCTCCCTGCATGGAGCCTGCTTCTCCCTCTGCCTGTGTCTCTGCCTCTCTCCTGAATAAATAAAATCTTTTAAAAATAAAATAAAATAAAATTAATAAAATACTTGGTATGGGGAAGGGGTGCCTGGGTGGCTCAATGTTTGAGCGTCTGCCTCAGGTCGTGATCCCAGGATCCTGGAATCGAGTTCCACAGCGGGCTCCCCGCAGGGATCCTGCTTCTCCCTCTGCCCATGTCTCTGCCTCTCTTTGTGTCTCTCATGAAAAAATAAAATAAAATCTTAAAAAAATATATACTTAGTATGGTTTCTGTGTCCTTATTGAACCCCAACTGTCCAGGCAGAAATATAAAATCTCTTGGGGGAATGGCAGGAGGATGCAACATTATTTAAGCTGACCTCAGACTTCTCACAGAAACTTAATGCCAGGAGACAATGGAGCAATGTCTACAAAGTTCTAAGGGGGAAAAAGTGAAACCCCCAAAAATATTTTATGCAGCCAAGATGTTGTCCAAATATAAAGACAAGAAGCAGACACTTTCAAATATGAAAGAACTTAAGAAATGGAATAACCATATGCTTTTTTTTTCTTTTTTTTTTTTTTTTTTTTTTGGTCCCAACTGAGTTGGTGGGAGGAGTGGCACCATGGTGGCCCTGAGCAAGGTGAAGAGGGTGTCTATAGAGGAGAACTACTCAATGCAAGGTGTCTGATTCCAGGTAGAGTGAGGATGGTATCCATGAAGATGGGGTGCCTGGTGTGAGGAGTCAGGGATAAGTGGAGAGAGGAGGGAAACCATATGGAAGATTAGGGCAGTTGGACATTGGCCATAAGAGCCCAAGCAGGGTAAGGAGAGTATTCCTGAAGGAGGAATGGCACGTGGAATCAGAGCCTGAGTGGGATGAGAAAGGCATCCATGATGGGGTTGAAGGCGATGGGCCAGCAAAGGGAGTCAAGCCCAAGCAGGGTGCAGAGGACATCTCCTGGAAGAGTGGTGGCACTGCGTCAGGGCCTATGCAGGGTGAGTTGAAAAGCCATGTCAGGGTAGGGTAGCCCAACATGAAGTGTCAGATCCCAAGCAAGGTGATAAAAGCAAGGGTGGCAGGGGGTGGGCAGCAGGGGGAGGAAGTGAATACATACAGGGGATTAATCAAATAAATAAATATATAAATAGTAATAACCAAGTTTCTCACTCTTGGCTGAAGAAATTACAAACACAAAAAGGGGAAATGTGGAATAGACCCTCTGGTGTTACACTGCAGCTGTTGATGTGAATTCAGATTTTCTACATATGATAAGATACATAAATAAAAGGACATGTGTATGTATGTAGCTTTGTCCTCTTGATCTCAGGGTTGTGAGTTCAAGCTCCATCTTGGGTGTAGAGCTTACATTAAAAAAACAAAAAAAAGACATATAAGTCAGCTTCTGTTGGCCAAACCATGATAGTCTGAATATCAAAATAAATAATAGCAGTAGCAATCCACTGAATAACATAGGAACCTAAATCCCTACAGACATTAACTAACTAATGAAAAGTTCAGTGCATAATGGGGTATTTATGTGGTTTCAAATCCCTCCTCACAAAGTACTTATTAATTAAAAAGAAAGTAAGGAGTAACTTTGCAGAGAGGAAGCCTGGTAAACACCCCTCTAATCAAGTAATAAAGTGAACATCCACAGAAAGGACACACACACAAAGGGTGTGTGTGCCTCCTGATAGGATGCCAGGGAGAAGAACACAGAATCATTTTCTGCCAAAGATGCAGAACCTGAGGGAGACATACACAAACCCAAATGGAAGACATTTTACCAAATAGCTGGCCTGCAGTCTTCAAAGGGTAAAGGTTATGAAAAGCAAGAGAATATTGAAGACATGTTCCCGACCAAAGCATATTAAAAAGAGATGACAACTAACTAGGACCTGTGATTCTGAACTGGGTCCTTCTGCTATAAAAGCCATAGTTGAACAATTGACAGAACCTGAATAATCTGACAGAGTAACATATTGATATTAATTTTCTGATTTTGATCATTGTATCCTGGTTATGCAGGGAAGTATCTTTGTAAGGGAACACTCTAGAGTATTCAGTTGTGAGGGGCCATCAGGTCAGTAACTTACTCTGAAATCATTCAGGGAAAATTTATTTACTTTTTTTTATATATAGTTTCAACTTTTCTATAAGCTTGTAATCTTTTAAGATTTATTTATTCATGAGAGACACAGAGAGAGAGGTAAAGACATAGGCAGAGGGAGAGGGAGAAGCAGGTTCCCTGCGGGGAGCCAGATGCAGGACTCGATCCCAGGACCCTGGGATCATGACCTGAGGCAAAGGCAGACACTCAACCACTGAGCCATCCAGGTACCCCAAGCTTGTAATCATTTCAAAATAAAATTTAATAATTTCTAAAAAGTAGTTGGTCTCTATTTAATGGTTTACAAAATCTCCAAGGCATTTTATAAATGAAAAATCAAAGTTTAAAAGAATATGGTATGTACGGTGTATATATTTATATATTTTATACATATATTTGTACAAATATACTTATATATTTTATGTATATTTTTCAAAAGAATATTTTGTTACATGCATATACTTTGTACATGGATTTGTACAAATACATTTACATATTTTATGTCTATTTTTCAAAAGAACATATATTTGTTACATGTGCATATATAATTTACCGGACAGATACAGAATCTCACAATTCCAAATATGGGTTAAAACAGAAGAAAAATACTGTGGTGATCTGTCAGAGGCAGAGCTTAGTGGTGGCAGAAAGGTACTTTTATTTTTTATATTTCCCTTATGGTTTAAATTTTATTACCAGGTACATATATTAGTCTAACTAAAAATAAATAAATAAATAAAAGTTTTCTGGAAAGTGAGATTCTGTACCATTTTTGTTTTTCTTATTTTTTTTAATTTTATTTATTTATTCATGAGAGACACACACAGAGAGAGAGAGAGAGAGAGGCAGAGACACAGGCAGAGAGAGAAGCAGGCTCCCTGCAGGGAGCCCAATGTGGGACTTGATCCTGAGACTCCAGGATCACACCCTGGGACGAAGGCAGGCACTAAACCACTGAGCCATCCAGGATCCCCTGTTTTTCTTATTTTTATGCATTCAAATAAACTAGTATGTTAAGCATTTGCATGTATACATATCTAAAAATGTCTATAATTACAGTAAAAGTTTTACAAGGGTCAGGTATTTTCAATTAAGTCAAGGTTTGTATAGTTTTGGAAGCAGGAAGTCTTTATCTGATGTTTTATTTAATTTTGGCTTTTTAATTTAAAGACCTCAGGGATTCTCTTGGTGACCAATTAGCAAGTATTCTAGAACATATAGTCTTCAAGGCAGTTATCTCAGGATCATCTTGCTGAGAAAAGAAGCCTCTCGTTTATTAACATAGATCTGTGCTTTCACTTCTCTCAACAAAACCTCATCCTGTAGATATGTTTTCAAATCTACCCTCCTGTTTGGTTCTAAGACCTTTAACAAGCATTTTCCAGACTTAAGAGATTTTAGAGATAATAAGGTTAAATAGGGTTTAGATTATTAAGCCCCTGTGTATTCTCTTCCATATTTGTTTACGTGCTGCCTTATTAGTACAGTCAAGGGACTTTTCCTGTTGTTATTGTTGTATTTGGCTTCCTGATAATGTCCTTGTAAAATCAAGAAAGTCTACAGCAAGAAAGTCTACTCAAACATAGAATGCTTAGAACAGATTTTAGTTTTCAGTGATCTCTTGATAAGAGATGAAAGAGAAGCCTGCCTCTCTCGAGGCAATTACAGGCATAAGTTTCAAAAACCACTTCAGATGAAAGTTTACATGAAGTTTCAGAAGACCATCAGACAGCAAGAAATCACTTAACAGAATTCTAGAATCCCTTGGCAATACAGAACAGTTTTAAGAATTTGAGTGCTGGTGCCAAACAGACATGAATTTGAATTTCAACTTTATTTACAATGTGTCTTCAAGCAAGGTACTTAATCTCTCCCAAACTCAGCTTATTTATCTATCTAACAAAAATAAAAGTACCTACCACTTGAAATTAACTGCTACTTTTACTATTTATTAAGTGCTTTTTGTGGTAGAAATATATTATTTCAAATAGCAATTGTTGTTGTTATTGATTGCTTTTTTAAAAAATCATCACTGTCTTTATACCAATCTCGCAATTCCAAATATGGGTTAAAACAGGCTCAGGGACCACAGAGTTAAGAGCAGGAGTAAGAACGAAATGACTATTTCCTATATGCACCAA
The DNA here is from genome assembly GCF_053574225.1 of Canis aureus. Classification (NCBI taxonomy): domain Eukaryota; kingdom Metazoa; phylum Chordata; class Mammalia; order Carnivora; family Canidae; genus Canis; species Canis aureus. The sequence continues at coordinate 73,585,901 of NC_135613.1, forward strand.
GATATTTTTCACAAATTGGAATATGTGTCCATTAGGCTGCCATGCCAGTTGGTAAGACCAGGTTGTAGCTATGAATATAAGTGGTGAGGATTTTTCTTCTGAACTTTTCATCTGGCTCCCTACCAGCTCTAAGCAGAGCCCCAGAACCAGCCTCCTATTCTCGGCATTCTATGCTCCATGTAGCATTCATTTCTACACTCAACAGGGTTTATGGAGTCCCTACTCTGCTAGGTCTGCACTAGACACTCGGCATAGAGTGGTCAAGGCAGACAGGATCCCTGCTCTCATGAGCTCATGCTCTATGGGGAAGAGGTATGTTAAATAATCATCCTAGTAATCAGTTGGTCAAAAAAAAAAAAAAACACATTCTAGGAAGAATGGTGTGTCAGCATGCTTTTAGAACAGGAGAACCTGAGTTATTCTGGGAGGTTAAGAAGCCTCCTCAGAGGAGGTAATATTTAAGCAAGACCTGAATCAGTAGAGCAGCATTTAAGGCAAACAGAACCATGTATGCAAAGGGCCTGAAATAGGACAGAACATGGGACATGCACAGTAAAAATTGCAAAGACTAGTGTGAGACCAGAGTATGTGCTGCTGTGGGATGAGGAGAGAGAAGGAGCAGGAAGTGGGGTACAGGAGGAGGTGGAAGAGATAAATGGGGCCTCACAGTACATGTTAATGATTTTGAACTTTATTGTAAGAACAATGGGAAATCAATCAAACATTTAAGTAGTATAGTGTTGTGACCAAATGTGTTCTTTCTAAAGACTACTCTGATGTGTGTAGAATAAATTAGGGGAGAGCCTATAGAGAGACAGGGAGACCACTTGGGAGGCAAGAGAGAGTGACTTGAACTTGGGTAATTATCATCTCAGCTATGGAGTATGTGGAGTCAGCAATCCAAAAATCCAGCAGCTGAACAGGTAGCTTTGGTGAAAGAGATATAGTATTAAGGCTTATATTCAGTTAATTAGGAAACTAGCTCAGGCCAAAACAGGATTTTACTGCATTGGTCGACAAGGTCTATAACAGCTTAAGGTTGTTCAAGAATAAAGGAGTCAGAGAGAGAAAATGTCAGCATTAGAAGATCCACTGTCCCTTCTCCAGTGAAACTGGTGAAAAATTAAAACAACAACATTTAAAGCTCTGGAAATGATTCTAAGGGCTCCCTCTTCCTCCCAGCCCCCTTTCATTTAATTGAGGCACTACCTTGGGCATGGCATGCTGAGAATATTGGATCCCTAATTACCCTTCCCATAGCTTACAAAAGTGAGCTTTCACACCAGGAAAGGCAAACCAAGAGGACCTTGGGCTTCTGTCTCCTACCCACTGAGTGCTCAGGTCCTAGAGGAGAGGTAGCTCTCAGAGAGGGTCCTGCCACTGCCCCCAGCTCCATCACCCTGGCTCAGATATTTCCTGGGGTGAAACCAGGCTGTAAAACATCTCATAATATTTTCCCACAGGAACTGACTACCTTTGCAACAGAACATCGAGAAGTTTAAACCTAAGATTTGCTCTCAATACAGTGGAGGTTGTAAAGAGCAAATTAAGGGCGATTCAGGGATTTAATGAAGACATAGCTCAATTGTAAGGCTAGCGAGTTTGTAGGAGAAAACCAGGAAATAAGACAGCTGGGAGAAACCTTTGTGGTGCCAAGACACATATCAGAGACCTCAGAAACTATTCCTTCAGAGAAGCCACAATTTGTTTGGATTCATTTGTAGAGCAAATTATACCCCAGAGCTTATTGAAAACAATAGAGCAATAACCAGCAATTATAGTGGAGTTTAGCAGCAGGATGTGGTCAAGAAAAGCAAGGAAGAGAGGACTACAAATACCACTGTCATCCCAGGGTAACTGTCGGCATATTCAAAGCTCCATCTCCCTCAGGAACAAACAGCATCAGAGGCTGGACACTAGTGAGGAAAAACAGACTTCACTAAAATAATCCAGCCAACCACTAAAAAATAAACAAGAAATAATAAGAAGCTGGGGGGGAAGGAACCAGGACCCAGAATTGCTACGATATATCACCTAAAATGTCCAGTTTCCAACAAAAATAAATACATGACATATAAAAAGAAATTTAAAGTATAAAACATACTCCAGAAAGAAGTAACATGAATTGTCTGGGAGAGGAATAAGAGGTTGGATTTAGCAGAGAGAAACTTCAAAATACCTGTTAAAAGTTCCATTCAGAGACCTAAAGGAAAGTGTGGTTCAATAAGTAAAGGAAGGTATGATAACAATGTCACCTAATAAAGAGAATATCAGTAAGGCAATAGAAATTATTAAAAATAGTCAAATTGAGATTCTGGACTTAAGAAGTATAATAATTGAAATAAAAAATTCATTAGAAGGGTTCAACAGTAGATTTAAACCAGCAGAAGAAAGAATAAAAGAACCTGAATCCTAGATTGGTGGAGATTGTAGAAAAACAGAGAAAAAAAGATGAAGTCAACTAAACCCAGAGAAATGTAAGACACCAAAAAGTGTGCCAACACATATGTAATGGGAGTACCAGAATGCGAGGAGAGAAAAAAGCAGAGAAAATATTTTTTAAAATAATGGCAGAAAACTTCCCAAATTTATTGAAAAATAACCTATCCATCCAGGAAACTCAATAAACCCCAATATGACAAACACAAAGAGAGCCACAAACATGCCATGGTAAAGAAGGCCACAGGTCAAAGACAAAGAGAAAATCTTGAAAGCATCAAGAGAAAAAAGGACTTGTCACTTAACAAAGATTAACAGCTAGGTTCCCAGCAGACGCAATGAAATCCAGAAGCAGTGGAATAACAAAATTCAAACCGTTCAAAGCTTTTTTAAAAAAATCAACCAAGAATCCTCTATTCAGCAGATCTATCTTTCAAAAATGAAGGTGAAATAAAGATTTTCCCAGATAAAAACTAGGACAATTTGTTGCTAGCAAACCTACTTTACAAGAACTACTAAAAGTTGTTCTTCAGCCTGCAAGAAAATGATCCTAGATGATTATTTGAATCCATACAAAGAAAACAAAGGTAATATGTACCAATACAGGTAATTATATAATTATTTTTAAAGTATAAGTGAATATTTATCTCCTTCTTATAACTAAAAAGCAATTGTATAAATAATATGTATATAATCTAATGTTGGACCTTAACATATAAAAATGTAATATTGGTTAAAAGCAATACAAAGGGGCAGCCCAGGAGGCTCAGTGGTTTAGCGCTGCCTTCAGCCCAGGGCCTGAACCTGGTAGACCCAGGATCGAGTCCCATGTCAGGCTCCCTGCATGGAGCCTGCTTCTTGCTCTGTCTGTGTCTCTGCCTCTCTCTCTCTCTCTCTCTGTGTGTGTGTCTCCCATGAATAAATAAATAAAATCTTAAAAAAAAAAAACAATACAAAGGAGGTGGATGGGAGCAAAGCCATATTGGGCTAAGGAAATGACTGCAGTTAGTAGAATAACATAATGGATAGTTGGATTTGTAACATTAATAGATATGATGTGTATAACAATAATATACAAAAGTGAGGAAAATGAAATAGAGCTATCTAGAAATAATGTTTCTAATATCACTAAAATTAAGCTAGTATAAATCTGAAGCTGATTCTGGTAAGCTAAAATGTATATGGTAAACCATAGAGCAACCACTTTAAAAAATAGTGAAAAAATATTAAAGAAACTAAAATGCTGTGTTAGAAAAATATCCACTTGATACAAAAGAAACAGTAAAGAAGGACTAGATAAACAAAACAAAAAGACACAAGCCATACAGAAAACAGAAAGTAAAATGGCAGATGTAAATACAATTATGTCAATAATAGAATTAAATATGAATGGATTAAACAGCCAAATAAAAAAGCAGAAATTTGTCAGACTGGCTTTAAAAAAAAAAAACCAACATGGTTCAACTATATGTTGTCTGCAGGAAATATGATTTAAATTCAAAGAAACAAATAGTTAAATATAAAAAGGATAGAAGTACACATATCAGGCAAACAGCCACTGAAACAAAGCTGGAGTAACTTCACTTAAATCTGATAAAATAGATTTTTTTTAAATGTTACTAGGGGGACATCTGGGTGGCTCAGTTGGTTAAGTGTCCAAGTCTTGATTTTGGTTCAGGTCATGATCTCATACTGAGTGTGGAGCCTACTTAAGATTCTCTCTCTCTCTCTCCCCTGCCTCCTCTCCCCTTTCTCTCTTAAAAAAATGTTACTAGAGATAAAAAGGAACATTTCATAATGATAAAAGGGTCAATCCATCAGAGAGATATAATAATTATAATACAGCACCAGGATACATAAAGTAAAAACTGGCAGAAATGAAGAGAGAAACAGACAACTCAGTAATAGTTGAAAATTTCAATGTCCTACTTCCAAGATTGGATATAACTATTAAAAGATTAAGAAGGAAACAGAAGACTTGAACAACACTATAAATCAACTCAACCTAAAAGACATCTATAGTCAACAACAATAAAATATATATTCTTCTCAAGTCTGCATCTAACATTCTCTAGTCTAGACCATTCTCTAGTGCTAGGCATAAAACGAATTTCAATAAAATTTAAAAGGATAGAAATAACCCACAGTATTTTCTCTAACCACAATGGAATGAAATTAGAAACCAAAAGCAGGAAAGAATTTAAGAAGCTCACAAATACGTGAAAATTAAACAACAAACTCCTAAATAACCACTCATAACCAATGAGTCAAATAAGAAATCAAAAGAGAAATCAGAAAACACTTTCAGATGCATGAAAATAAAGATACAATATACCAAAACTTATGGGGTACAATTGAACCAGTTATTAGAGGTAATTTTGTGGTTGTAAATGCATACTTGAAGAAAGAAGATCTCAATAGCTTAATCTTCCACTTTAAGACACTGGAAAATGAAGGGCAGCCAAAACTAGGGCAAGCAGAAGTAAGGAAATTAATTAAACAGAAAATAGAAAACAATAGAGATTATAAAGGAAACCAGAAGCTGATTTTCTGAAAAGTTCAACAAGTGACAAACCTTTAGCTAGATTAACCAAGAAACAAAAAGAGAGAAAACTCAAATTACTAAAATCAGAAATGAACAAAGGGGCATTACTACTGACCTTACAGAAACAAAAAGGATTATAAAGGAATACTATGAACAACTGTACAACAAATTAGATAACGTAGATGGAATGAACAAATTCCTAGAAAGATGTAAACTTCTAAAACTGGCTCAAAAAGAAATAGACTACCAGAGTAGACACAAGTAAAGAGATTAAATAAGTAATTAAAAACCTACCCACAAAGAAAAGCCCAAGCCCAAATATCTTCACTACTGAGTTAATATCTGAAAAACAGAAGAGGGAATACTCCCAAATCATTTTTTAAAGACATTATTGCCTTAATACCAAAACCAGACAAAGATAATCATAAAAATTACAGACAAATGGACACAAAAATCCTCAACAAAATACTAATAAACTGGATCCAGCAATATTATAGGATTTTATTATATTAAAAGGATTATATAAAATATCCACGTGAGATTTATCCCAAGAATGCAAAGTTGGTTCAATATCTGAAAATCAATTAATACATCATACCAATAGAATTTTTAAATTACACAATTAACTAACAGATTTGACAAAATCCAACACTCTTTCATGATAAAAGCACCCAACAAACTAAGAATCGAAGGGAACTTCACCTTGAGAAAAAGCCTTTATGAGAAATGCATAGCAAGGTTCCGAGATCCAAGATTAATATATAAAACTCTGTTGTATTTTTGCAATGAATAATCCAAAAATTAAATTACAAAATAGTCACTCACAATAGCATCAAAAATAATAACATACTTAGGGATCAACTTAATGAAAGTAATGTAAAACGTATACTCTGAATACCACAAATCATTGTTGAAAAAAATAAAGAAGATCTAAACAGATGGGAAACCATCTCATGTTCAAGAATCAGAAGACTTGATTAACATTGTTAAGATGGCAATACTCCCCAAACTAATCTATAGATTCAACACAACCTTATCAGAATTCCAGATAGGGACCTCTTTGTAGAGACTGACAAGTAGATTTTAATATTCACATAGGATTGCAAAAGATTCAGAATAGCTAAAACAGTCCTGAAAAAAAGAAGAAAAAAATAGGATTCATACTTCCCAATTTCAAAACTTACTACAAAGCAATGGTAATTGAGATTGTGGTCTTACACAAGGATAAACATATAGATCAATGGAAGAAAACAGAGGATCCAGAAATAAATCCATGCAACTATAATCAACTGATTTTTTTTTTAACAGAGATGTCAAGACTCTTTAATGGGAAAAGAACTGTCTTCAAGAAATTGTGCTGGGACACATGCAAAAGAATGCAGTTGGACCCTTACCTCACACCATATACAAAAATTAATCAAAATGAGTCAAAGACCTAACTGTAAGAACTAAAACTATAAAGCCTTTAGAACAAAATGAAGGGGTAACCTAGATTTGGTTAAAGATTCTTAGATAAGACACCCAAATCATGAGCAATGAAAGAAAAATATTGGACTTCATCAAAATGTAAAACTTTTATGCTTCAAAGGACATCATCAATAAAGTGAGACTCCCCCACAGAATGGGGGAAGTTATTTACAAGTCCTATATCTGATAAGGAACTTGTATGCAAAATATATTTTAAAACCCTTACAAAACACACAAAAAAAAATAAATAAAATAAAACCCTTACAATTCAAAAAGACCTAAACTTATGGGGTACAATTGAATCAGTGATTAGAGGGAATTTTGTGGTTGTAAATGCATACTTGAGGAAAGAAGAACGAAGCAAATCTTTTTTAATAAAATAAGTGACCTGAATAAATATTTCTATGATGAAGATATATGCATAGCCAATAAGCACATGAAAAGATGCTCTTGACATCATTAGTCATTAGGGAAATGCAAATCAAAACCACAGTGAGATACCACTTCACATCTACTCAGAGAGCTAGAATTAAAAAGTCAGATAATAAGTGTTGGTGCCGAGAAATTAAAAATCTTATACAATGCTGGTGGGAATAAAATGGTGCAGCCACTTTGAAAATAATCTGGCAGTTCCTCAGAGTTACCATATGACCCAGCAATTCCCCTCCTACGTATGCACCCAAAAGAAATGAAAACATGCCCACAGAAAAATATGCATGTAAATGTTTATAGCAGCATCGTTTATAAGAGCTGAAAGACCGAAACAACCCAAATGTCCATCAATAAACAAATGGATTAAAAAAAAATGTGGCAAAAAAAAAAAAAGTGGCATATCCATACAATGGAATACCATTTGGTCATAAAAAGAAATGAAGTACTGATATATACAACTACTTAGATGAAAACATTATGCTAAGGGAAGGAAGTTAGTCACAAAAGTCTGCATATTGTATGATTCTATTCAACCAAAAGTCTTGGATAGGGAAATCTATAGATAGAAAGCAGTTATTGGTTGCTTTGGGGTAGGAGGTGGAAGGGTTGCAAGGTAAGGGGGTTTGTAGACAAAGGGCACAGGATTTGGTGAGGTTTTTTTTGGGGTTTTTTTTTTTTTTGAGGTGATGAATATTCTAAAACTGAGTGTGATGATGGTTGCAGATATGTGTGAATACACTAAAAATCATTGAATTATATACTTCAAATGGGTAAATTATGCATTGTGAATTATACCTAAATAAAGCTGTTTAAAAAAGAAATAAAATGCCAGCCTATTTTTATCTCTAATTATACCCACTTGCAGCTGGAAAGAAGAGGTCCCTAAATCCTTAAAGTCAAAGAAATGCACTGAAACATATTTTGTATGATCCAAGTATCATGCAGATATAATGTTTAAAACCCAGGCAAAAAGCTGAGGTACCAAAATCCTTACAGTTAGGGTTTCATCTGCTCATATTCCAGAAAAGAAGTCTTAGTCACTGGGAAATCTGCCAGGATTGGGAAACACGTGGATGAGTTGACCTAAAACCAGGAAAGTTTCCAAATGGTGAGCCCACCTACCTGCACCATGCCTTCCCCAAAGATGCCCCTCCGACTCCCATTTACCAGTTTATTTTGACAAAACAAACACCAGTTTGACCCCCTCACTTAGAGGGAACCTCTAACAAGAGGTGGGCTTCAAACTGCCAGGGGGCTTAAAAACAAACAATAAAATTAGCAAATATGTCAAACAAAATCAGAAGAAATGTTGAAATTCAAAGTTTCAATATAATAAACCCTAATGGGAAGCCCTAGGCTCAAGTGTTAGGATTAATGGGGAAGGCAGACACGGTGACAATAGGGCAGGGGGTGAGGGGGAATCCCTGGGTGGCTCAGCCTCAGCAGTTTAGCGCCTGCCTTTGGCCCAGGGTGTGATCCTGGAGCCCCGGGATCGAGTCCCGCGTCGGGCTCCCGGCATGGAGCCTGCTTCTCCCTCCTCCTGTGTCTCTGCCTCTCTCTGTCTATCATAAATGGGTAAATAAATCTTTAAAAAAATTTTTAAAAAAACACAATAGGGCGGGGGGTTCAGCTTTGGCAATAGAAAATCGGACGCTTTGACCTCGGTGAACTTCTGGTAGATCTGGTTTCCTTTGCTCCCCAACACTTCAAGTTTTATGGAGCCTACGCTTCTTAGCAGCAGGAACCCAGGGTCCCCCCCCCCCTTTATTTTATTGTTCATCAAATGATGCAATAAAATGATGCAAAATTCACTTCTTTCTCAAACTGTTTAAACTCATTCTGAATTGGGAACCCTAAAATTTACACTTGACTCCTGAACAACCACAGGGTTAGGGGCACCAAGTATAATTTTTTACTCCCCAAAACCTTAATAGCCTGCTTACGGGGAAGACTTACCGATAAATAAAGAGTCTATTTACACATATATTGTATGTTGTATGTATTCTATACTGTATTCTGACAATAAAGTCAGCTAGGGAAAAGAAAATGTTATTAAGAAACCCATAGAAAGAGAAAATATATTTGCAGTACTGCGCTGCAAAAAACAAACAAACAAAAAAACCATACAGAGGGTGCGCCCCTAGGTCTCTCAAGCCCATCTCTTGCTGCAACAGTGTTGGGAGGAAAGAGACGGAGGGGCGCCCCTTCTTCCAGCCTCTGACCACCCCAACCCCCTGCCCCGGGGACCAGGCCGCAGCAGCTCCCGAGCTCAGCCCCTACTGCCCACCCGCTACCAGCTCCGGGATTGCGGGGATCCTTCCGCCCACGTGGAGGCCGCGGCCCGCCGCCCGGTCCGCCTGCACCTGCCGGCCTCCTGCCCTCCTCCGCCTGGGCCTCTACTTCCACCGCGACGCTATGGCCCTGCACGCCGAGGCCACTTCCTCCGCGAGCGGGCCGGGGACCAGCGCCGGGTCGCCGGGAGCCCTTGGGTGCAAACCCGGCCCCGCGGCCGCGCCCTCCCGCAGGACAAGCAGAGGCCTCCCGGGACGGACCCTGCAAACCCCTGTACCCCCGGGAGAACCAGAAGCAGGCCCTCGTGGCTCTGCAAGCCCCGGGCAGTGCCCGCGTAGACTCGGGACCTGCCAGAGAACCTAGAGGAGCAGGTGAGGCTCCTCGGGAAGATGGGGCGCACCTGCCTGAGCTCGGCGGGCTGGGCCGCACAGCATCCCTTCCAGGGGCTCTCCCTGCAGCGGACCGGCAGCCTCCGGAGCCTTGGAGGGGCCCCTCTGCCCCCCGCCCCGGTTCTGGGGGCTTCTGCGTGAGCCTCTCCCTGCAGCCCCTAGGCAGCTGTTTAGCCCTCGCCCAAGCTGTGAACCAAGTGAAACAGTACAGCTCTTTGCAGGAAAAAAAAAAATCTGGGTGTAAGTGGACCCAGAGAGTTCAAACCTTTATTGTTCAAGGGCCAACTGTAGTTTTGTTTTGTTTTTTTTTTTTTACTACGATTAACTCTTGGGTTATAAGCCAAATTAAAACATAGTCAACTCCATTTTTCAAACATCAAGTTGCAAAAGATGCCATATATGCACACACACTGGCACGCCCACACACCTACAGAAAGGACACTGTAGTTGTTTGGATGTAGGGTAGGAGTAAAGAAAGAATTTCAAGTGTTGCCTTTGAATTACTTGAACCCTATAAAATTGCCATTTTGGGAGGTCAGACCGATATCAGCAATTTCATACCATTTTATTATTTTTTTTGAAACAGTAGTGTTTGTGTAATATAAACTATGGACTTCATGTGATAATGATGTGTCAGTACAGTTTCATCAGTTGTAAAAAATGTTAGCACTCTGGTGGGGATGTTGATGAGAGAGACTGTGCAGGTGTGATGGCAGGGGTTTATGAGCAATCTGTATCTTCCTCTCAATTTTGCAGTAAACCTAAAACTGCTCTTTAAAAAAAAAAAAAAAAAAAAAACCAGACACATTGATTTGCTTACTGCCCCTCAAATTTTAACTTTTATCCATTCTTTCCATCCGGTGTCATGAACCAGCAGAGAGCAGACGTCAGGCAGGTCTTCCTAACTCTTGGCCACCAGAATACTTGCTTTTGTGGCAGGACATCATGGAATGAGAGTTAGAGGCAGGTGACTTTGAACAAATTACTTTGAACAAGATCAAATTTCAATCCTTGCCTATATCAAAGTGGAGATAAAACTATGAATTTCACATGGTTATTGTGGAGATTGAGAGGTTTGTGGGGAAAAGGAAAGTAGTATGATACATGCCATGTACTGATACACAGTCGGTATTCACTCAAGTTACTTTCCTTCACCAAAGGTGAAATCTTCTAGAACAGCCTTAGAGTGCTGGCAGCTTTGCATTGGTATATAAGCAACCTTTGACCCCCAGGGCAGAAATCCACTAGGCAGCAAGCCTCATGGGTTCATACAGTGATCACCATCTACCCACATTGTTCACAAGTCTGCCTTTGATCCTAATGTAAGAATGAGGGTGGGCAGAAATGGTGTCCAGATAGAGCACGATCTCCCATGACATAAAACAAGGCTGGGGGATGCCTGGGTGGCTCAGTGGTCTCAGGTTGTGGTCCTGGAGTCTTGGGATTGAGTCTCACATCAGGCTCTTTGCAGGGAGCTGCTTCTCCCTCTCCCTATCTCTCTGCTGTGTGTCTCTCATGAATAAGTGAATAATATCTGAAAAAAAAAATAAAACAAGGCAGGGTGTTGGGCCCCTTGCTCTTTAAGTGATGCCACATGATCTGATGCACTTTTAGATTAGATGGATATAGTCTCTTTGCACAGGAAGTTAAGCATTACCCTTCATGCTCATGGTAGGGTTTATGGAGTAGGAGACCTCAAGTCCTGGCAACCAATTGCTCGAGCAGAAACACAATCTTAACATCAGCTGGTTCCCTGTCTACTCAGCCCTGTGCCTCAACACACCTCTATATATAACAGGCCCCAGCTTGAGTCTTGAGTCAAGCTTTCCCTGCAATTTAGGCAAGTTGGGACAGTTGTAGAGCAGGGGGTCCCAAAGACTTCAGAGTCCCCTAAGGATCTTTCCAAGAAGGGAGCTATCTGGAACCCATTCCAGAACTGTCTCCTCCAACTCTGCAGAGTGGGAGCTCAGGAATCTATAATTTTCAATAAGCCCCTAAGGAGACTCTCTTACAGACTGCCACCATTTGGGTCTGCACGTCCACCAAAGCCTATTCTATAAGAGTCAGTATAGGGAGTTTCCCAAAGAAATAGTTCCAGTTATCTCGCACTGAAGAGGAAGATGGTAAGAGTCATAGTGAATATACCTAAGGTTAGACACAATGATGCTTAGGTTTGGAAATGTATTGTTTTGAGTAAGACTTGAAGATAAATAAACATTTTAGATTTCTTGGTAGATGCTAGTCCCAAGAATACATGGTTTTAATACTCCTCTGAGCAAGATAAGGTCAATGAGAAAATTTGAAGCAAACCTCATTTCTAATAAGTGAGGCTTAGGAGTAAATTGACCGCTGAGTGTTAGCAACCCCTCCTCACCGCCCCGCCTGGTGATCTTGAGAGAAGTGATCCAATCAACAGGTGTCTGACAACAGAGACAGAGAAAACATACAAAGACTGGCCCTGAATCAGGGCTAGCATTCTAGGGCCTTCCTGACAGATAATACCCAGAAGCTCTAGTTCCCTGAATAGAGTCTTGGTGATGTTCCAGTCTACTGAGCCAACACATCATCCAGGGGGAGGCACACATGGTACATCCACAGCCAGTCCCAGCCATCTCAGAAATCCCCCTGCTACCCTGCACCTTAGACTGTCCTACTCAAAGACCAGGGGTTGGGAGAGACGGGGAAGATGCCACCTCTGCCTGCAGAGCTCAGCCCCCATGAACAGAGGAAGCAAATAAAAACACCTCAGCTGCCACCAGTTTGGAGCATGAGCTGTGGTCACTCACCTTGGGGTAGTTAAGCCAAGTTTCCTTCACATCGGCTTAAGCAAATAGCTGCTGTGAGCTGGGGACCACTGTAACCCACCACCCCCACCCCAGGGCACCAGTCTTAGTGCCCAAGCCTTGCTGGACAGGCTCTGTGTCTTGGGAAGTATGGAACGGAGAAGGCATCCCTGAGGGTTTTGAGTCCTGTCCATGGACTTTTAGGTGGTGGCCTTTGGGCTCAGATGGAACCTGGCCAAGGACTCTGTTCTCCAGAGTGTGGGTGCACCTGCTGGTAATCTGGAGGTCATTATAGTGCTTACCTGAAGCCAGGTTTCTGTTCAATAGTCATACGTTCATTTTAATGCGTTTAAGAAGAATGATGAGCACGTCGCGTCTGGGTTCTGTGGACTTTGTTACTTAGGACAAGTTTAAAGAAACGAGATTTAATTTCAAGAAGTGACTCAGGTTTGAGAAAAATATTAAATAGTAGTACAAGTAGTTTGGGAGTGGGGCACAGGTCATAAAGCGGTCAGGAAAACACAGTGTATGAGTAACAGCTAAACACAAGGCCACCCCAGAGGAGATAGAAATGCCTTCTGGAAAGGAAAATGTCCTCAAGAAACAAAATGCCACAGGCTCTGGGCAAGGGGGAGCGGGAGGGGTTAGGGGAAGTCACCCCTCATATTTCCTTCCGCCCACAACCTCATGCCTACCACCAAGCCGAAGAGCTACAAAAAAGAAAAACCACAATAGCTTTGTCAATAATCCTAACACACTACTTTTGTAAGAAATGTAAAAAAAAAAAAAGTGTTATTTCACTAAACTTTCCATGGGACACAGTAAGCATGAGCTGTTGCAGCTACAGCAACAGGAAACAATGGCCCCTTGGCACTGACATGAGAGGTCTGCAGGCATGAGGGAGGCCCTCCCCCTAAGTGTGGCAGCCCTGGAACTAGTGGCAACAGGTGACAATGCCTTGGTGAACCAGAGAAGGGAGACGGCCCTGCCAAGGGGTGACCAAGAGGGCAGGTCCAAAGACGCCATCTGGGAGTGTTTAAAAAGAAGCTGTGTTCCTATATTCTTGCATGTTGAATTCCATCCTTCTCACCTTTAATTGATGTGTGTTTCCCTGATGGTCCTATATACTAGAGCACAATCCATATATAACTTATAAATACACAGATATCAGAGTGTACACTCAAAATGGCTTACAGATGGGAGGCAGGGTCAAAAGAGTTTGGCAGCTACAGGTCTGTGTAAGTCACTAACTACACCTGCCCGGATGGCTGTCAACACTTCCTCTGGGTAAACTGTACCGCCCCCGCTAGTGCTGAGGGAGGAGGGTTCAAGGAGTTGCTGGACACCTGTGCCACTGAGTTCATACCACCCCGAGCTGCAGCAGGGTCTCTAGGGGCTGGAGGGCCCAGGCTTCTTGGGAGGAGAAGGTATAGGGAGGCTTTGTAGAGTCTATTCAGAGTCCTGGAAGGAGCACGGGGCTTGCCTTCGGAAGGACACGCACTAGAGCCCCAGCCCTCGCATACACCAGCTGTGCAATCTTGGGTGAGCCATTCTGAACTTCAAGTTCATCTTCTGTCAAGCAAAGAGAGCTAATGAATGCTGCATACCACATGGCACTGTTGTAAAACTCAGTCCAGGTTAAGACAAAAAAGGGCTATAGGGAATCACAGAACATCTTCCTTCTCCCAGGTAATGTCCCAGGTGTGAGGTAGTCCCAGAAGCTCCAAAGCTCCAAAGCCTGCAAGGAACAGGTGCCACAGGGCCATCCAGGAGTATATGTGCTAAGGCCCCTGCCCAAAGCCAGGCCTCTGCTCAAGTGGACCAGAAGTCATGCACAGCCCAGGCGAGCTGGAACAGTCACTCGCACCAACCGTCCACCACTCCCCCACACACACCCCACCCTGCTGTCTCCAGGCTCCTGCAGCTGCTGGGGAAGTTCAGAAGCAAGGAGATGCTCACTCTTCAACTTTCGACTTTCGGGGGAGGAAGGGAGGCGGGGAGACAGTGTGTACATTCACATGCACACAGTGGCAGGTACTTGTTCTGAGCATCACCCCGGGTCCCTCCCACCTCACGGCATCCTTTTCACCCAAGTCTCTGCTTCCTGGCCACAGCCCAGGCTGATTCATGCATGTTGTAGAAAACATGATAAACTGGGGCCACTTTGTACAGTTGCATTTTGAGAGGCTTTGGGGTTTTCTGGATCTGGCCTTGATGCACCTAGAAACACCTGAATCCTTGGGTGATTCCCCCCCTTTTCTCTCCCTTGTCACACTAGTCACCCTGATGTATACTGAGCCCCAGACCAGAGGCTCCCAAACCTTTGTGTACCCTTTGGAGGAAATGTCTCCACTGACCTCCCCAGATCCATTTCCATCCCGTGTATTTCCTCTAAGTCCCTGCAAAAGAACTTTCCAGGAGCAGAAATATGCTTTGACTCAGTGTTCTCCCTCACGTCCGATTTCTTGCCACTAGGGGAAGCAGGAGAGAAAGAGAGAGAGAGAGAGAGAGAGAGAGAGAGAGAGGAAGTTCAACTATACACTTCTGTGACGATGGTAGGAGGCTCATCTTTACCTGTGTCCGGGGCCAAGAAACAATCAAGGGAGGTCACTAAAGCTGGTGGCACGAGAAGCAGAGAAACTGTCCTTCCCAATGTTGTACAGACTATCTTATGCCTTTTCCTGTTCTCCATTGACCTCCTGAAACAGACTCTGAGCTTCTCGGGCACAGGCACACAGGTGCTCATCCATCTCCACTGCTCCCTGCCCAGCTCCGTGCCTGGCACAGGTAGATGCTGTCCACGAGGACAGGGGCCTGGCTGATTCGGCTCTATCCTCACGGGGACTGCGCTGGCACAGTGTCTAGCACAGCGGATGCTCGGCACTGCTTAGTTGACTAAAGCTGCAGGAATTAGCAGCCACCCCCTCCCATCCCCCTGTCCTGGCTGAGATGTCCAAGTTAAAGACAGGCTTTGGACAACCTAGAGGACCTTGCAAATCAGTGCTGAACCTCAGAGATCCCTTGCACAGGTGATAGCCTGAGATGGAGATTTCACCCAAGTGTGAGCTCTCTCGTCAGCCCAGGAAGAGGGTAGAGGTGAGAACTCTCACCACCGTGCAGACACAGACAAGGTCAGAAAGCCCATGAGCTCCATCCTACCTATATGCGCCTTTGCCATCAAAACACACAGCAGGACCGGGGGATACCAAAGCCAGCCACATCATCCATGGTTTCACTTCTAAGGTGAATCATGGTCCCGTACAGGTGCCCATGTAAACCCATCTCGGGTTTACATCTTGTCGAGCCAATGGTGAACAAGAGGCAGCAGGGAAGCTGGGAGAGCACGAGCTGTGAAGTCCGGCTGCCTGGGTCAGGTGCCAGGTGCCTGGAGGCCCATCACGAGCCTTCTGGGGAGAGGGAACAGTTTACCTGCCTCACTGGGATGTGGTGAGGTGTGAAAAGTGCTTGACAAACAGAAAAGCCTCCGCACCTGTGAATTATCTCAAGCACTAACAGCAGTGGCTGGACAGACTCACAGGCACCCGGTGGAAAACCTGCAGGCCACTATTTGCATAGATTCAGTGTGAAAAGTCCTCCCCACCCACCTCCCAGCCCCCACCCCCAGCAGAGCAGTGCTGCCTCCCGGCCTCTAGAAGAGACTCCGGGTCCCTGAATCGCGCCTCCTACCACTGCCTGAGGCTCCAGGGCACCCGGGGAAGGGAGGGGGAAAGCAGAAGCTCTTTGCTGCCTGTGGCAAGCTAGCTGCTGAGGGCCTGCGGGAAATCTAAAAGGAGGAAAGATGTGAAAGATGCATCTCCCACGCACCAGGGTGGTGTGGGGGGGTTTCCAGGCAGCTAATAAGCTGAAGCTTCAGGTCTCCCACTTACACGGGTCCTTCTAAGCCCCTCTACCTAGTTTTCTATTCTTGTTCTAAGCCTCCAAAACCTTAGAGGCTTCTGGCCTCATAAAACCTGGACCTGCCCTGACTCCTCTCTCCTCATCTTTCCTCCCAGTCCGATAGCCAACACCGTCTGCCAACCAGTCTCCTCCCACCGGACGTTCACCTGTCTAGCCAGCTTGTCCAGGCCAGTGGGCTCCTGCTTCCAGGCCTGGGCTCCTGACATTCCCCTACTGGGACTGCATCTTCTCTTTTTGGCCTGTTGGACTCCTACTCACTCCGCAAGACCCACAGCAAATACTCCCGACAGTAGGAAGTCTTCACCTAAGGCCCAAGCAGAATCAGCACTCCCTCAGGGGTGCCTCTCACAGCACAAATATGTCACCTGGAAACTTCCGTTTTGAGGCTCAGCCTCCCTGCCAGGCTGTGTCTTCCCCTCAACATCCAGGTGGGCCTGATTCCGTATCCCCAGAGCCTGCCAGCTCAGAGCCGGCCCCTCCCAGGTGCTGGGCAAATGTTTCTCAAATTAAAAAATTGACCAGGGGCGCCTGGGTGGCTCAGTGGGTTAAGTGTCCGACTCTTGATCTCAGCTCAGGTGTTGATCTCAGGATCATAAGTTCAAGCCCCGTGTGGGGGTCCACACTGGGGGTGGAGCCTATGTAAAAATAAATAAATGAATGGCCTTGGTGTTGGGGACAACGACAGAGTGATTTTGATAGATCAGGGTGCAGTCCTGGTGTCCTGCCTGCAGCCAGGGCTGTCGTGCTCCTCGGAGCCACCCCTCCTGGACACAGCTTCGGCTGAGAAGCCCAGCCCTGGGGAACCATTCCTGGAGTCCGTGCGCCCTCGTGTGGCTGCAGTGGCCACCAGCACCTTCCCCCAGAACCAGAGGCAATAGTGCCAGGACGTCCTGTACGGATGTTTAATGCCGGTACCCCCACCCCAGAGCAATGTGTTTAACCAGGGTCTTATTCACGTGGAGGCCAAAGTCTGTAATTCCTTGGAAGGGACTATGAGGACTCCTCTCCCCCGTGGTGTCAAACACCCCTCTCCAGACCCGGTTCCCCAGACAGGGAGGGTAGTCTCCACATCTGTTAAGGAGATCTCAGAGAAAAGGGAAGGTTGTTCTCGGCTTCCTGTGTCTCTGGTCCGACATTCCCAGCTGTGGCCTCCAACACTGGCCTGGCACCCTGTGAGTGAGTCCCTGAAATCCTAGGGCCTCTGAGACACCTGGGATTGGTGCCAGGGCCAGGATGAGCTACGGGGACCCTCAGCATAGCGAAGTCACACCCTACCTACCTCTGGGTTTCTAAAGGAGCCTCCCAGCTACTCTACTCCAACTGCCTCCCTCACCCTGGACCCTTCCAGTTCATAATGCCACTGCCACCCCCCACCCTGCCACCTGGAATCAGGGACAGCAAACCATAGTGCTCTGTTCAGTGATGCTGAACAGCACAGTGCTCTGTCACTGAGGCATGCCTTCTGCTGGTATCCCCTGCCCCCCACTAAATACAAGCCATTTCTTTCCCCCCTCCCCCTGAAGAAATCTGACTCAGAGACCACCCCCACTCTAACCATTCATTCATATCCTCCTTTTCACACTATTTCATGGCTGCCTACAAAATACCGCTTAAAAATTGCCTCTCCTAGGAAGTCCTCCTAATCGTTTATTCAATAATCATGTGGCATGGTTCTGATGAACAGGGCATGCATACAAGCCCAAGACCTCTGGTGGGGGAGACAGAGGAGCTGAGATATTCTTACAGTGGTTATTATAGGGCGACACATGCTTTAAGAGGTGAGCATCGGGGCTCTGAGAGTTCTGGGGGATGTACAGACCCCAGATCTGCCAGTGGTGTCACAGAAGTGATCCTGGATGAGGTGATGTGTGCACTGAGTTGCAAGAAATGACTACGTAGTCAGCTGCCACGCAGAGGAGGTGCCCAAGGAAGAAGGTGCTCTGGGCTGAAGGCAAGGAGAGGCCAGAGAGATGGGCACCGAAGGTTCTGTGTGGTCAGAGGCTTTGAGTGTCAAGTGGTGGCCAAGGGTGGGTCACTGGAGACCTTGCTGCTTATCAGGGAGACCATGGTCACAGGGGCTGCTTAGAAGGGTCACTGCAGCCACAGTGTGGGGACACACTGGTAAAGAGGAAGGCCAGCTACGAAGACCCTTGGGAGCCCTAAGTGTCGTCCTGAAGACAGATGCTGGGAGCCTGGCGAGGGGCAGGGGTGCTAGGAACACAGCACCATCTGGCGATCGGCTACATGCACCGAGTCTAGAAGGGGGGTGGGGACCCTGGATGACTCCTGGGATGCTGACACAGGCCACAGGGTGGACAGCAGTGCCACTGAGCTAAAGGAGGTCACAGGAGAAGGCAATTTTGTTTTGCCCCGTTGGATCTGAGGTACCTTTGGACCCTCAAAAGGAGATATCTCCCGGGCAATGGAAATATGGCTTTATTGCTTAGGAGAGGTCTCTGGACTGGACAACTTCATATAGGAGAGTGCAGCACCCAGGCGGCAGGGCAACGATGGAAGTGGCACAAGTGGATGAAGTCCCCGGGGAAAGAATTTATGCAAGAAAAAGAGGGTCACAGGGGGAGCCCTGAGGAGAGCCGGCCATGAGGTGGAGGGAACAGAGAAAATCCAGACAGGAGGCGCCACCATCACGGTGGCAGGAAGGCTCCAGGGACACAAGCCAACTCTGCAGAGATGTCCCTGGAGGACCTCGTGCCCTGGGCGGTGGGTCCCAGCACCAAGGACACCCGGCCTTGGGAGGAGGGAGCGGGGACAGACCACGTGGGTGGTGGGGGATGCAGGGTGCAGGGGTGCTGAGAGTGGGGCACAATAGGTCACAGGGGTCCCCCTCTGACTCCTGGGCTGAGCAGCGAGGGGAAGGGAAACCATTTGGCAGAAGTTAGAGCCAAATGTAGAATCAAGGGCGTGAGAGGAGGCGGCGGTGGCTTGGACACAGCTACACGTGTAGAGGAGGTGAAGTCCCAGAAGGCTGCTAACTGGGGCTCGGAGACTGGGGTTCAGGAGGCTTGGAGGGGGTGAATGACCTCTCGTTGCAACGGAAGGGAAGTGATGGAGGGGTTTGGATTCAGACCTGTCTGTGGCCATGGGGGGTGGAGGAGGGTAAGGGGAGGCCAGGACCCGTATTCCCATATCTGAGGGTCTCTACCTTCCTCCATGTCATTGAGGTGCACATGTTTGTGAGAGGATTGGGGGCTGGGGGCAGCATTACAGGGAGCTTGAGAGCTCTGAAAATTTGGTAGAGCTGCCATGGGGAGAGCACCAAGGGTGGATACGTAGAGGGAGCATGGGGCAGGGTGGGGACAGGTCAGCGGGGGGTCGGAGACAATGCTGCTGCTGTGCTCACAGCCACAACGCCGGAGGCATCCTCCAGCATCCCAGGTGCAGGCGTGAGTAGGCAGAGGGTTGGCGTTCGGCTGGCAGGTGCAGCAGAAGAACAAAGACGAGGGTGTTGGCAGCCAAGAGGTGTGCCGAGGACAGCGGGCCTTGGGGCTGGGTGGGAGGGGATGGAGGCCAAAGCCAAGGACCGAGGAGGGGCTGCTGGATTGAGAGAAACCAGGCAGTCCAGGAGCTGGATCTTTAGGACACTGAGGAGGCAGGTGTGGTGAAGGCAAGGGAAGGGGAAGGGGGGGACAGGAGAGCATGGCTGCAGGAAAAACAGCTGGAGCCTGAGTTTTATAAGGCCAAAGAGGACACCAAGCCACGGGCAATGGGGTGGGTGGGTGGGCTGGGGCCTAGGAGAAGGTTGTTCAAGAAATAGGAAGGTAGAGCACCTGGGTGGCTCAGTGGTTGAGCATCTGCCTTTGGTTCAGGGTGTGATCCTGGGGTCCTGGGATCGAGTCCCACATTGGGCTCCCCATAGGGAGCCAGCTTCTTCCTCTACCTATGTCTCTGCCTCTCTCTGTGTGTCTCTCATGAATAAAAAAAAATCTTGAAAGAAAGAAAAGGGAAGGGAAGGGAAAGGAAGGGAAGGGAGGAAGGGAGGAAAGAGAGAGAGATGGGAAGGTAAGATGTTGGTCAAGGAAGCACCCGGTACCATCACCCGGGGAGTGGGCTGGACTTACAGGGGATGCCAGGCTCTCCCTTGAAAGCATGATGCGGTCAGCAGTGAGAAATCCAACAGGAGGGGTCCCAGATGGTAGCACCCAAAGGCTTGAGTCCCAGAGGTAGGAGGGTTTTATTTCACGTGCATTTGGAGGTGGGGCAGTGACGATGGGGAGCTACAATAATACTGCCCCTTGCTCTTCCCTCCTACCTCCCCACACGCGGGGCGTGGAAGACTAACCGGCTTCTGGCTGAGGATGGAAAGAAGCCAAGGGTCCTCGGGTTGGAGTTTAGGAAAGGAAAGAGGCCCTTCAGAGAAATGTTGAGATCATGGAGGTGTCTTTCTCCCAGAATGGGAGCCCTGGAGAGGAGGGATGAGCAGCTCGGAGCAGAACGGAGAGCAGGCTGCTGGAGTCTGCCTGCATCTGGCCCTTCAACGTGGATGGGGCCAGTGGAGGGGACAGGAGGCCGGGGGCGAACTACCCACAACTCTAACTTCAGAACAGTCTGAGGGCCCTGGGGATAGAGGCCTGGGAATGCCAGCCACACAGCACACCCTTCCCCCTGGGTTTCTAAACTGAACGTGGGCGAGATATTACAGCACTCACTTCCCCCAAGAAATCCCAGTCCTGGGTCACGGGACCAGCCAGGTTGCAGGCCCCCCCATGCCTAGAGCCACTAAAGAGCAGCAGACCAAGAGCCTGGGGCGGCCCGGGCCTCTCCGGGAGGAGCAGCTGTTGCCCAGCTGGTTTGTCCATCCAAGGGAACAGACTCCCACTTACTCCCCAGCAGCCTCCACGTTGCCTGGAATTTTGACTCTCTCCCCACCCAACCTTATGAACGCACGCGCACGCACACACACACACACACACACACACACACACACACACTCTACAATCTGCTTGGCACCAGCCTCTACCCGCCTCCTTCCCTCCCAGCAGTCTGAGGGGATGCTATCACTAGAATGATTAACGATAAGGAGAGGAAAGTGTGATGACCACGGCCACGCCCGGAGCTAGACCTCCTGCCTGACTTAAATTGCCCCAAGCATAGAGACCCTGCATGGTTAGGTCTTAAGGCCAAGGCCTACACACGCAGAAATCCGTCGGTGTGGAAGCCACATGCATCAGTACCAATGCACCACTGGAAGGGGCCCACCTGGTGGATGGGAGTGAAATGTGAATGAGGCCCATAGTCTCTCCAATTTCCCTTTTCCCAGCCCCCACCCCCACCCATAAGGTCTGCTTCAGGGTGCAAGGTTTGGGAATTAAACAAGAACGGCTTACAAATAAATAATGACGATTGCATCTTCAGTTGACCCAAGCCTGTAACGACAGGATAGCTGGCTGCAAGAGTGGAGTCATCACAGGCCGGGGATTCAGCGCTAGTGACCCTAAGACCAGGCTGGGAGCTGATCCTCCCTAATCAGAGCTTTAGTAACTGTTTTTAACAATGTGTCAGGCACCCGTGCCCTGGGGCTGGCATCTCCGCTGGGGGCTTCCATGCAGCCCTCAGGGTGGTCCATTGTCCCCCTTTCCTGGGTCCTTTCACTCAGCTCTTTCTCCTCCTCTCCCAGTCTGGGTCTTAGTGCTCACCCCGGGGGCTAGAGCTGGAAAGGGCCCCAGGGAGCAGCTGTGGGCAGAGGGCCAGCAGGCAGCCACGGTGCGGGCACAAGGACAAATGTGGGCCTCAGGATGGGGCGCCCAACAGGTGCGTGAGAGGCGAGTGTCAGGGATTGGGGTGGCATGAGTGCATGATCCCAGAAGCAGGGCTTGGAGTGGGGATCAAACCAGAGACTCGCCTGCAAGAACATGAGAAAACTCAAACCTTGAGGAATCTCGGGTGTAGGTGTGTCTACTTAAAGCCATTTGGGTGGGCAGCCCCGGTGGCTCAGCGGTTAAGCGCCACCTTCAGCCCAGGGCCTGTTCCTGGAGACCCAGGATCGAGACCCATGTCAGGCTCCCTGCATGGAGCTTGCTTGTGTCTCTGCCTCTCTCTCTAATAAATAAAATCTTTAAAAAATAATAATAAATGAAGCCATTTGGGGGAGCCGAGCACCAACAGGGCTGGATCCACCTCAGACTCAAGGGCATGGGTCCACCTCCAGGTGAGATGGCCCTGGGGATCTGACCAAGGGCCCTGCCTTGGGGACTTGGGGCAGAAATGAGGTGGGAGGCACCCTTTTGCAGAGGGGGTGGGCAGTGGCTGCAGAGTATCTCCCCCACTTCCCTGTCCTTAGAGCAGAGCACTGTGCTTCAGAGGGTTTGCTGCTAACTCTGGGGAAGTAGGAGAGGTCCAAATAGGGCAAGTTACAAATTGAACAGACATGTCACCAGAGCCCCTGGCACAGCTGGGCTGAGGCTGCTCTCAGGCCCCAGGCTGCCACCGGGCTCCTCTCACCAGGCCCAACTCTTATCAGCACAGGCGGGGCCCTCCCAGCGTGGGGCCCTCAGGCCTGCCTGGGTCTTGGCTCTGGCACTAACTGAGGGGTCACCTCCCCCATTTGGGGCAATGAGCAGCCTGATATGACCTACCTCATGGATTAAAGATTAAAGTAGAAAACCCGTGGGAGAATTTCACCCACTGCAAAGCACTGCATCAATGTTTGCCACCATTGATAAAAATACAAAAAATAAGTCACAGGAGCTCCATTGCCGAGACAAGCAAGATGACAGGCCTTTGGATGCACCGGGGCCTATCAGGATCCCCCCTTCTCAACGGGCCTTCTAGATGTAGCTCTATCTCCATGCCTTTGCTGCTTTGCCTAGAAAAACAGTCTGGATTCCCTCACCTGGGCCCAGATTTGGGGGCACAGGGTGAGGTGCTCCACCCCTGCTAGATAAGAAGATCAATGACACCCCCATCCCCTCCCTGTATGGCAGGGAATCATGGAAGGAGAATACTTGGCTGTGTGAAGCAAACTAAAAACCTGCAGGCCGGGATCCCTGGGTGGCGCAGCGGTTTGGCGCCTGCCTTTGGCCCAGGGCGGGATCCTGGAGATCCGGGATCGAATCCCACGTCGGGCTCCCGGTGCATGGAGCCTGCTTCTCCCTCTGCCTGTGTCTCTGCCTCTCTCTCTCTCACTGTGTGCCTATCATGAATAAATAAAAATTTAAAAAAAAAAAAAAAAAACCTGCAGGCCTAGAAGGTTGAGAATTTAATTAGCATTTTATCTCGGTGCCCAGAGCCTGGGAGCCGTTTGGGAGGGGTGGAGGCTGCCCCGCCCTGACAGACACACCTGTACACCCACCTGTGTGGGACAAGGCAGAGGGGTAGCTGGGGCCCTCGCAGGCAGCCAGGACCGCCTCCATTCGAGGGCCTCTCCCCGGGGAGCCCACCTGGAATCCCCACTGGGAACCCAGACAGCACTCATCCCACAGCCGCCCTGGTGAGCAGGGGTGCAGAGCACAGCCGAGGGGTTCCTCCAGCAGCAGGAGTTCCAGCCCCTGTCCATGCTCGGAGTGTGAACACCCTTTCCCACCTCTCCCACAGCCCTCTTGCAATGAGCACTGGGTGCCTATGGCAGCCCTGGGAATTACTAAAGTAAGATCTGTTGGCTCTGGAAGGCATGAGTCAGGGTTCTGCTGCAACCAATGCCATCTCCAATGTCCTTTCCCTGGTGGCCGGTGGAGGCTGACCAGGGGAGAAGGCAGCCCCAGGGAAGGATTCGTGGTAGAAACCCAGGGGTGGTGCCTCACTTCTCATCCAAGCTTAGGATTCTGTGTGCCCCTGTGTCCCAGTGTCCTGTCATCACAGTGGTCCTGGCTGCAGGTTTGGGGGGACTCCCATGGGGAGGCCTCCAGGCCAGCAGAGCCTCGCACAGACGTCACTCCTGCTGAGTCACTGGTTCTAGCATCTGGCCCCAGCCCTGAGTGTCCAGAGATGGGACTTTTCACACCACCTTCTCAGTGGCAGACACACACTGCCCACACTCGGTGGGGATGACTCAGGCTGTACTGGGCCTGGGCTCTGAGCCCAGCATCACCCCCACCCCCTGCAATTCCAAGAAGAGAAAGGTGAAGCGACCAGGCTTTTGGCCTGCAAGAGCTTGCTGGAAACCTCAGATCTGGGCCTATCTTCCCATCTACTAAGCGGAGGAAAGAATGCCCACTGCACAAGATCGGTAGCAGCATCGGATGACATATTCACGTAAAGCATTTAGCAGAATCTGGTAAGTGCTCGCTCTGTAAGTGGCATTTCTTGCTACTATTTTGCCAACATATTGATTTTTTTTAATAGTAAATTATTACAGGGACCAGTGTGCTGAATGCCCACCTCAGGTTGTCTCCTTCCTGGCATCAATGTCCCACGGAAGCCAAATCGGTGACCAGGTACCAAATGAACACGCAATCCGATCAAGGAAAGTGGGAAGGTGTGAGAGAAAATTTCACCTACACTCTGAAAAGGCTCCAGAAACTCCACGAGGGTGCCTCTCCACAAGGAACCTGCTAGTACCCCTCTGTCCTCTGACCTGGGCTTGTTTGGACCTCTGCAGCTTGTTTCCTCTACACCCAGGATCCCCCTTTTGATGACGTTTTCTTTGCCTAGATGTGTGAGTGTTACTGACTAAGCCAGACTCAGGCCTCTGTTCCCTGGGCCCTCAAGATAGCATTTCCCTTCCTATTATGAGTTAACTTTAGAAAACCAACCCTCACTACTCAGAGGTTTTCCACTTTTGCAGCCCACAACCTGGCTGTTGGTGTGCAAGCATGCCACTCGCCATGTGCAGGGTGTGACCGTTACAAAGCATTTCCACCCCACACACTGCCTTGGTCCCGGCTTATGATGACCTGGTCTCTCCCCCTGAACTGTGAGGTCAGTGACAGTCTGTAACCTGGTCTGTGACCACCCATCACCTGGACTTACAATTCTGTTCCATTGCAATGAAAAGCAAGTCAAGAGAAGCAGCCAGAGTTACTACATCACAGCAGGGACCCCTTCAGTTCAGAGGGGCCAGGACCTCAGGTCACCCTGGCTCCTATCCAGACCCTGCTGGAGGGCTCTCTGCCCCCAACAGAAGCAAAGGGGACTCCGCCTCTGACCTCTTCCTGCAAGTGGGTGTCAGGACCCGAGGCAGGCAGTTCTGGGCAGCTCTGTCCCCTTTGATTTTGCAATTGAGAAAACAGACAGGTGGGTGGGGCAAGAAGGAATGTGGGGCAGGTGCTTCTTCCAAGCAGGTCTCACACCCCTGACCCCCCTGAGCCCTGTTTCTTTCACCTCTCTGGGTTCCTGCCTCCTCATACCTTCTGTCTTATTTTCTTGTTGCCTGTCTCAAATTCCACTCTTCTGTTTCTTCCAGCAGGTAATTCTCTAGACACCTTTCTCCTCTCCTGTTTTCCGTCTCTCCGCTCTCTCATCATCATTTTCCTGTCTTTATTTCTAAATCGACTCCATCCTCTTAGGTACTTTTTTCCCCTGTGGTCCATGTCTACCTCTCTTCTTTTCCCTTCCAAAGAAAAATACTAAGACAGGAGAAGACAGCCCTCAGCCTCCCATCAATGTCACACACCCTGCCCCACGCACTCGCACACACAGAGCCCAGGATCCTGCCAGAGGGCCACACTGGTGGTGCTGGGGGCCATCTTCAGAGGCATCACTGATAAAACTGCTTCTTCTCCCTGTCAAGCCCCAGGTGGACTCTCAGACAGCATATCTTGAACTGGGGCATATCCTGAACTAGGGCAGCATGGAAATTTCAACTCAGAAATGGCCAGACTGGGACAGAATGAAACATTTCTGTGCCAGAGCATGGCCCCCAATGGAGCCTTAGTGAGCCAACACCTGTCCCCGCCTTGGCATCCGTGCAGCACCTGTACCCTATCCTGCCCCACCCCAGCTCCTCCCCACTTTGCTTATCTGAACACCAGAAGATGAAGCAAGGACACACCCGCCTCATCAGGCTTTCCCAATTACTCTGGCCTGAAGTACCGTGAGTAAGAAGCCTGATCACAACCCAAGATGGCTCAGAGAAGGAAAAAAACAATCCCCACACTCTGGGGGGTTCCCAGAAGTGCAATATGGGGAGTGGTCGGAGTCTGATCCCTGGGACGGCCACAAGACTGAACCGAAGATGCCACTGCTGCCTTGTTAACTCGTTTCATTTCCTTCAAGCTCTCACTCACCCAGGCCCTGCCTGGGGAAGGGGTACCTGCAGCCCAAGACCCCCAGAAGCCTGACCAAGCAGGACAGCTCCACCCAAGGCTCTCCCTGGCATCTCTGACTCAACCTGCTCAAATACAGACTCACACCTCCCTCCCCAAGCCCACCCCTCACTTCCACCCGCCGCCACCATGGTAAGTGGTACCACTGCCTGCCCAGTCACTCGGAGACTCACCCTGGAACTGACCTTGGGTCCTCCCCCACCGCCCACCTTGTTTTCCAAACTTATTAATCGCCAAGTCTGATCCATGTGTAAAATTTCTCTCTCCTCCCCTGTCCCCCTAACCTGGGGTCAGGACCTCATCCTCAGCCACCTGGACTTCTGCAAAAGCCTATATTCATCTCTATAGCCTAATGTCTCATTCCATGACTGCCAGGGAGGGGCTTCGGAAATTATCAAGTCATCCTCCTGCTTAAACAGCTTCTACATGCCTAGAGCTAGGATGTCCAAGCCTCTTTGATCCCTGTCCATAACCGAACAAATGTTGGTACCCATCCCTACTAATACACGTATTTTTATTTATGTGTATATTGTGTTTCCATGTACCACCATCATTAGCCAATACCTAAAAGACAATGAGCCTTTAGAGAAGGAATATCATTGACATCAAGAGATTTGAATCTATGTTGCAAAATTACTTTGAATATTTCTCATCAGCTTCCACTGATTACAATTAGATTGTTACCATCTTTTCCTCAAGATGGAAAGATAACAAGGAGCCCTTTAAGAGTGGGGGAGCGACCACCTTGCCATGTTCTTGCTGTATGCTTGTGCCTGCATTATCCACCTTCTCTCCTGCCACCAGGCATCTTTCCACTTGCTGAGCCCTTGTCCATTGTGTGAGGGTCAATCTAGTTGAAGCCAGATCAGATCATCCATAAATCTGCTGCAGGAGCAGGTGTAAATATATTGCAATATGCTAAAACTGAATGAGGATACAAGGAGCCCCTACCAGTTTCATGGAACTCCTCACCCCACTTCCTTCAGACCTTCTCTGATGTAGGCAACATGTGGCACATCAGAGCTAAGTGCAGGCCCCAGGGTCAACCCATACAGTAAATATTAGAGAAGCTCAAATATTTTGCTTTTAGTTAAAAAACATACACAGAAATAGAGGTTTCGCTATTTTCTTCTCCTACCCCAATGGGTCATCTTGCATAATCCCAGGGCTCAAGAACCCTAGGCTTGGGAACTTCTGGTGTGTACATAAGGTCTCTGTCCTAAGTCCTTATTTTGTGTGCAGGTCCCACAAAAGAAGATGTCTTGTAAAGTTCTCCTATTTGAGGCCATGTATTATTTATGTTCCCAAGCCCAGCACAAGGCTGGCATGGAGCAGGTGCTCAGTAAATATTTGTGGAATTAACAGCTGGCTCCCCAAACACACTCAGCCTCACACACTCTGTGCTGTGAAATGTTCTTTTCCCCTTACGGCCCCTACTTCTCCATCTGAGCAAGTCCTGTTCGTCCTCATAAGGTCAGTTCAAATGTTACTTCCTCTGGAGAGGCTGCCCTGACCTCTGGCTGTTTGCTCTTTCAGTGCAACGTCTACCAGGAGATCAGAGTGTAATGTCTGGACCAGGTCACTCCCACCCACCCCACCACTCCCCACCAAAGAGCTGTGGAGACAAGGAAGACACTTCATTCATCTGTGTGTCCCCAGCATGCTGTAAGTGCTCAGCAAATGTCTGATGAATCAGAGATTCAGATCCAGGAATGAGGTCAAGAGATGGTCTGGGCCAGAGACTTTCAGGCTCGAGAACTTTGGTTCAGGGTAACCGGCAGGGAGAGGCCAAGGGAGATGGTGTGAGGGGCATCCAGGACCGTGTCTACATGCTGAAATCCACAAAGTGCTGCTCACTGATGGCCCTTCAGGCCAGACATGAAGTCTGCTTGGAGGAGAAGCAAGGCCCCAGGGGAGGGAGTGAGCTCCCAGCACACAACAGTGCTGTGTCGGCATCCTGGCAACCCCACGGAGGCCGAGTAGCATCAAGGTGCCAAGCAGCCTCTCCCCGAGCATCGCTCCATGGCCAAAAGCACTCAATCAAGCGAGAGGCACCAGCATTATCAATAAATGATCATCCATGGGATTTGGCAGGGCCTGGACACAGACAATCTAAAAGCATTCCCTCTTCCAACGGGGTCAATCCAATGAACTCATTCGTTAATTGTGCACCACCAACACCACCACCCACAGAGAAGCCTCAGCCACCCCCAATCCCTCCCTCAGTGGATCCTTCTGGTTCTTGGCTGCAGTGTCTAAACTCCAGCTGCCCAGCGTCCTGCACAAGCCTGTGTTCCAGATCAGCCTGCCCAGTACAGGCTGCAGGCTCTTGGGCCAGTTACCTCTGTCCCCACAGCCATCATGGGAACAGTAAGACTGAGTCTATAAGGCTATCAGGACACAAGTAGTTATGCTACACACGGCAGGCAGCACCTGGCAAAACAGTGGAAAGTCAGAGAGAACGACTCTTCCTTTTCTTCATCGTTCCCAGCCCGGTGGACCCCACATTGATTAAGGCTTTCTCCATCTTTCACCTGAACTACTGCAAATGCCTCTTCCCTATCTCTATCCTCTCCCTGCACGGCTGCCAGAAGCTCTTCCTTTGTGGCAGGAGTTGTGTTTTAAGCTACCTTTACCCAAGCAAAGTTTAAGCATCTTTTGTGCAGCAGGCACTGTACTGGGGCTGCAGATCTAAAGAAAAATGTGGTTCCTCTTAGGAAGCCCAGCACAGGGTCGGTAAGTACCTCAGACTGTTTTAGCTAAAAAGTCACTTAGCTAGAAGGGACTCAAACTGAACTGTTGATCTTTCCAGTTCAACACCCCATCTCTATCACCCCCTCCCTCCCTCCCAGCCCACCTTCTGCACAAAGACTCATAGCTGGAAGTCCCGGCATAAAGACCGTCCAGGGGCAGTGATAGAAACCATGAGCAGGCCAACGTTAGGATTCAAACATCTCCAACCATCTGGCTCATGGCTATGGTGGAGGAAGTGCCTTTGGGATGTGGGTGGGGGACGGGTCACTTCCCTGCTCAACATTTCTCCGTAGGTGGCAGCCTGAGCAAGATCAGATCCTCCGCACACAAAAGCAGAAAACCCAGCATGTCCGCCCCACAAGACACAAGCCCAAGGCCCCAGGCTTACATCCAGCCTCCCTGGGCAGTGCTGGTCCAGCCCGAACTTGAAGGTCAAGAGCAAGAGCCAGCATGACCCCAGCCATCCCAGGCTGCAAGAAAAAAGCCCACTCCCAACACACGATGACCACCATCGCCTCCCACCTCCTCTTCCAGACACCATCGCACCACGATGCAGAGCAGGGCACACCTGGTGTCGCTGAGGTAGTAGAAATTACACAGAAAAAGAGCCAGAGCCAAACACGAGTAGACAAAGGAATTGCCACAATAAATGGAATCTAGGTCAAGGATCAAAACTCCCGTCTCCATAGGGCACGAGCCGCCAGGATTTAGCTACTGTGTGTGCGTAACAGTCAGGGAGGAAGAAGGACAGGGCACCCTCAGAGGAAAGAGCAAAACCAGAAAGAATAGTAAGACAGGACCTGGGTAACGGCCACTACATTGGCTTCCTGGAGTGACAGTGACAAAGGCCCACAAACTAGTGGCTTAGACAGCAGAGACCTATTGTCCCACAGTGCCGGAGGCCGGACGTCTGAAATCAAGATGCTGGCAGGGCCAGGCTCACTCCAAAGCCTCCAGGGGAGGATCCTGCCTTGCCCCATCCAGCTTCTGGTCACCCCAGGGGCTCCTTGGCTTGTGGCTGCACCACGCCATCTCTGCGCCCGTCTTCCCGTGCTCCCTCTGGGTCTCCACAGCCTTTCTTCTCTGTGCGTCTGTGCCTGTCTCCTCCCCAGTCCTGTTGGATGAAGGGCCCATCCTGCTCCAACGTGACCTAATCTTAACTACTTCTACGCTGACCCTGCTTCCAAGTAAGGTCACACACTGAGGATTCAGGTGAACAGGAATTCTTGGAGGATTCTCTCCAACCCAGTATAGACATCTACCACCCAGCAGAAAGCTATCCTGCCCAGGGGTCAACAGAGGTAGAAGAAAGTGCCATGTGAATGGGTTTGGGACTGCTACTGCGTCAGTTCCAGTTCAGTGTTATCCCGGACAAGTCACTCAGCTTCTCTGAGCCTTGGTGCTTGGGTCAACTGCACAAGGTCATTTTGAAGGTCAAAGAAAGAGTGCTTTCTCCCTATAAAGCTTTGCATGTAAACATACGTGATGTTTCCTCACTCATCCATGCATGTTCCCTCCCAACGACGCCAGATAAGACACTGATGCTCTCACTGCCTCCTTCCTGGATCCATGATTCCTGCTATCATGCCCTCTGCACCTGTGAGGCCTATCACACCAGTCACCTGTCGGCTCCCTGGGTGCACCCAGAGCTGCCCTGACCACATCAGCAAGCATTCACCAACATACCTCTGCAAAAAGTCAAAGCTGGATCATATTTGTGATTTAGCACCTCTAGACGGCACCCTTAGGTAGCTGGGCCAGAGGGAACCAGGAACTTGTCCTGTCAAGCCTCTGACTGGCTCACCTTCTCTGGTTCGGGCCCCTGCTTACCTCTGGCACTTTGTTTTTTTGTCTCTCTTCAGGGATCAGCCTGTAATTCCATCCCTGGAGAGGGACAAGAGTAGAATGCCAGAAATGAGATGTGGGGGCTGGACCTCTTCTGCAACCGTAGTGAGACGCAGAACGAGCCAACAGAATGAGCCAAGCACATGACGGGCAAAACTCAGTGCAGCTCTAAGAACCTGGAAGGAGCAGATGCAGGACAATCCAGCTCTTCCCAGAGCAGGTGGAGGGATGACATATGGGCCCTCGAAATTCTCACAAGTCCCGATACAAGTAGCTGGCCCCTTACCTTGACAGCACTCTGGAGGTGCGTGGGGCCTCCCCTGTGGGCCTCCCCATGCTCCCAGCTGCCCCATGGGGCAGACTGTGCAGGTCTTTTTACCCTGCCGGTAACTGAGACCCTAAAGGGTAAAGATCCTGCCCTCACCCACCCTACTGGCAAAAGAGAGGGCTGGAACCAGAATGACAAACATGCAGTGCTGACGAAGCATTAAAGAATGAGTGATATGCGCAGTATATGTGGCACACAGTAATCCAAAAACACATTCTGAAGGTAATGATTCATTTTACCTGTGACTAAAATAATCCTCTTTTTCACCTTACTGGCAGTATTTCCGTGGCACTTACTGTGTGCCACATACCAGTAAACAAATGCTAAGTCACTTGATCCTCACAACAGCCCTAGAAAGTGGGTCTTTTTATTGTCACCCATTTTACAGATGAAAGAAGGCAGAGAGACGTTAATTAATGTGCCCAAGGTGACACAGCCAGTAAGCCACAGAGCCCTTCTAGTCCAAATTTAAAGCCGTGCATGGTGATTATGCCTTGTACAAGCTATTGATCCTGAGAATCTAAATGTAATTAAATGTTCATCTATACAATTTAATTTCTAGCCAGGTTCTTTAAAAAAAAAAAATCATCAAAATCCTAGATGCTCATGGTCTCAGATTTACAGCACAGTTAGGATGAAAGGCAATGTCTCCCAGCCCCAGTGCCCTCCCTATTTCTTTCCACCACCAGCTGCTCCAGGGTGGAATGAGAGCATCTTCTAGAGACAGATGGAAGGAAGGACTCAGCAATAATCTGAAATTCATTCTTTGCCTAATTTGTGGGGAGAAGGCTGAATGACAAGGTATTTTTCTGAGACCAATGTCAAATGACATGGGCAATGTAAAAATTGCCCCCAGGGGCCAGGCAGGCCCACACAGAGCTCTGGGGCTAGGGGGACCTGAATGGCTCTGTGAGGTCTCCAGAGTACTGCAGAGGCCACTGCGGACCCTCTCCACGCACGATGTGCCCACATCCGATGAAGTGGAAAAGCCTCAGATGTCCTAGGTTACATGAACCTGGGGCCTGGCACTCTCTGAGCTTCAGCTTCCCCCTTTGTAAACGGAGGTAACGGCAGCAGCCACGTGCTTGGGTGGCCTCAAGATGGGAGGTCATGCCATTTCTCTGCACAGATGTAACAGCCTGGCACACAGGAACCCAGGCGATGTGTTAGCAAGGTTTTACTTCTGTGGCTTATTGAAGCAAATGTGTCCCGTCCTTCTGCTAGATACACCTGTCTCCCCTCACCCCCCTACCCTCTCCCAGCCTCAGTGGAATTCACCCCAGCAAGGGGTGCAAAAGGAAGGTCAGCTCCCACCCAACAGGGATCCACCAGGATTAGGGATTCTCAATGTCCCCAGTTCCCCTTTGGTGCAGATGGATGAAGCTTCACTCCATGACTTCGAGACCTAAACCATGTCTTGGGAGAAGGGCTGGTTAGCAGTGAAAATCCTCCAGAAGGTTAGCAAATCAGCAGAGGGCTACACTTGCACACCTCACAGTGAGCCAAGGCGCCCCTTCTGTCCCCACAGACACACACTGCATTCCCCGAGCACCGCAGCTTGCAGCTCAGAGCCACTTGGCTTGGGCCGTAGGGGCTGTTGCCAGTAAATGCCCACCGTCTGCTTCTTCCTCCTCCTCGGAACTTCCCAGAAGAGGCCCCAACGGAAGGGTCTGTCGCTGAAACTGAGCTCAAATTACTTGGGCTCCAAGGAAAGAACCATAGACTCTGCTGGCTGGATGGAACCCCAAAGGTTCATCTGTGGCAAGCTCCCGTCTCTAAATTCAGCTCACTCCAGAAATAACAGCCTCTACCCACTCCTGAGCGTGGGAAGAGATGTAGAACAGCATTTCTGAAACTTTAAGGTACATACGAATCACCCAGGGATCTTGTAACACAGAGTCTGATTCAGTAGGTCTGTCGGGGCAAAGGTGGCTGAGATTTTGCATTTCTAACAAGCTCCCAGGTGAGGCATGGATGCTGGTGGCTCTACAGACACACCTTGAGCAGGAAGGATCTAGAAGGTTTGCTGCCCTCAGAAGCTCCTGCTTTTAGAGAAGAAATACAGTACGTGGGTAGATTGGGCTCTCTAAGACACAAGCTATTTATTTTTTCCAACCACAAACCACAGTGTCTTTATTTATTTTTTTGTAAAGAATTTATTTATTTGAGAGAGAACAAGAGGAAAAGAGCATGAACGGGCAGAGGTGGGCAGGACCGAGAAAGAAGCAGACTCCCAGTTGAGCACGAAGCAGACACGGGACTCCATCACAGGACTCGATCTCAGGACCTGGAGATCATGACCCGAGCTGAAAGGCAGACTGAGCCTGAGCCCCCAGGCACCGCACCACAGTGCCTTTAACACCACAGAAAATTAACTGTTGGGTGGAGGAGCAGATGGTTCTGATATGAAGATCAAGTGTACAATCAGAACAACTGGCAATTACTACACTGTCCTAAAAATGACATAGCTAAGTAAAAATGTCCTGGGGGGCAGGGAATGAAGGAAGGAGGAAGGAAAGAAGGAAATTAGGGGGAGGGCAGTACATGATGAAAAAGGATCTCTGAACCTCCGAAGAGTCTTCTTCCTGCCACCCCTGCCCCGGCTAGGACACCCCACTGTGGAACTCAGTATGACTGACGGATGCATTGTATCCCCTCCCAGAGTGTGTGCCTGGCCCGTGTCTCTCATCTCTGAATCCCTGGCTCCTAGCACGAGACCTGGCTCTCACAGGAGCTCCATAAATACATGTTTTGTGAAACAAATAGGGATAATTGCTCTAATCATGAAGGTTTTTGATTTTAGGGGTCAGGTAGAGATTATCTCATTTAAATCTCATAACAACCTTGTGAGGTCTGTAATATTATCATCTGCTTTTCACAGAAGAGGAACACAGAGCTCAGGAGGATTGAATAAAATGGCCAGTTGTGTGCGATCAGGGGTTGGGATGAGGACGCAGGACGCTAGGTTCCTGGAGCCCATGCCCTTGACCGAAGAGAGGGCCAGGTTTTGTGAGGCCTGAAGCTTTCTGAGGGGCCCTTTTTTCAGAAAAAAACAGACCAAAAAACTGCTGCACAATTTCCAATAACATGTCCATGTGGACAAATCTCTGGGACCTTTCCTGGCCTTGGAGTGGCCACACAAGGGAAGCAGTTGGGGGGTGGGGAGGTGGCATCTACAGCTCAGGCTGTGTTAGCTTCATGGCAAAACTGCCTCTGATCTTGACCCACATGCCGGAAATGAGAGGGGAAGGAATAGGAAGAGAGAGGAAGAGATCAGAGGAGAGCAGAAGGAAGGGAAGAGACGGGGAAGAAATCCAGGATGGGACTCTAAAGAGATAAGTGGAAGAGAGAGTGGTCAGAGGGGGGACAGGAGGCAGTTAGTGGGGAGCTAAGGCTGCCCCTGGATGAATTGGTGGGGAGGGTCCCGCAGAAGTTCCCATCTGGCTCCTGGGAGGTACGGGGCCCTCTGCACCTCCACCTGCAGATTCTGCAACCTTTTCCCAGACACCACAGCAGCCCCACCTTTCCTTGGGCCCCCAGACCCACCTGGGAGCTGGGCCCAGAGCTAAGCCAGAAGGGTCGAGGAAGCACCCCTCCAACATGCCGCAGCGCTCTAGTGTAGGCAGCTACCTCTCTTTCCTGGTTCATCACCTGAGCACCCAGAGAGGAGATTCAAATGTGGGCCACACAAGGAACCAGGGCTGGGGAGAGCTGGGTGCAGGGTGGCCCACTGTCCTTGCACTGTCGGACTGTGGGAGTCCTCCTTAAAAGGGAGGCACCCGCCTAGGACTTTGCAGCCTGTCCCCCAAAATCACCTGTTCTGACATGAGAGGCACTTCACTCTGCTCCAGACTTCCAGTTCCAAAGCCCCCTGCCCTAGAGGGGGGAAGGGCTGGTGCCATGTTGGCTCAAGAGACCCTCAAATCAGCCCCGGGTTTGTGCTGCTCAGAGACATGTCCAAGGTCACCCCACACTGAGTAGCTGAGAGGGGGCCGACCAGCAGTTAAATCTACCCCCCTCCTGCTCAGACATCCCTACCATGTTCCATGAACCGTGTTTCCCAGACCTTAGACCTAGAGCTTCAGACACTCGCACTGCTTTCGGCCTGTTCACGTGGAGAACACCAGATTCACGTCCTGGCTCTGCCAAAAACTTGGTGCAATTTGGGGTCCAGCCACTTCCTGTCCATGAGCTCTGATCACTTCAGTGATCCAATGGGAACAAAACGTTTCCTCACGTGGTTGCGTGGGTCCCAGGCATGGAGGGGCCAGGGCACATGTCTACCCTGGGCTGGTCTCCAGGAGGGTCAAAGCCAAGGAACCGAAGACCTGGATTTGTTCGGAATCAGACGCTAATTTACTGTGTGGTCTTGGGTATGTGGCCTTGCCTCTCTGATTCATGGTTTCACCTTGTCTAACCCCTGCCCGGGGAGGTGTGTGTGAGGCGTTGGAGTGGGGGGGGGTGGCAACTCAGCCCAAGATATTCAAATATGTCAAATATGTAATTACCAGTAAGGACGGGCAAGGGACACATGGAAGGGGTGCCGGCAGGTGCACTGGGTAGGAGCCCTGCAGAGAAGGGGTGCTGGGCCAGGGCAGGGGGCATAGCTCATCTTCTCCAGGGCAGAAGGTGCTCTGTGAGCCTTCCCATCCTGTTGCTCCACACATGGCAACAATCCAGTCCTCCTGAGCACCCCAAACTCCTCCGCCTTCCCACAACCCCCATCAAAAGCACCCACACATGGAGAAGTGGCGGGGCTAGGAGAGAGACAGGGAGCGCCCTCGACATCCCCACCAGCAACACCCCCCGGGGGGGGGGGGGGAGTCATTCAGGCAGGAAGGCTTTTGCAACATCCTAGGCGTGTCCCCTATACGGAGGCCAAAGGGCCATGAATGACTCCAGGTGTGTTCCAGCCCCTAGGACGGTGTCAGGTTACAAGATGCATTAATCATTCCAGTTTAGCAACTTCAACTGTGAGGTTGTTTTAATCAACTGGCCCCACGGTCCCCAATCACTCCTGGAACAGGGCGGTGGAGGCGGCCAGGGTGCTAAGGGGAGAGGGATGCGGCACACGCGGCCCCGAGGCGTGCCCCGCAGTTAGGCCTCTTCCAGCCGCCGCTGCCCGGGCCTCCGAGCTGCTGCCAGCCAGGGCCCATCCAGGAGGCCCTCCTGACGGCCACCCCTCAGCTCCAGCCGCAGAGAAACCTGGCAGATCGCAGAGCCGGCATGGTGAGTGCGGGCGCCCTCTGCTCTGAATTCTGGGGGAGGGCAGGTCTCCCCATAAAGGGCCCTTCTGGCAGCCTGTGGATTTTGTAACAGCTTCCCAGTGAGAAAAGAGGTCACACCGAGTCACCCCCACATTCAGGCCCTTAGAAGCCTCAGTACCCCCCTGCCCTCCTCTCCCCTTCTTTACCAAAGGGCGCTGCACAGCACCCATGAAGCTGGACACATGGGCCACTATTCCCTCCTAAATCCTGCCCGCTCTTCGTGCAAAGTCTCCGGGTCTGTTGGCTAAGGTTGGCACTGTTGTTCCAAGGGCAAGGGGCTGTTGTGACGGCCCCGTCACCTCCCTGGGGAAACGGACTCCTTTTCTTCTTCAACCAAACAATGGACAGCTGCCCCAAAACAACCCAACGTGTGTGGGGATCTACTTGGTCTCTTTCTGGGCCCTGTCCCCTCTCTTCCTCCCCCTCTGAGCACCTAGAGAGCTTCTTCACTGTCTTGGGACAAAGAGAATCAATCCCATCTTTCCAGGACAACTGAGGACAGGGAGGGGAAGACATAATATCTGGATCTGAGTGGGGGATCTCAGGGAATCTTCCCTCTCTGCTTCCTGGAGAACAGGCTGCAGTTGCCAGAAAATCAACACAAAAATGAAAGGGGAGGGAAAAAGAAGGAAGGGGAAGCTTTCTGTCCAAGGGGAACAGAGGTGACTGGCTGGGGCCTCGTGAGTGGCGGTCCCCTGACCCCCAGCCTGAGCACTTCCCATGACATTCCTCTGTAAAGTCTGGCAAAACTCTAGCCCCAGTGCTGGGGTAGTAGAGGGTCAGGAAGGAGAAGGGCTTGCCTGCTTTGCTCTGCAATTCAGCCGGCTTACCCTGTCCCCATCCGAGGAAGCACCTAGAAGCTGATCCCCCATGGTCTTGCTGGGCTCTCTGGAGAGAAGAGGAAGTAGCTCCTGCCTGCGAGCTGCTTATTGGGGGCACTAGGGAGGCCTGGGTGTCTCCCGAGAGAGTAGAGACATAGGAAGGAGGTAGATTCTAAGGCAGTTAACTGGAGCACAAACTATAGGATCAGAGAGTCAAATGGCAGCTCCCTTATTAGCATATTATTCCGGACACTTTGCTCTTCCTGAGACTCATCATCTTCCTCTGTAAAATGGAAACATTTTCCATGCCACCCCCTATGCACACACACAGTGGGTGAAAAGATCGAATGGGCCAGTGATGTGAATAGCTGCGTAAACCTCGAAGCCCTGTACAAATGTAAGGACCCAGAGGAATCCACTCCAGCAAATGACAGGTGGGCAGCATGCCCAACACTGAGCTTCACCAGCCGGAGAGGGAACTGGACGTTGCCGTATGAGGGAGGCAGGGCAGGTGGGCACACAGCAGCGCGGGCCACGTCTGAGCCCCAACGGCAAGGTAGCAGCGGGGCCAGGATCCTGGGCAGGGCCAGGGAGCTTCTGGCCCAAGTTAACCACTAAACCACCTGTGCCTAATAACCCAGTGATTCCCTCTAATGAGGCCCAGACAACCATAGCTCCCAGCCCTGGGGAGCAATGGAACAGCTCACACCCAGGCCCAGCCCTCCCTTTCCCCTGCCCCTCCCTGCCTCCCTCTCACCCCTGCCGGCCCGCCCTGGACAGAGTCCTGTCTGGTTGCTACCTCACCACAGTGGTTCTCCCTTGAGAGCTGGGCATGACTAGGAGGGCCCAGGGAGAGCAGGAGCTGCGGAAGGCCCCGGGCAGAGGTCTGAGCCCAATCTCTGACCCCAAGGGAAATGTGGCCCTGTTGTCTCAGCTGCAGTTGAGCCCCAGAGGGAAACTAGGACCCTGGCAAGAGCCATCCTGGTCTTGGCTCCTTACTGCCCACGAGGCCCCAAATATACCATGAGCTACCGGAGCAGAGTGTTAGACACCTGAGGTCAGTCCTGGCCTGGCTGCTCCAGAGGAAGCAGGTTCTCCTCAAGGGTTTGCTGGGCTTGGCTGGACCAAGGAGCAGGTCAGCAGGCCTACCGTGGCAGTGGGGGTCTGGTAGCATGGGCGGGCCCACCTCAGTCGGTCGCCCTCTCAGCCCTGGTGGTGCCATTCTGGGCTCTGCAAAGACCCTGGAGGGCAAGGTCAGCAAGGAAAGGCTGGGTCCCTGCCTGCCCCCCGGGTCCCCTCACTACCTGGGCGAGGGGCTTGATGCTGCTGTGACCCCAAAAATAGTTCCATCCACCTAACCATTTAACCAGCCCCTGTAAGTGGCCAGCCTCCAGACGGCAGGAAGAGGGGCAAAAGGGTACAGTGACCACATTCTGCCCCATAACCTCCCAAAGTCGATAGCTCCTTACACAAAGAATCATAAGAGAATGTGCCAAGTCCAATACCAGGGGGGACTACAAGGCACCCCTAGGGCAGAGAAGGCAGGGAATTAATTCTCTCCAGGGTGGTCGGGAAGCTGTTCCAGAAGAAACAGTATTTGCGACAGGCTCTCTCCAGGCAGAGACGGTGGGAAGCGTGTTCCAGGCAGAAGGACTACATGGGAACAGTGAGAGTGACAGATGGGGGCACTGGGGAGGCTGGAGCGGCGGGCACAGGCTACAGAGAGGAACACAGCTGGGGGCCAGAAACCCCATGGTGGTCCCGCAGCTACTACTTGGCACTTGGGTTCAGGGTCCCCACGGAGCCCTGGAGCCCAGTGGGGCCAGGCCAGCTGCCGGAGGCTCACACTCTGGGCCAAGCCACGTCCAGAATGGGGTCGAGGCCACCCTTGCCCACCAGGCAGTGCAGCGGGCACCCAGCTCCGTTCCTGTATTCCACACAATGTGAGATTCCTCTGTGCTGGCACTAGCCTTGCTGGCAAGAGAAAGCAGACACGGGTCCTGCCCTCACGGAGCCCCAAGTCCAGAGGGGGTGGAGGGCGGGAAGGGACAGACGGTTCTCAATCACATCAACCAAGGTTAACTAACAAGTGACAACGGTGAGGCGCGGAAATGCACAGGGGCTGTGAGAGCTCAGGCCGGGATGTGGCCTCATCTGGGGGTCAGGGGAGCCTGGGCTGCACAGGAGCCAGGAGGGTGGGGAGGAGGGGCAGTTCCAGGCAGAGGGAACAGAGGATGCGAATGTGGAAGCACATCCCCCAGATCCCCTTCCACCTCCCAGGGCTCTTCCCATGCAGCCTTTGGGTAGAACTCTGGCCTGGCTCCTGACAGGGACACGTGTCTAGGCCTCAGGTCTCCTCCGTGCCCCTGGCCTCTCTCCCACCATCCTTCCTTGTGCCTGGCTGCAGAGGCCAGCAGTCACAGGCAGCAACCACCCTGTACTCCTCTAGCCGGCTTCTTTGACAAAGCCTAAGAGGATCAGAGGAGCCGATTTGGGGAGGGGGGATGTAACAAGGGAGAAGATGGGGAACAACAGGACTCAGGAACTCTGAACAGACTTTCCACCTTGGGAAGTCAGGAGACAGAGGCTCTCAGGCCTGAGAATCTGCATTTCAGATTTCCCAGCAGCTCCCCGCAGCCTTCCCTCTTGTTCAGATGAAAACATCTACTCAGTAAAACCCTTCAAATTCCCAAGCAATGATTCCCCCAAGGCAGCAAATCCCTCACAACCTAAAATGCGCTCATTTGCCACAGTTTTATTTAAACCTGTTGTCACCAGGCTGTGAGCTTCTTGAGGACCGGGTCTTTGCCACCTGTTGCCCCTAAACCTATCACAGAGCCCAGCACACAACAGGCACATGATAAATGTGTGTGAGTGAATGACAATGACAAAAGACTGAATTCCCATAACCAGCTGATTTATCTGACACTGATAACAAAGTGAGCCAAGTCCAACTGGAAAAGATGCCAGATTCTATCAGAGGTGTTGCCAAGGTGTTTTAAGTCAGGGCTGCGGTGAGGGAGGGACAGGCCCGAGCCTGCCTGGAAACCCCAGGGACTGGAGAGAAGGAGAGTCTGAGCAGAGCTCAAGTGGCAATCCCCCTGCGACGTGCTTAGCTCCACCCCACAGCCTGCTGCTCTATCACAACTGTAGCACAGAAATTTGTAAACAAGGCTCAAAACCACAACACCCCCAGCCCCCTCCCTCCCAAAGCAGCTCTCAGTTCCCTGGCATAATCTACATGCAACCAGAAACTCTCATAGGGTAGTGGGTGAACGGGATGCTTGAGGGAGAGGGCGAGATACTCAGGTGGCACCTGTCCACGGTGGTAGTAGTCTCCTGTCACGACCTGTCCTGCACGTCAGGCTGGCTGGGCTCAGCCACATTCACAGGCTGAGCCCACCATGGCTTTAGGCATTTCCTGTGATCACAGTTTCTTCCTTTATAATATGCATTCACTCCTTCATGCAGCATGTGTTCCTTAAGCATAAACTATGTGCTAGGCATTGGCAAGAACCTGAAGATTCAGAGAATATGTAGAATCAGAGCTCTCAGTTTTATATCCTCCACAGATGGAACAGAGGCAGGGTGAAGAGCTCCCCCCCACCGCGGGCAGAGCAGGCCACCTGTTCACCCACAGATGTTGACACCAAGAGGGTAACACGGCTGAGGTCACTCCTCCTCGCCTCCATCCCATTCCCACCCTGACACGGGGCCTTCATTCATGATCACATCTCTGATCCCCAGAGAGGACGGTACTGCAGGGCCATTGGGAGCATCTCTCCCGAGTCACGGGTGGTCTAAAGAGAATGCCAACAGCAACATCTCGTCCCTACCTGAATGCAGCAAGCACAGCATCTTGCAGCCTGAGAAGCACCTTCACATCCAGAATCTCCCTGAATCTGACACCAGCTCTCTGAGACATCGTGATCCTTGTTCTACAAATAAAGGAATCCCAAGGCTCAAGAGGTTGATGATGACCTGAAAGGGTCACTTGGCCAAGAAGAGTCAGGGCAAGATCCCTAAGCTCTAGGACTTCAATATCAAGTGCCCAGATTTTTCCTTAAGCCCTCCTTCTCCTCCAAGATGTGAACCCATAGACGTGAACCTGAGACTAGACCTTGAACTTGCACTACAAAGTGCAGAACCAGGGAGCCCCACCTCGCTACCTAGAAGCTGATCAACTCTAGAATCTAAAGCACGCATTGAGTGAAAACTGTGTTGACTAGCATGAGCAAGTGGAGCTTATCCTTTCTGCCAGAAGACTTCAGCCCTCACTACCCTAACAAAGGCCACAAGGAGGATGTGAGCACACAAAGGAAACCAGTGGGCAGAATTAACTTAGATTTTTCTCAAGACAACTGAGAAATTTCCCAATGCAGCCTGGGAAAACCACTCAAGTTGCCATGAGATCGTGAAGGATAGAAATCTGACTTAGAGGAAATTTTAACCAAATCGGGGCTAAGACTGGTCTTCTCCATGGAAGAGGGCAACAGAAGCACCAGGCTAACAACAAGCAAGCTCTTCCAAGTCACAGGCCCTCAGGAAAGGACCTTAGACGTCTTCTCAGATCAGAGGCCAGTGTTTCCCCAAATTTGTTTTAGCCTCGGAGCCCACTGCCCACTGAGATCTAACATAGAACCCCCAAGTGGAAAACAGCCTGGGCCCCCCATGCACTCCTGCCCTGCCTTGTCTTGCAGCAACCCCAGGAGTCCCCCCGCCCCCCCCCCCAGGTCCTCTAGGGTGCCAGAGAGCCCTTCTCTGGCCTTGCCCTGGTCTACTTTGGACATCTACATCATCTAGCTTCTACTCACACACATTGTTACTTAGATGATCTTCCCTGCACTGAGAGAGAAAGAGACTTTCTGTAATGTCCCCCATTCATCCTGAGCATCCCCTTTGCTGCTTCCTTGAGATGTCCCTACCCACTTTAAAAGACCATTGCTACCCAATGTCTTTGTTTCTCTGGCCTGCAGCCTCCTCCCTTTGTTCCTAAAGAGGTCACATGACATCATCCTAGGACCCCTAAATGCCGCTGTCCCTATGCGTGCTCCAGGGTGAAGATTCCCTCCTGAGGGCAGGCCCCCAGGCTCCATAAAATCACAAAAATGACCATTTGTGCAGGGCCTGGTCCACACATGCAAGGCCCTCTGCCAGGCTCCTTCCACAGACGACAGTTTTTGAGTATGTGCAAGGCCAAGTACTTACTAGGTTCCATAGTAGTAGTCATTAATTACTAATAAGAAATAGTAGGATATATGCCTCGTGGGCACAAGGACTTTGTCTTTTGTATTCGCTGCTATATGACCAGCCCCCAGAACAGTGCTTCACTGAATGGATAAAATAGTCTTATTTTTGTTGTGTTTATTATTAGGGGCATTTAGTGCATTCTTACTCTATACCAGGCAATGGGCTAGAGGCTGTGTATATTCTGGTCTCATTAAGAAGACTTAGAACCTCTCTCTCTCTCTCTCTCTCTCTCTCACACACACACACACACACACACACACACACACACACAGGAAATTGAGGCTCTGGGGGTTGAAGACCTCGCCTGACGCCTGTGCCCTGTCCACAGCCCATGGCCTTCCCCAGCTGACGGCAGCCCAGGGAGGACAGCCTCACGTAGGCGCAGAGTTCCTGAGTGGGCAGGGAAGTGGTAAAAGGGAGCTTCAGTTATGTAACTGCCAAGCTCTAGCTGCAGAGGAGCCACAGGGCACGGCTGCAGCAGTACTTACAGGATCACGAGTGCAGAGTTCATGGGAGACACCGAGAGTCACTGCGGACATTTGCCAGGAGATGGAGGCTCTTGGCCCCAGCAGCCAAACCAGCTCCCCAGAGGCTGCTTCCCCGGGAGCATCCAGACCAAGCGAGAACACTCAGTCCTGCCCTTGAACATGCACTGCCATGCGCACCCTCCTTGAACGCTGAGTACAGTCCTGCTCCCTGAGCCTCCGGGATAACTGGAGCTAAGGGCACGAGTGTCCAAGTCCCACACTCCTCTAGATGCCGAGCACCAAGCTAGGGGCGCCTCCTGCATCATGTAGTTCATCCACACCCCCGAACCCAGGAGGCAGATCACACTCTTCCCATTTTACACATGAGGAAACTCAATCACTTGCCCAGGAGCACAGGGCTCATAAGGGGCAGAACTGGATCCAGGCCAGAGCTCCTGACACAGAACTCAGAAGGAACAGGGACAGGGGCAACTGTCATCTGGCCAGAGCAGCTGAGACCCCTCGAACCACAAAGACCCACCAAGGGGGACCATGAACAAACCCGTAAAATCAGGAGAGGACCAGACAGGGTTCTTGGGGCCTTGGAAAGGTGCATCGTCACTGGCAGGCGGAGCCCCGCCGGGAGCCTTTCTCACTGGCTCTATCACCGATTTGCCACCCCTGCTTCCAAAGGCACAAACTGGGGCCCAGAGATGTTAAGTGATTTGCCCAAGGTTGCTCAGCAGGTAAACTGTAGAGCTCGACTTTAGAACACCAGAGCCCCTCTTCCCTCACACCACCTCGCTCCTCAAAGTTTAAAGGACAATTCCGAACAAGAAAGAGAGGGCGTGATGTTTCGAAGGCAGTACAGACTCTGCGGGATGCTCTCATAAACATCAGACCACACCTGGGGTGGCAGCTCTTTAGCTCAGATAAATTGCAGTTTAGAGCACGCTCCCCTACTCCCCAAGCTTTAAGACCCATCAGCCCCTCCTAAAGGCACACCGCGACATTCCCTTAGGCAAACCCCTAAGGTCACCGTCAGTCCAGGTGGCCTGACTCCTGAGGCCTCTCTCGTGGCCCCTTCAGCCACTGCCCACACAGCACCTGCAGGTGCGCAGAGGTGGAGCTGCTTCCTTTCCAACAGACCCTCCTGGGGGTGGGGGGCTGCATCGACCCCCCCCCCGGGGGGGGGTCAGAAAGAAAGTTGAGCCAAGTAGAATTGTGGAGAACTCAGGCCGTAGAGAATGGGCTGCTTCCCCCAAACACCAAGAATAGGCCGCTGGAGTGGTTTGTAGGAGTCACCGAGCTACCGTTAACAGTAGCATCACCGGGGCAAGTTCAACCCAACCCAACGGGCGTGTACTAATACCTCATTTCTGCTC
The DNA here is from genome assembly GCF_053574225.1 of Canis aureus. Classification (NCBI taxonomy): domain Eukaryota; kingdom Metazoa; phylum Chordata; class Mammalia; order Carnivora; family Canidae; genus Canis; species Canis aureus. The sequence goes on from NC_135613.1 coordinate 73,630,503, forward strand.
TTCGTGTTGTCTTGTCATGTGACCTGGGAGAGACCGCATGGCGACTATGCCTCAGTTTCCCCACTTGTGAAACAGAAATAGTTACCCCTGCACCCTCTCCCGTGGCCCTCCCTGGAGTCAAGAGCTGTGCCTGGACAAAAGGCTGAATAGCGGGCTGGTGGCAGGACCGTGGCAGGCCACCTGACACCTCCCAGCCCCCCTAGGCCCTGCCCTGGAGCCACTGTGCCCTGCGATGGGGGTTGGGGTGCTCAGCTCAAATTGCCGACAGGTCAGCACCTATGTGGCTCAGAACAAGGCCCAGTGGCTTCTAATGTAGCAGGCGAGGCTGAGGTCAGCCCTGAAGGAAAATGCGTTGCTGTACGGATGCCTCGCAAGAGGCAGAGCAAGTGCAAACGTTCGCTGGGACCCCAGCATGTGAGAGCTAGGGCACCCAGCCGTGCGTGGCCCCGGCAGGGGGTCCTGTCTGGAGAGGATCCTTGAGAGCCAGCTTGATTTGCCATCCCCGAGAACATTCCACGTATCAGGGCTGCTGCATCACAGCCAGGCCCATCTCGGGAAACCTGTACCCTCCCTCTGCTGACCCACAACCTCCCGGCTCCCATGGCCCCTGGCCCCTCTCCTCACCTTACCTGTCATGGCTGAAGCACCCAAGAGAGGAAGTACTTGCCCGGTCTGGTAAAGGCATCAAACTGCCCTATGCCTGCTGCAGGTGGAGAGCACACAGCCGCCTGCTGTTGGGTCAGGGGGTGGGGGGAGTGCAGGTTCAGGGTCAGAGAGCAGAGGGAGGCACCTGCAGAGCAGCCCCTGAGCCAGCCAAGGGCCAAGCCCTGCTCTGTGAGCCGTGAGCAGCCTCTGGGACTCCTGGCTCGCTAGAGAACCTCCCCACCCACTCCCCTGGGCTCTCCCCTGCCGTGTCCCTGGCCTGGGCAACCTAGCTCCCACCTGCCAGAGCCACAAAGGACCTATTTATCCCATCACCTAGCAACAGCAGCATCTCTGCCTCTAGGTGTTCCCAGAGAGACCATGGGAAGCCAGGGCTGGAGCCCCCACAGGAGCCTGAAACTGCCACACCGCAGAGCAGAGCCAGAAAGCCCCTTACTGGGAGCCCCTGCCTTTCCCCCTTCCCCTGCACCCCAATCATCCGAGCTCTGCCCCTATTGACTTCTTTCCAGAGCAAGGAAGCTCAGAGTCAGCACTGCAGAGAGGAAGAGAAAAATAAGGCCCAGGGGCAGGCTGCTTGGCAAGGAAAGCAGACAAAAGAGCTGGCCAGGCTTTCTGCTGCTCCTTTGGCCTCTGAGCTGCCACCTCTCAGTATTGGCTGGCGGGGCACCTGCCTGTTTCGATGTGTAGTAATAACCCTCTTATCTGCTTTACCATCTTTGAGAGTCTCCATGTACCCAAGGGACCTTAAAGTTCAGAGAGATTGAGGTGTGGGCCCAGAGCTACACAGCAAGTCAAAAGACAAGGCAAAATGACCTTCTACTCCCCGGGCTGGCGGGCTCTTGGTGTCTTCTCTGCAGCACACTTAAGCCTCATCCTCAGTTAAAAATAAGAACTGCCTGGTGCCTGGGTTCATCAGCTCTGAGCTAGAAGGTTAAAGCTGCACTAAGCCCAACCAGGGCCTAAGGGTAAATAAAGGAGGAGGAAGAGATGAGAAACATGCACACCTCAAGGGAGAGAGATGAAGAAGGGATAGCTAATAACCACAAAGCCCCTGCTAGGCGGGAAGCAGTAGGCCCTTCCGCAGACAGACTCAGGGAGGGAGGACCTCTCACTCTTGCTGATGGAAGACTTGGAGAGCCAGGAACCAAGCAGACATGGGTTTGCCTGGGGAGCTGGGGAGCTGCTGGGGGCAATCTCTGCCCACCAGTGCATGCTAACTACACAACTAGACTTCACGCCAGGGAGTAGACAATCAAAAGGACACAGTCCCAGCTAACGGTACTTCCCAAAGTAGGTTCCTACAAGGGCGCAGGGCGGGGGGATGAAAACAACAGTCCACTGAGTCCAAAACCCTGGCCTCCAAGGGCTGGATCTGTTCCTGATTTGTTCTGAGGCCACAGCAGCCACTTAATCTACAGGAGGCTTAGTCTTCTCTCCTGGAAAATGGGGATAATTTCTCAGGGTGGTTCTGAAGATTAAATGGGACAGCAGGGATCCCTGGGTAGCTCAGTGGTTTAGTGCCTGCCTTTGGCTCAGAGCGTGATCCTGGGGTCCTGGGATTGAGTCCCACATTGGGCTCCCTGCATGGAGCCTGCTTCTCCCTCTGCCTGTGTCTCTCATGAATAAATAAATAAATAATTTTTTAAAATCCATTTGTTAAAAAAATAAAAAGTAAAATAAACGGGACAGCAATTATGCAAGACATTGTAAGCTCTGCCTCTATATTTGGGTCGCAGAATAATGTCTTTCTGTGACCAGCAATGGACCAAAAGGCAGGGAAAGATAATTCTCTGAATTAGGCAATCAATAGGTGATTTTCATCAGCCTTCTAACACCCACCTTCTAACTCCTTCTTCCCTTCCCCTTAGCCCCTCCTGGCTCCAGGGGCCCAGGCATTGTAACCCAGACAGCAGGAGCTTCCTTCCGAGATAAACCCCTAAGTCAGACACCAGTTGGGCTGGGCCTGTGAGTCAGGGCTACACAGTGGACTGAATCAACACAGCAGACAGGCCTGACCCAGGCAGCAACCCAAAAACACAGGAAAGGCTGGTGCCTTTGCTAAGCCTGGGCTGGGCCTGGGCTGTGGCAGTTGTGACCAGGGGATGAGTTCAAGTTGAGGATAAACTGTGACATCTCCAACAAAGCAGAAGGCAGCACAGTTGATGTATCACGGCCTCTCAAGCTCCTTCCCTCTACCAACTCCTGGGCTAGACATTTCCCCAGATTAGGAAACCAGGAGAAGCCTGGGGTGGTCCCCAGAGACCCTTTCAGCTTTGCATCCTATGATCATGGCCCAGACTCATCCAGTGACGGGGGATGGCCAGGTTCCTAAGTCTTACCTGGTAAGATTTTTTTTTTTTTAGATTTTATTTATTTATTCATAAGAGACACAGAGAGAGAAGCAGAGACACAGGCAGAGGGAGAAGCAGACTCCATGCAGAGAGCCCGATATGGGGCTTGATCCTGGGTCTCCAGGATTATGCCCTGGGCTGAATGTGGCACTAAACTGCTGAGCCACCCAGTCTGCCCTTGATTCTTACCTCGTCTCTTGGCCCCATTTCTCTTCCCTGCCCCCGCCCCCTCGACTTGGGATGGATTCTGGGCTGAAAGGCAACACGGCTCCTGCGCACTCCCAACCTCATCCTGCTCAGGAAGGCAATTCACATTGATATTGCCAGTGGCCGCTCATAAACCTAAATGTGCCCACCTCCCTGTCCATTACCCTAGATGCTTATGACCTTCAGCAGCTCCTCTTCCGGGAAGTCTGGCAACCCATCATCCCAGATCTCACCATGTTGGAGAAGAGGCTTCAAGAAAGCCAAAGAGCAGGCCACTCATGGAAGAACTCAGGTGGTATGAGAGTCAGAGTAGAGCCCAGGAGGATGGGAGGATGGGAGTTGGACTCCTTGAACCCCTCAGCATAGCCGACTGCTTCTTTATTTTCTCTTTGAATCTCAGGTGCACACCACTGGATGAATCAATTCTTGATTCATGACATTTTCCACTGTTGGCTTCCGCAGCATCCCCTTTGTAACTCCCCAACTAGTTGGATGACTTTAATAATGATGTAAACCTCCATAAACCAACCACCCCTAACAAACACTGCATCTAATCACCTGCCCTCACACACATATCCCCTCCCCCTGCCCAGGTAGGTGGGCAAGTCTCTTATGTTTAGTAATTCAGTGAATATTGATTCTACATCTTTGCCAGGCCAGCAAAGGTGCTAGAAGCCCTCTGGAACATAAGCATCATTTTATCATTTCCTTGCTTCCTTATGAAAAGGAGTCTGGGTTATGTGTAATCTTTTGAGGATTTACTTTCTCCTCTAATGTTAAATTACTGATACCATCCATTTATTTTGCGGTGCCATAGTTCATTTGTTTTGACTGTAGCATAATATTCCAATGTGTGTGTGTGCCAGAGTCGGCTCATTCAAGGCGGGCCTGGGACTGAGCCCTGAAACCAAGATACTTTCCTTAATTCTTTCACTCAAGTATTAAATACCCACCCTAGGGGCACCTGGGTAGCTCAGTTAAACATCTGACTTTAGCTCAGGTCATGATCTCAGGGTCCTGGGATCAAATCCCATGTCAGCCTCCCTGCTCAGTGAGGAGCCTGCTTCTCCCTCTCCCTCTGCCCCCCGCCCCCCACTGATGCTCATGCTCTCTCCCTCTCTCAAATAAATAAATAAAATCTTAAAAAAAAATAAATACCCACTCTATGCCAGGCATTGTAGGAGACACCAGGGATGCCCTAATTACCAGTTAGTCATAGTCTCTGTCATTCTAGCTTGTAGTTTTGACTTAGTTTATTTTGTTTTCAAAAAAGGTGTGGAATGTTCTCTGTAGGAAGATTGCAGTCGAAAACATATTAGCTAAAGGGGTACTGAGGTCACTTCTGTTCACAGATGAGGAATCAAGAAAGTGCAGACTGTGAACCTCTTTTGTTCCATGTCTCGGCTTCAGCACAATTCCGGTCCCATCAAAGGCATCCAGTCAATATTTGTTGAATTAATAATAAACACAAGACTTGCCCTACCTACCTCAACTAATGTAGGCATGTGAGCACAGGCAGACTCAGGGAGAAAGAATGAATTGACTGAGAAAGGCCAGTAAGTGGATGTTCCTGATGTCCCTCTAACCTGCCCCTCCCACAGCCTTTGCATGTCGGCAAATACCCTCCTACGTGCTCCCTGAAGACCCCAGAGCATCCAACCCACTGGCAAGGCCTGCTGCTTTGACCTCCCAAGCACGCGGTGACTTTCCCCACCACCAGCGTCTTTCTCCTTCCTCTTGTTCTTGCAGATCTTTGTTCTGACCCTCTGACTCCTCTCTGGCATTCAGATCTCATCCCAGGGGCTCTCTCCAACCACCCTGGCCCCTTCCCTAGGTCTCTGGCTCTAAGTATCCACCAGGCACTGTCTCCCATCACCTGTTTCACTCTGCATGGCACTACTGGTTCCAGCTTCCTCTGGTCATACCTGTCCTCCCTCTGCTTTCCCCTATTCCCCACCCACCAGAGGTGAGGGCAGGGCCTGGCCTGGCCTGGCCTGGCCTGTCTGGGCACTTCTCCCATCCTGCTGCACTTATTTCTTATTTGTCTTTGAATCCACAGCTCCTAGAGCAGAGCTTTGTGAAATATTTCATTGAATACTCAGTGACTTAATGCTACCCGTACTGGTTATCAGACAATTGAGATCCTTTTCAGCCTTGAGCTTGACTGAGTCAGACAAAAGAATTTTGTAAACTCTTATACACAGACTGTATGTAGATTAAGTACTGTTGATACTACTATTACCCAACTCTACAGCCATGGCAACGCAGCGTTGCAGGACTTTTCTCATCTTTACCCTGGAAATAGTACCCCCTCCAGGTGTTGGAGGTGGTGGAGGACAGGTAGCTGGGAATGATCTATAGGGCAGAGCCTAGAGTCCAGTTCCATCTAACAGCATCTGTCCCACCTTTCCAGTGCAAAATTCTGAGGGTGCAACGGCCTTAAGAAGCAGGGACTGACTGCCCAGTGGGAAAGCTTTGCAGCAAATGCTGGGGGGCCCAGGAGGGAAGAGACCCCGCCAGTGTGAGCCAGGCCCTCCAACTACATAGTTCACTTAAACCTCACAGTGGCGCTTTGAAGTGGGTGCCATCTTCTCCACTTTATGAAGGGGGAATGGAGAACCAGGGAACGTGAATCTCAGAGAGGTTAACTATCTCACACCCAAGACTCACAATTAATAAGATGCAGAACCTGTATTCCAACTCAGCCCTGCAGACTCCAGAGCCTGCTGTCTCTGCTACATCCCCCAACTGCCTAAGCCCTCATGCGACCCAAGGGCAAAGCCAGACATGCCCCTCCAGCAGATTACAGAGTTTGGGAGGAAAGGAAGAAGCTCCTTCTCCCAATGACTAGGTCTACCATGCTCAGTCATGGGAGCAAACACCACCTAGGGATGCCCCGCTCCGCACTGCCATTGCCAACCAGACCTAATCTGGGACACCCACCCAAGGCTTAGAAGAAGCCCTGTCACCCCCAAATGGGACTAGAAAAATTCTCAGATGAAAACATTCAAAGTCCTGCAGCTCCTCCACCTACCAGTGGAACCGTTGTGACCTCAGCACCATGTCAGACAAGTCCCAGGATGGAGACACAGACCCCAGACAGGCCTGCCGCTCACCCAGCCCAGGGACTCCAGCCCCTATAGCAACTGGAAAGGGAGCAAAGAGAAGAGAGCTTTCTAGGAGGCACAAGAGTGAGGCATGAGCCTTGGCAGTCCTGTCTCCCTTACCCTTTGCTTTGCAGGAAAGGGGGTATATGGACTTCATATGTGAGCCTTATGTGCATTGTTCCTGTGTGTGACCTTGTGTGGCTGTGTGTGTGCTGAGTGCACACATGAAGTGATGTATCTGGAAGAACAGAGGCTTGTATTTGTGTATGTGTGTCCATGGTGACCTAAGAGTATACTTGCAGAAGTACCATAGTGCTCTGATATTGTTTTATCTTTGTCTATTTGCTCTATTCAGTATAGAATACATTCAGTAAAGTACTCAAATCTAAAGTGTACCCCCTAGTGAATAATAAACATATATACACCCATGTAACCAACACTTAGATCAAGATCCGTAAGTTTTCCAACATTTCAGAAGTTTCCATCGTGCTATTTCCAAAAACTGCCCCGCTTCCCCAGTCAGTAGTGTTCACTATTCTGACTTGTATCATCATAGATTAACTTTACCTTTTAAATTTTGTATGTATGAAATCATACAGAGTTTGCTCTTTTGTATCTATTTCTTTCCTTCATTATTATATCCATGAGATTCAACCATAGGTCATTGCGCTTAGCACTAGGTAATGCTTGTCTACTGTTGAAATATTTTCCATCATATGAATATACCACAATTTATTTACCCCACCAGTGATTGACTTTTGGGTTGTTTCAATTTTTAGCTATTATGAATGCAGTTACTACGAACATTCGGGTACAGGTATTTTGCTAGACACACGAACTCATTTCTCCTGGCTTATTCTTGCGTCATAGAATCCTAAAATATTCACATAGCTGATTCAGCCAGACTATTTCCCAAATTACCTGTACTAACTTATATTCCTGACAACAGTGTGTAAGAGTTCCAATATTCCCCATCCTCAGCAATACTTATCATTGTCCATCTTTTTCATTTTAGCCATTCTGGTGTCTATGTAGAGATATTGTGGTATGAATTTGCACTTGCCTGATGAGCATCTTTTGGCACTGATTGGCCATTGAAGTATCCCCTTCTGTGAAGTGTCTGAGTCTTTTTTTTTTTTATTCATTCATGAGAGATGCACAGAGAGAGCCAGAGACACAGGCAGAGGGAGACACGGGCTCCTTGCAAGGAGCCCGATGTGAGACTTGATCCCAGGACTCCAGGATCACGCTCTGAGCCTGAGCCACCCAGGCATCCCAGCGTCTGAGTTTTTACAGAATTATAACACCTATTGAAGTAGACACAAATGGTTGCAAAACAGACAGCAGAGCAGAATCATCCTGAGAAACTTAGCAATATAACGACCAAGCAGCCTGGCATTTCCACAATTGCTAACTAATACACCTAGTTAGCTAGTTGTACCAGTTAATATAAATGTAAAACTGAACTTTACATATTGAACCAGTTAGACATCGCTGAGCCACCCAACTTAGAATCAGCAGGGAGAAGGAGACAGAGATGAGAACCAAGAGCCTCCCCTGGGCTCTCAGCCCCAGCCCGAGGGCGTCCCTCACTCATCTTACTGACTATTTTTCCTTTAATTACAGGATCCGGACAGCAATCAACCCCTGAACAGCCTTGGTAAGTTAAAATCCGGCTTCCCCTCATCCACCTCAGCCTCCAAGTTTCCACCAGTCACCAAATAGATACTAAACCCCCCTTGCTTGGCCCTCACCACTGCCACCAAGGGCTAAATGCTGTGGAAGATCTCCATCCACCCACCCATTCATCATTCGGCAAAAATGTATTAAGCAACTGTAAGGTCCAGGATAATTCTAGAAGCAGGATGCCTGGTCTCCAGGGAAATAGGACCAACAAACCTAAAGCCATAGGAGCAGTGATTCTCCAACTCATTCAGTCACTCACTTTCTTATTCATTCAACAACTCTGTGGATGCCTGCCACATGCCAGGCTCTGGGCTAGACACTAGACTAAAGCAGGAAATAAGACAGCCAAAGTCCAGGCCCTCATGAAGTTGTTCTGACCATGCTGCCACAGAATAAGCTAGACACAGGTATTTTCTCTGGTAGACTAGAAAATGATAGTGTTTGCCTGATTTACAGGAGAAGAATAGTTTAAGAGGTAAAGTATTCCCAAATTTAAGGGAACACTCTTCTTTTTCCCTCCCATTCCATTCTGCTAAACCACTGATAACAATTCCTGGTAGCCTGCTGGATTAACAAAATGAGTGAGCAAAGCACAAATTAATATGACAAATCAACAAGGAAATAACCGATCCCCCTTACTTCAACAATTTTAGGGCCTCAAATTAATAACGATCATAAGCAATGTCATCTTTCCAAGTAAGATGGCACCTAGTTTATTCTTTGGAATTCGATAGACCATCATGTCCCTGGAGAACACCAGACATCCGAGGGCTTTACCACCTGAGTAAGCCTGAGAACTACCCAACCAGAAAACAAGTTAGATTTGCCACCAATGCCCATGTGAAGGGAGTTCGAGAAGGAGAGAGCGGTGCCAAGCCATCAGAGATAATAGCGTCATGGGTGAGGCACGCGTTGACAAAGCCCCCACGGGAATAGACTATCACAAAACAGAAGGATGTGATGAGGGTTTCAGTGGTGAAAGGGAAGAGGAGTAAAGATTCAGAGGTAGGAATGAAGGCAGGTGTGCAAGGACCAGAGGGGAGCTGCCCGTGTGGCCCTGGGAGCTGGTGAGGATTAGCAGCGGGAAGTCCATGTGGCAAGGAGACAGGGGCCAAATCACACTGGCTTTGACAGTTTGAAGAAGAGCATGGTCTAGATAGGGAAGTCACGGAGGGTTCTCGAGCAGGGATATGACAGCAACCTGCTGGGAGGCTCTGTCCCACAGTGGTGGGCAGGACAGGCTGGAGGAAGGAACGGTGGCAGGCAGGGAGGCTCCTCATAGCTCATGGTGGCTTTGTTAACTTTAAGTATGAAACATAAGCCAAGAAAACCCTGCAGTTCCTGATCATGTTCTTCCTGAAAGCATCAGGGAGGCAGAGACATCAGGACCTGGACAGGGGAACTCATGAAGGGACTGGACTCCCTTATAGACAGTCCACCTCTGAGAAAATAAGCGCACCTTGCATCCCCAGCGGGAGGTGCTCAACAAAAAAAATCACTCATGGAGGAAGAATGAACGAAATGTCACCATGCCCACGGCCTCGGGAAAGAGGACAGTTCTGCACACTGACTGCTAGAACTTTAAAATGATACCTGCTTAGATTGATCAGCTCCTTGGTGCCAGCCCACATCCCCAGGGCCTCAGCTCTGCATCCAAGGCTTCAACTCCCCTGAGGAAACGCTTTCAACAGATTCAATGATACCAGCATTTACTGAGCACCAGGCTCTGGCTGGATGCCATTCTCTGCTTTTAAAGAGCTGGGGAAAGAGATCGAGACAGACATATAACTAGCCACCATTCCAGCCAGAAAACAAGACCTAGAAGATGGAAAGGATGTGTGCTTAAGAGATCAAGCAAAGAACGGTTCACGTATTCATTTGGCAAATATCTGTTGAGACACCAGCAACTCAGCAATGAACAAAAAAGAAAGAAGAAAAAAACTCCTTATCTTCATAGAGTCTTCATTTCAGGCAGGGATGGGAGGGGACAGAGAGTATATGTAATATGTAAAATACAGGGTATGTTAAGAGCTGATAAGTGGTATTTTTTTTAAATGGGGAAGGATGACAGGAAATGATTACCTTTTTACTTAATTTTATTTAAATTCAATTAATTAACATAGTTTTTATTAGTTTCAGAGGTAGAGTTCAGTGATTCATTAGTTGGTATAACATCCAGGGCTCATTCCATCTTGTGACCTCCTTAATGCCCATCCCTCCACCTCCCTCCCCTCCAGCGACCCTCAGTTTGTTTCCTAGAGTTAAGTCTCTTATGGTTTGCTTCCCTCTCTGATTTCGTCTTATTTTTCCCTTCTTTCCCCTATGATCCTCTCTTTTCTTTCTTTAATTCCACATATGAGTGAAATCATTCCTCTGTTTTAAGGCATCTCCAGGCTCCTACCTGGTTTCCCTAACCCCAAACTCTTGTTCCCATCCACCTCCTTCCCAATGAAAGATTCATCTTTCTAAATATCAAAAATATGATCATGTATCTCTGCTGCTCAAAGCTCTCCATGGCTCCCCACTGCCTTCATGATCAAATCCAAATTCCTGGCATGGTATTCAAGACTCTCCACAGACTGACATTGCCAGTCCTGCCTCCACAACATGCACCGGCCCATGTTATACCTCAGGAGCTCACAGTCACCCACCCCTAGGCCTTTGCCCAGCTGGTCCACCCTAACCACCCCCCCCCCACCTCACCTACAGAGTCCCATTTAAGTGAGTGCTTTGATGGCGTCTGGCAGTACTGGAGACTGTGTCCTTGTTCACATCTTCCCCCAAACTGCTATCTCCTTAAAAACAAGGACCATTCTAGGGACTCCCTCTCTGTTGAGTTGGAGATGGAGGCCATTAGGATGCATTTATTAGGACTCTATGAGCATGTAATATGTTGGAGGTCCCTGCCCTCCTCAAGCTTACAATTTAATCAAAAGATAAGTCAGAAGAGAGGATAAATGATAGTAAAGCAAATGAGTACTTGCCTCTCCAGGGGCAGTTCCAAGGCAGACTGGCCAGGGTGAAACATCCCAGAATAGGCTAAGACAAGGAGAAGACGCCATGGTCTGGAGGCTCATTAGAGGGGCAGGTGAGAGATGGATAAGCCTGGGTAAGCAAAGGAGATGGGATGACGGGGTGCTGCTGAAGCTAAGCCCAGTCTGCAGGAATAAAACCCCAGTGCTAAGCAAAACTGTCCCCGAGAGACATTCTGCAGCTCAGCACTGGGGTCAGAGGGCAGGGAGGCTGTGGGCCTCGGCAGGGATGGTCTCCAAGTGCTGACCTCAGGCTCTCTCCCTCTGCCTCACAGATGTCACCCCACTGCGCAAACCCCGCACTCCCCTGGAGACCTTCAAAAAGGTGGGGATCCCCATCATCGCAGCCTTGCTGAGTGTGGCGATCATCATCATCGTGGCTGTCCTCAGTAAGTGGCGGCCCTCACCCCCTCATGACTGCCCCCACCTCCGTCCTCACCCCCACAGTAAACAGCAGCTCCTGCCCACGCCTCTGAGCACAACCCTACCCTCCACCCTTCCACCGAGCAGTCCTGGGCAGGTGATCTGCAGAAAGCTTTGTGTGACATGTGTCTACCCCCAGCTTTGAAGGGAGCCTTCCCCAGGAGTGAAAGAAGGAGGTGAATGCAGCCCCCACCTACCCCGATAATCTCTGCCACAGGGAAAGCACAGCTGTACATGGTACAAATCCATGCAGGCAACTGGCCCCCCGGAGGCCAGGAGGCCCCTGCCTCCTTCATCAGGAGTCTACAGACACCTGAGCACCCCTACTGGCTAGAAGAGAGGCAGGGACACCGACAGGAGGCACCAGGGAAGCCCACCCAGGTAGACAGCACCTCCGCACCCCAATTTCAGCTCTGTCTTCTCAGCCAGCGCCTGAGACCCAGTGTGATGTAGGGCAGGCCACTCGGGGACAAAGAGTGAACTGAATGACCCGCAATGTCCACATCCTGGTCTCAGTTGTGAGTGTCCTTGCTTCTCCTCCCCCATAGTCACAGCAGGCTACTGACTGTGCTTTCAGGGTGGGAAGTCATCTTTTGACCTCTGCCAACTGCACTCTCCTCTCATCGGTAGAACATCCCATCTCTCCCAGAAGGATATTGGAGATAATGTGGGTCAACTACCTGGATGAAAATCAGGTTGTTCAAAAGTATGGGTCATCATATAGGGTACAGAGATGTGACCAAGGCCATAAACATGTGTTTGCTAACCCAACTGGGACAGGCCCCTCAGGAGCCTGCACCTGGAACCATGGTGGCATTTCCACCAGCAGCAGTCACTGATACTCAGAGATCACCAAGCCCAAACCCTCCTCCTCCACTTGAGCACCTAGGCTGAGAGTGGGGGTGTGGCAGTGAGAGACAGCTGGGACAGGGCCCTGGGGACCCGGCCTGAACAAGTGCCTTTCCGTCTGCGGCAATGGAAGTGCAGATCCACAACACTACCACCACCAGATCCCTGAGAGCCCTGCTGAGCCGTGAGATGCGGATTTCTTCTTGACCTTGGCTGGCCCTTGGCCGTGGGTTTGCAGCAGCATAAGCAGAGCTGCCATCCTAAGCCTGTTCTATTTAGACCAGCGTGAAGGAGAAGGTGCTTTCTCTGAGCACATGCCCTGCCACACTGGAGAGGGAAGGGGCCTGATTCATCCAGGGCGTGCCGGGCAGGCAGTGGTGCATGAGTTAGAATTGGGGTCTCTCCGTCCCACAAGGCTCCCCTGTGGAATCTGAACCTCCATCCCAGGCAAAGCTCCCTCAACTTTTTGGCTTCTGGGGTCTCAACTGGTGACACTGTCCTGGCTTTGTCCCAGGAGACTAGAGTGACCCTGCCTTACCCTGGCTCCTGACCATGAACTAAACTCTGAAGGTCTAGGAAAGATGCAGCCTGCTCCTTCTCCAGTGCTCCCTCACATCAGGGGCACCAGGGCCAGCAAATCCCCTCTTGAACCCCCTCAGGTTTAGGCATGGAGAGGCAGCAAAGAGCTTAAGAGTTAGACCCTGATTAGAATCCTGCTGCCTTGGGAAATAAACCCCAACTCTAAGCCTTGGTGTCCCCCCTTATGATGTGAGTTAATCATGACACCTGCCTCCTCAAGCTGTTGTCAGGACTGTACAAAGCAGCTAGGCAGGAGGGCCTCAGCCTATCAGGAGACTTTACAAACACTAGACTCATTCCCATCAGCCTGAGACAGCAAAGGAGCAACAGAATTTGAAAGCAGCAGGCAGAAGACAAAACACGACAAAACACCGACCCCTCCATGGATCTTTCAGTCCCAGATAAAAACACCTAGTTCTAGAACTGCCCTTGGTGGTTGCAAGACGCTCAAGGCCACCAGCTCACCAAATGTTCCCAACAACCTCACCCCACTGTACAGATGAGAAAATGGAGGCCTTAGGAGGGAAAGGACCAGCACTCTCATCTTTGGGCTCCGGGCCCAGTGTCGTCTATCCATTACCAGAGGCACGTGCCAGCCCCAGAGAGTAGGAGGCCAGTGGTAGCTGTTCCTAAATTTCTCCCACACATTCTCTCACTTAGCTCCTCAGCCATTTGGTAGGTATGGGACAGGTGTTAAACTTCACAGATAAGGAAACTGAGGCTCAGGACCAAGTAAACAGGCTACTAAGGGGCATCACAGGGTCTGGAACCCTCATCTGCCTGCCTCGAAGCCAGCGTACTCACAGGGAAACACAGCCTAGCCCACCCCCGGGGCTGCCTGCTTGACTGTCAGCCGTCTCTGCCCTCTCCCTGCCTCTGCCTTCCAGTCAAGGTGATTCTGGACAAATACTACTTCCTCTGCGGGCAGCCTCTCCACTTCATCCCGAGGAGGCAGGTGTGTGATGGCCAGCAGGACTGTGCCTCAGGGGAGGACGAGCAGCACTGTGTCAAGAACTTCCCCGATGAGTCCCAAGTGGCAGGTGAGTCCAGGGGCTGGAGGGACGAGGGGAGTAGGCACAGCAGGAAAGCAGCCCAGGTCCCCCTTGGTCCACTACTTAGCATCTGCCTACTGGCTTGTCAGTCTCCATCCCCACTGGAAGGTTTTTAAGAACAAGAATAGGACCAGGTCCTGCCGACTAGATCTCCAATATCCGATGAACAAATGCAGACCAGAGAGACAGGAAATTGTGACATAGCCTGCCCCGTTCTGCTACACCTGGGTAGAACTGAGGTAGGTGGCTAGATTGGATAACCCTGGGACAGTTGCCTCCTTTCTATGAAATCTGTTACTTCCGAGGGACAAGAAAAGCGAGTGTAAGGCCATTAACTAGCTATTGATCCTCCTACTCATTAGGTGTTTATTGTAACATGCTATGTAACAAAACTGAGCTAGGTCCTTCAAAGCAATTGGAGATGTTTCCACCAAAAACTCATGCTCAGGAGATGAGTGTTGGGGGCTTTTAAGGGTCAGGACTAAGTCCCTTCTTGGGTATATCTTCTTTTTTTAATCATAAGGCAAATGCCTATGAGCTCCTGCCCTCCTACTGCCAACAGTACTTCCCTCTCAACCTCCTCCTCCTCACCGCATGTGGAGAAGGAGCTAGGTTCCTCGGTGAGAAGTACCCCAGGCTAGGCAAGCTATTGGGCCATGAGTAGAGTCACCATATATCACCAAAACTGATATCTAGAAGAATGAGAGGGAGAGCTATTGGTAATTGTGCCAGGACAACAGGTCAACCTGGAGGTTGTTCCCCGGACATCTGGTCACCCTAGCTACCATCAAAATGAGGCTCAATCCAGCAAAGCCAAATGGAAGAACTTTGCTTGAGATTGAAAGGGTTGGTGTTCTATGATGCTCTAGGGTCTGGGTGTAGGCAGGTTGTGCTGGTCCCATGATGAATTCTGAGGGAGATGGGCCAGACAGGCCCCTGTCTTGCAACTGACCCGGGTTCTTCCCCTTCAGTCCGCCTCTCCAGGGACCGATCCACCCTGCAGGTGCTGGATCCAGCTACAGGGAGCTGGGCCTCTGCCTGCTTTGACAACTTCACAGAAGCTCTGGCCAAGACAGCCTGTGGGCAGATGGGCTATGACAGGTACCCAGCTCAAGCCTCCAGAGGCTGGCCCCCAACCCCCGTTACCTCTTCCATCCCTCCCCCTTTCCTTCCTCCCTTCCTCTTTCTTTCCTAAAAATATAGATACTGGAGTCAGAATCGCTCTTGAACCTGAACACTTTCACATATAAGCAACATGAAGTTCAATCTCCTAAGCCCCAGTTTCCTCAATGGTTAATTGGAGAAAGTATTGGTAACGTCATAGGATAATGATCAGGTGCAGCGAGAAAATGTAAGCCTCCCCACTCACCCTAACACACACTTCTGGCTCCTCAAGACCCTCACTCCTTGGCTCTGCAAGAAGCCACCCTGTCCCAGAATATATTTACTTATTCAATGTCCCATTGGTTAAAATTCAGTGTAAACAAACCTGATTATATTGGAGCCCCATCAGCAAATTTGTAGAGTAGTTCCTAATCTTCACCAGATGAAGAGTTATATAATCATAAGGGTGATTTGCATGTTGGGTTTATATTCATTTGATCTTGGCAAAAACCAGAAAAGGTATTTATTACTGTATCTATTTTAGAAATAGGTTCAGGGAAGATAAGTAACTTGCCTGGGTAGGAGCTGGGAGAGAGAGGCCTGGCATTGGTGCCCAAGACCCCTTAATTCCTGGGCTTGGGTAATTCTCTCTCCTCCCAGGGCTTTCCCTGCAAAGGGAGAAGTGAGGCCACCGATCACTCAGAGAACCTAACCAGAGAGGAGGAAAAAGGACCCATGTATTCAGCTGCAGAGTGGGGGAACCTCTCCCTGGCAGGCCCCCAAGGACTCTAAGAAACTAGACCCAGAGTCTAGGCAGAAATGAGAAATGCTAGGCAGACACCGTCAATCACAGAACTCTCTCCCATCCACGCCCCGCCCCTGCCCCCAAGGCAGCCTCAAGGTCCTTTTTCCATACGTGCTCCTCCGGGTGGCATGACTGATCCATCACACCTTTCGGCTCCCTCTGCTCTCTGGCTAGCAGGTCTTTGCTGCTCACCGTGGGGCACAACCCTGGACAGGACACCTCTGCCTGCTTCATTTTTGAGGAGAGCTGGGGAGGTAACCCCCGCCCCAGCCCTGCCTTACCCCTCCCCCTCCAGGCGGGCCCAGCCCAGCCTCCCCTGCAGCCAGCCCCTCCTCCCCACTGCAGTCCAGCGTCGGACTGCAGCGTCAGCAGTGCCCGCACAGGCTGCGGCTGCCTTATGCAACCAAGGTGTCTCTGGGGCTTCTTAAGGTAACAGGTTCCTGGAATTTCTGCCCTTCCAGAGAGATTGACGTGCCAAACCAGCTGGCTCCTTGAGTTCTACAAAATCAAAGCTGGTTAGAATTATTCATTAGGGTGGCTTGGTGAACAGAGGTTAACTTTCCGGGGACTGTCCCTTTCCAGCGCTGTCCCTCCTGCCGGGTCTTGGATTTCTCTCTCCTTCCTCTACCTAGGTCAGCAGTCCTTCTTGTCCTAGGACCATAATACCCGAGATGGTTCAAGGTGGGAAGAGCTCTGGAGATCACTGCATCCACCTCTATCATTTTATAAAGGGAGAAATTGAGGCTTACGGAAACCCAGGGAAGGGTGTGACCTGTCAAGGTTACACATCGAGCTAGTGTCAGAGGCAGGATGAGAACCTCCATCTCCAGGGCTCTAAAACCCAGCACTGCCACACTCACGTCCCTCCAGGCATACCTGGGCCTGTGAGGTGTACAGGATTCCTGGCCCCAAATGCGAGAGCATCAGTGGCTGGCCGGCCGGCCAGTGTCTCAGTCAATCTGACCTCTGCACACAGAGCCAGTACTAGCATGGCTGGATGGGGAAGGATGGGACAATCAGAACAATGGGATGAATCAGGGGAGCCTTCCTGGAGGAACAAAGACTTAAACCCAAGGTTTGAAAGAAGAAAAACATGGATTAGGGGTGAGAAAGGGTGAGGGTGGTCTGACTGAAAGACTCTTCTGGACTCATGTGAAGACTGATCTCATCCTGTCCTATCTCCAAGGGAGCCATAAATGTACCGCCACTACCAAATTCAGCCCAGACGCCTTGTTCAGAAAACCAAATATCACATTCCAGTTCTCTGGCTGTGAGTGAGAGAAAAAAAAAAAAATGCTAGGACATTTGAAATAGGGCTATAGCTGGGAGTTAGGAAAGCATGTCCCTAACATTTGTCCAGAGCTCTGGGGAAGCAAGAACACATCAGCATCGTGCCTAAAGCCAAGTCCTGGGAGAGGAGGCTACTCTTCCCATCTTCTTCTAACCTCCTGCCCTAGCTCACATCTCTCTCCCTCCCAACATGAGCAGCAAACCCACCTTCAGAGCTGTGGAGATCAGCCCAGACCAAGATCTGGATGTTGTTGGAATCACAGAGAACGGCCAGGAGCTTCAGGTGCAAAACCCAAGTGGGTAAGTGGGAGGATGCCTTCCGGCCCATAAGAGGCTCACATATGGAGGCTGCCATCAGGGGTGCAGGCAGGCTACCCTGAGCAGGTGCAGCAAGGGGAATGTAAGCCAGACAACAGGAAGAACTCCAGGCCATGCAGACTGTTAGATACCAAGAGCTAGAGAACCAGATTTCTGAGAGGTTTTCTGGGTTGACTCCCTTTTTTATATATGATAGACAGCTGGACAAAGTGTGCTGTCCACATGTTAGTGGTCTTTTCATCCGAGTAAAATCAAAAATTTTCCTACTGCTCTGTGTTCCTGATTAAACCCAATAGGCAAGATTCCAAAGGCCACCGTGTCCTTCCCAGCCACTCACCCGGGCCAGAGTAAGACCTCTCCACGTTCCCAGCCCTCCAGAGAAAAGGCCACATGGCTTTTGGCAGTGGCCTGTTCCTCTGCCTCACCACCCTGTATGAGAGGTCAGCATCTAGATAAAAATGGCCACGTTGCTGCAGAGAACCCCAGAGAGGATGCTGCTGACGGCTGCTTATTCATCAAAGAGTAAATCTGAAAAAGGACCAAGATGGTAGCAGAATGATGTTTGCCTGTAATTCCATTGAAATCCCACTTCTTGTCCATTTGAAAGCCCACAGTGTAACAGACAGTGTTCCAGGCTCTGGTCTCCTCCACTCCAGGAATGCCAAGGGCTCGGGTTGGGCTCTGACACAGGCAGGGCCCAGCACACAGTGGGTGCTTAGCAGCAGGGGTTTTTGAATCCAAACGAATCAAATTGAACTGAACTAAGCGGCCATGCACTTTCCATATAGTCCCCTAGCACGTGGGTTCCAGACTTCCAGGTATTGGGACAGGGGCTGGGGCCAATACTACCAGAGGACGGGAGTCCTCGCCTCCCACGGAAATCACAAGGCTCTGTGTCTCCCTTCCAGACCCTGTCTCTCAGGCTCCCTGGTCTCCCTGCACTGCCTCGGTGAGTACACCCCCTCCCTGAGCATTTGGGCCCTGGGCCAGCAATGAGCAGAGAGAAAGCCCTTCATCCTCATTCTTAAAT
Source organism: Canis aureus (assembly GCF_053574225.1). Classification (NCBI taxonomy): domain Eukaryota; kingdom Metazoa; phylum Chordata; class Mammalia; order Carnivora; family Canidae; genus Canis; species Canis aureus. The sequence continues at coordinate 73,648,999 of NC_135613.1, forward strand.
TTCTCAGATCCTAAGTTTCTGTTTTGTCCCAAACTTACTTCTTTGGGTCTTGGGTTTGTAGGTCAGTGCTCCTTCAAGTGGGTGATGCTGAGAATTCTTTGGGACCATGCACTCACAAGCCCGCAAGCTAAGCAGAAAGCTAGCAGGGAACAAAAAGCTGGAATGGACGCACTGGGACTCCATCCCCTCCTCCCTGGTCAGGTCCATAAGGCCTCCTCGGGCACTGTGTGCTCAGCCATCCAAGATCAGATCATTCAGTTTAGCAAAAATACACTGAACAGTTAGACCACGTCTAGCACTGTCAGGTGCACTAGTTCAAAGTAGAAAATACCAGACAAGTAACAGAATTGGCCACTCTCCTTGGGAGCCTACAGCAGAGAGAGAGAGAGAGAGAGAGATGCAAGGCCACGGGTGGGAGGTGCCAAGACCAAGCAGTACTCACAGCCAACTTGCCACAGGGAGACCCAGGCACCAACGAGTCCCACTGGCTTCCAGTGTGACCTTGAGTCATTTGCCTGACCTTTCTGAGGTTCCTCTTCCCAAGAAGGCCTTGCATCCAACTGCCCAAGGGGATCCTGGGAGAACCCCAGCTCTTACAGAGTAGATCAGAAGAGGAAACAAGCTGTGACCCAGCCTGTCCTCCAGGCTTGTGGAAGAACCAACCAGAGGCTGCCCCATTGGCCAGAAACTGGACAGGCTGAGTGGAACCAGGTCATCATCCCCACCTCTGCCGTTGGGCGGTAGATGCGCTCTCCTGTTGGATGTTAAGAATTTTTGTCACTATAACGTGACACCCACAATCCCTGATGCATGGGGACCGATACACAGTGGGTAGCCAGTGAATGACTGAATGGCTGGCACTAAATGGCACAGGTGTCACAGAGAGGTTTAAGTCACAGACCCTCCTTTGAGGAGCCATCGATCTCACTGGGAAGAGCTAAGCACAACAGAAACAAAAGGCAGGCCAACGGCAGGGGCAAGCTAAGGAAATTCCAGGACAAGAAAGTCCCCAGGGGTTGGGCAGCCCCAGGGAGGTGGTGCCCAGGCTAAACACTGAGAGGTAGGCTCCCAGAAGGGAGGGGCCACGTCTGTCTGTCCATCTTTCCGTCTTGTCCTCCCCTCTCTTCCCAGCCTCCCTGAACACAGCAGGCGCATGATACAAATTTGCTGAGCGAATCAATGGTTCAGATAAACAGCAAAGAGGAGAGCTAGCATCGCAGGGATGGGGGTTTCCTTGAGCAAAAACAGAAGGACTTTTAGGGAGCTACAGGCAGATCGATTCGGCTAGACAGAAACCTTATATAAGAACAACAGGCTGCTGCCAGGAGGAGGACTTTAAACTCTACCCTAGAGAGAGATGCCTTGGGACTGTGAGGGGACACAGAGAAAGCAGAGTTTGGACGATGAGGTGTCTGAAAAGCCCCTGGCCAGCATCGGCCCAGAAAGGAGAGCAGCATTTTCCTGTGAGCACCACGGCTGTGGCAGGGATGGCCAGGACTGGAGAGGCTGAGGGCAGGGCGGGGAGGTGGGAACGGAGGCTTTTACACGAGCTTGAGGGTCGTGATGGAAAAGCCTAGGACGGTGGCATATGAAAGACAGCACAGGGTGTCAACCTGGGAGACTCACTCATGGGGGTGGGAGGACTTGGAGAAAGGGGAGTTTAGGATGGGAAGATTCTGTTTCTGGAACTTTCTTCCTACTTCCGGGACCCAGAGCAGTCTGTGGGTGTCTGTTTGCCGATACCTCAGCAGGAGTGGCTGGGGACACTCCACCTGGGCCGGACTTTTGTAATTCCGCATCACTTGTTTGGTTTGAAGGCCATGAATTCCCGGCACCACGGACACACCCGCGTCCACAATATAAACACATCTAAAGCCACACAAAGGAGGGGGAGGCTGAGGGGAAGGCCTATGGTCTGGGGTACTCTCTCCCTATGAATAACTCAAAATGGGCCTGGTTCTCCCCACCCCTCCAGGTCCCGGTCATAAGGGCCTGGCTCTAAGGCGACAGAGCCAGGCCTCCAAGGGGGAGGCAGGCCCATCCCTCAAGAGCCTGACTCTTGATTTCTCCCTCTTTCCTACTGACGCCAGCCTGTGGGGAGAGCCTGAAGGCCCCTCGGGTGGTGGGCGGGGAGAAGGCCTCTGTGGATTCTTGGCCCTGGCAGGTCAGCATCCAGTACAACAAGCAACATATCTGCGGAGGGAGCATCCTGGACCCCCACTGGATCCTCACGGCAGCCCACTGCTTCAGGTAAGGCCCACCACACCAGGAAGCCTCGAGGGATCAAAGCCTTGGAGGGCCAGTGTCTGGGTCCCCCATCTCCCAACTTGTGCTCCAATGCCCTCACCCCTCTTTGCCCTCCTTCTGCAGACCATGTCCGTGGGTGTGGCCACCCCAATGAGTCAGCAGGTATGATGTCCTTTGTTAGGCACCCGGGGTGAGCAGAGGGCGCTGGTCACCAGGCTCGATCACCAAGTTTAACCTCTTCCAGTTGGGAAGCAATCAGATACCCAGCATCCTCAGTCTGGCCTCTTATCTTTTCTTAAAGATTTTTTTAGTTTACTTTTTATTCATGAGAGACACAGAGAGAAAGGCAGAGACATAGGCAGAGGGAGAAGCAGGGTCCCTGCAGGGACCCCGATGTGGGACTCAATCCCCAGACCCTGAGATCATGCCCTGAGTCAAAGTCAGACACTCAACCACTGAACCACCCAGGCATCCCTGGTCCCTTATCTTTCACTCCACAGCAGCTCTTCCCATCGAGCTCTCTGGAGTCCTGAGAATGCTCTCCCTCTGCCAGTCTTCCACGGAGAGGTTCCAGGGTCTAGAGTCACTGACACTCCCCCCCATTATAGCCAAAAACTTAAAAAAAAAAAAAAATCAAAAAACATAGATTCCCTTACAGGCCAAGCCCATACCTCTGGGGAAGGAGGACTATTCCCAGGCCACCTTCACTTTCCTTCTTTTATTTATCCATACAACATTTAAGAAGTACTATATTATGTGCCCATATGCATTAGATCCGTCAGTGCCTTGGAGGAACTCACAGTGTAGGCCAGGGATTCTTAACCTTTTTTGAGATCTGACAAAGCTCTAAGTCCTTTCCTGGAAAACCACCCCTGCACACTAAGTAGGCAAGAGCATCTGGAGTCACCAGGAAGGCAGACAAGTACACAACTGACAATGTGAGTACCACATGAGTAACACGGAGTAAAAAGCACTGGGGACAGCGTAGAGAGTGCCAGGACCCCAGAACTCAGGCACTGAGAACAGCCCCCTTCTGCAACCCTCCAGTTAGAAGGTTCCTTGGGCAGGTTTCACCGGGTGAAAAGATCAAACCCCCTTTTAGAATTTAGCATTTTGTAGGTGATTCCTCACACCTGCTCCTTTTCTCCACCACCCCTGGCCTCACCATCATTATCTCCTAAAGTAGGGACACCTGGTACCCCAATCCCCAGGGCCCTGGGGACCAAGCTTTTCGCAAACCCTGCACGTGTTTGGTTCAGGCCTGAAACCTGCTCTCTGCCCCCTAGGAAGCATCACGATGTGTCCAACTGGAAGGTGAGGGCTGGCTCTGACAAATTGGGCTCCTTCCCATCCTTGCCTGTGGCCAACATCTTCGTCTTTGAGCTCAACACCACGTATCCTAAAGAGAAGGACATTGCACTTGTGAAGCTGCAGTTCCCACTCACATTCTCCGGTGAGAGGTGACATCTGGGACCAGACCCCCTTAGGTCAGGTTATACTCCCACCCTGCCTTTAGCTCACTAAGTGACCTTGGACACATCACTTGTCCTCTCAAGCCTTCAGCTGTGCATTTGTTTCCAGTGAATATACAAGCCTAACATCAGGGAGGGGCATGAGGCCCTTTTGAGCGTTCAGCTGACAGCCCTCCCCACTCCCTGCCGGATTCTTTTAGGTCTGTTTTCTCCCTGTGGAGTACCTCAAATGAGAATCATAGATTCATCTGATCTTGGGGTTGTAAGGGACCTAAAAGATCATCTAGTCCCTCCTCCACCCTCAACCAATGCCAAGAGCCTGTACAATATCTTTACCGAGGGGTTATTGTGCCCATCTGGTCTCCCAGGGGCAGGGAGCTCATTACCTTTAAGGCAGCCCCTGGAACCTTTGAACAGCTCTGTTAGATGACTCATGTTTGGTAGTATTTGTATCAGCATTTCCAACTGTCAGTTCCACAGGACACACTGGTCCCTTAGGAGAAAAATAAAATGCTTCTATTCTCAAATAAGTTGGGGAAATATTTTTATAGTAGAGCTCTCTTCTTGGGGCACATTTGTATATTAAAGATATGAGGTTTTTTTTAATTTATTATATTTAAACCATATCTCCTCAACTTATTTGAGCACAAAACTTTCTCATGCCACTTTTGTTAACATCCCATGGAACACCAGTCATGGAAACCCTGATGTCAACCTTTTCAGAGGGCTTAGCCACCAGGCTCTCCCCTTACTCTCTGCTCCTGGCAGGCACAGTCAGGCCCATCTGCCTGCCTTTTTTTGATGAGGAGCTCATTCCAGCCACCCCACTCTGGGTCATCGGATGGGGCTTTACAGAGCCGGATGGAGGTAAGTCCTGGGTTTAGGACCACAGGGCTGAAGGAACAGCTCTTGGAGGTGATGGGAAGGAGGACCATCCTTGAGAAAAACCCATCCTGGAAGTCCAAGCACCAAGGTGCCAGGCAACCCAGAGAATTTTCCTGGGCTGGGGGTAGGAAACAAGAAGGGGAATATGAACATGTTTTCAACCTCCCAGGAAAGATGTCCGACACCCTGCTACAGGCATCTGTCCAGCTCATTAACCACACTCGGTGCAATGCAGAGGACGCATACCAGGGGGAAGTCACCAAAATGATGCTGTGCGCAGGCATCCCGGAGGGCGGCGTGGACACCTGCCAGGTGGGATCATAAGGGAGTTCCTTGGAAAGGGATGTGAGTCCTAGAGAGACAAGTCCAGAGGCCGACTGCCTCACATGAAGTCTTGCATATGGTGGGCACTCAATGTTGCAATGAAGGGAAGAGGGAAGGGAAGAAAGACTATAAGATAAGGATGGAATGATGGAAGGAAGGATGGACAGAGACCAGTGGAAAGATTTCAAATGTGTATTTCACATACAAAGATGATGTTACCCACCCCACCTGCTCTTACTTCCCCCATCACTCACAGGAGTAGGGGTCACTTGAGGGCAGGAATGCCAGGTCTATTCTTTCTAGAACTGCCAAGATGCTGAACTACCCTAGAGAAAATCCATCTGCTGCTGGATGAGCCCTGGTGCAGTGCCTCCCTGCTAACCCTACTGACCAGTCTCCACATACATTCTCACTCCCTCCACCCCCAAACAATCTTCCAAGCTATTTTCACTATAGTCCCTATCCCTACTCCTGCCCCCATTCTCAGCCATTAAATTCCTTCACTCAAGAGGTAGCTCTTAGCCATCTCTTGAATGTCAGGTAAATAAATACTAGGTTTTAGGGACAGTGTCTTCTTCCCTTGGGAAGCTCACAGTGGCGGCGGCGGGGGGGAGGAAGTTAGGCTACGGTGTTGTTGGGTTCTGAGGAAGGAAGTCTCAGGGACTACTAGGAGCTGGGACAGACACCCAGATAAGTGCACTGCTCACTATCTGACAAGTTCTGGTCTGTTTTGTTGTTTGCTTGTTTGCGGTCTTTCTCTTCTCCATTTAACTCTAAGCTCCCCGAGGGCAGGGATCTTTGTTCTTTTCATTGGTCAAATCCTGATTGTCTAAAACAGTACCTGGCCTGCAATAGGTATCTCCTGAGCAGCTAAATAATCTGGGAAATACTCGGTTATAAAAAAGAAATATTTGGGCCTCTCACTGCAGAACCTTCTAGAGCCTTTGGTTTGCTCTAGTGTGCATTGTGAATCTCTGCAAGAAAGCACACCAACTACTTTCTTGACCACAAACAGAACTCTCTCACCCCAAATGGAAAGGCTTTCCAGGCTGCAGGAAGAGCTTCAGCAGAAGCTGTGAGGGCAGAACAGCACACAGCACTGGGGAGCAGTGGGGAGCACAGGGGAAGGATGGGCCAATGCAGGAAAGGGACGAGAGAGAAGCTCACTCTTCCATGCCAGCCCTGCCTGCCCTCCCCAGCAGCCCCTGTTCTGGTGTCTCACAGGGTGACAGCGGTGGGCCCTTGATGTATCACTCTGACCAGTGGCAGGTGGTGGGCATCGTGAGCTGGGGCCATGGCTGTGGGGGTCCCAGTACCCCGGGAGTGTACACCAAGGTCACAGCCTATCTCAACTGGATCTACAATGTCCGAAAGGTGAGCCCCACCTATTGTACATTCCCTACCTTCCTCTCTACCCTAAAGGTACCAAACTGTCCTTAGCTTTGATTTAAATGGTCTGAGATGACCCCTTACATCCTAAATAATTTGCCCCATCAGTGACAACCTGAGATTCCACCATGAAGAGCTGGAATTCCTTAGACCTGAAATTCCAAATAAATACAAATGCCGTAGGATACAGAACACACCCAGCTTTATCATTCTCTATTCTCTGGCAAAGAATTTCCAGAGAACAGACTCCATTGGGGTGAAAAGGGTGGAAAGGTTCAAGAAACATCTGAGATTCCAAGTAAATACAAATGCCTTAGGATATAGAACACACCCAGCTTTATCATTCTCTATTCTCTGGCAAAGAATTTCCAGAGAACAGACTCCATTGGGGTGAAAAGGGTGGAAAGGTTCAAGAGAGAGGAGCAAAGAGCTTCAGAAAAAGCAGACTAACTTTGCACATATCACCACCTTGTCCAGTTTCAAGTCATCTGACTCTTGGTCTCTTGTCATAGTCTACACCATGATGCTGCGGCCCCTTCATATTGCTGGAAGCTGCCTCCCCCTGTCCTGCCCACTGGGGATCCCCCTAGAAGTCAGACAGAGCAAGAGCCCCTGTGGGCACACCTCTCTGCCAATCACCTCAACATTTCTTGGTGCAGCAAAGGGCTTCCATTCCTGTAAAAGACATCACAGCCCACAGGCACCCAGAGGAAATCAACACCACCAGCTCCGCCACCCCCGGGGCTCCCGGCATCCCAAGGAGAAAGATACAGCCTACTGAACAGGCCAGCCTTTTGGCCAAGGTCTCTGAAGGCATTGCTAAGCCAGGAAGGAACTTTCCTATTCTACTAAATGGAAGTAGACTCTTCAGTGAGAGCTCAGATCACCAAGTAGACTCTCCAGTAAGAGCTCAGATCACCCCATGAAGGGAGAAAAGGCTCTGAGCCAGCCCTCTCCACCACCCATCCTCAAGCCCATCCAGGAAGAAACCAGTTGTAATGTAAAATGCACAGTCCTGCTATTGGCTCAATACTATTACTTAATGTTATGACAGTTCTATGGATGCTGCTACTAAACAGGTGTGTAAAGTCTGACACTGGTGGACTGGGCTACATGCTAAGAACTGAGCTGAGACTATTGCATCATTCCTGCACCTGGGTAGGAAAAGGTCCTAGGGAGACCACTGATACCCAAAGAAGGAAAAAGGAGACCCAAAGACGGGAGATAACACCTATGACTTGGGAGAGAGAGGATCTGCATGCTTAAGGCTGATGGTAAACCATGGCTCCCCCAGTGCCTGGAAAGAAATACTGCACCTGAGTCCTCACTTCTACCTAGAGAGCCCTGGGCATGGTTGCTTTCATTCTTTATAAAAAATAAAATAAAAAAGTACACACACACACACACACACACACACATATATATATATATGCAAAGTCTGAAGTGGGACCTAAGTAGGGTTCTGGGAACATAATCATGAATAAGTCTTGCACTCAAATTGTCAGAGAATTAAGCCCCATGGACTTCTCTGGCCACTGTATGGGGGCCCAGGTATTCTGAAAACCCTCCTGGTCAGATCTTAGATGAATAGGCTTTACTAGGTTCTCAAGAAATAGAAATCTTCAAAGACCAAATAAAAACATGAATAAACACATATAAATAAAACAAAATTATCAGAATCGTGAGCTGAAATGAAGGTAGAGATTTGAGAGCAACAGCTAACTAAAATCTTGGGTTGTCCAAGGGACCAAGACCTATATGAAAGTTGAGATCAGAACTAAACCTAGACCCAGTGCTCACCATCAAAGATCAGCCAAGGTTTTTTAAAAAGAAAATCCCAGGAGTGGGAATCATCAAAAATAGTCAAGGACCTTATGTTAGAATTGCCAGGTTATAAGAAAAACTGATACTATAGAATATGTCTATGTGCCAGACATTATTCTAAGTGTTTCACTGTGTATTAAGTCATTTAAGACTCATACAAACCTATGAGTTAGGTGCCATTCGTATCCCATCCCCATTTCCATCCCCATTTTATGGATAAGAAAACTGAGGCTCAATGAAGCTAAGTACCTTGCCTGAGGTTACATATAGGTAAGCTGAATATGAGTATTCTGATTCCAGTGTTCATGTTATAAACTATCACATTATGCCAATATCATAATTTATGAATCTTTAAATAAATTTTAAATGAGGGTCACCTGGGTGGCTCAGTCAGTTAAGCATCTGCCTTCAACTCAGGTCATGATCCTGGGGTCCTGTGTTCAAGCCCCGCATCAGGCCCCCTGCTCAGCGGGGAGTCTGCTCCTCCCTCTGCCCCTCCCTCCACTCATGCAGACTCTCCCATGCTAGCTCTCTCTCAAATAAATAAAATCTTAAAAATAAATGCTTAAAATGGGTACTTTTTCCTCATAAAGATATTTTTAAATATTTGTAATTTAAAATCCAAAAACAAAAAATAAAAAATAAAATCCACAAAAATTTACTATCTTAACCATTTGTAAGTATACAGTTCAATGGTATTAAGTATATTCACACTGTTGTGCAACTACCACCACCGTCCATCTCCAAAACTCTTTTTCCCTTCCAGAATTCTGTACCATTAAACAATAGCTCCCCGATTTCTTCCTCCCCCATGATACTGGAAGCCACCTGTCTACCTTCTGTCTCTATGAAAATGACTACTTTAGGTGCCTCATGTAAGTGGAATCACATAGCATTTGCCTTTCTGTGCCCGGCTTACTTCACCTAGCAGAGTGTCTTCAAGGTTTATCCATGGTTGTAGCCTGTGTCAGACTTTTCTTCCTTTTTAAGGTTGAATAATATTCCATTATTTATACTACATTTATTCATTCATCCATCAATGGACATCTTGTTTCTACCTCCTGGCTATAATGAATAGTGCTGCTGTGAGCAGGGTGTACAAATCTCTCTTCAAGATTCAGTTTTCAGTTCTTTGGGTTATATACACCCAGAAATAGAATTGCTGGATCATATGGTATCTGTTTTCAATTTTTAATTGTTTTCCTTTTTTTTTAATTGTTTTATTTACTTGAGAGAGAGAAAGAAAGCACAAGTGGGGGGGAGAGAGAGAGAGAGAGAGAGAGAGAGAGAGAGAGAAAGAAGCAGATGCCCCACTGAGCAGGAAACCCGACACAAGCTCAATCCCAGGACCCTGGAATCACAACCCAAGCCAAAGGCAGACACTGAACTGACTGAGCCACCAAGTATCCCAATTTTTTATTGTTTTGCATGAGGATTGCACCATTTTACATTCAGTGCACAAGGGTTCCAATTTCTCCACAACCTCACCAATATCTATTTTCTCTTAAAAAAAAAAAAAAAGGGTATTTTGGGGGCACTTTGATGGCTCAGTTAAGCATCTGATTCTGGATTTTGGCTCAAGTCATGATCTCAGGGTCATCAGATCGAGACTATTGGGCTCTACACTAGGCAGGTAGCCTGCTTCAGATTCTCTCTCTCCCTCTGCCCCTCCCCACCTCCACTCATGCATGCACACAATTCTCTCTAAAAACAGCCAAAAAATAGGTATTTTAATAAAGCAACTGTGACAGGTTTGAAGAAGAACCAAATAGAGCTCTTAGAAATAAGAGCTATAGGGCACCTGGATAGGGCTCAGTTGGTTAACCGTCTGCCTTCAGCTCAGGTCATAGTCCCAGGGTCCTGGGATCAAGTTCCACATCAGGCTCCCCACTCCATGAGGAGCCTGCTTCTCCTTCTGTCTCTATCCCTCTCTCTATCTCTCATGAATAAATAAATAAAACCTCAAAAAACCCTTTTTTTATTAAAATTAAAAGCTGAATGTTTGGGGTAAATAGCACTTAAGACAGATTGAGAAGATTAATGAACCAGAAGTTAGATTGAAGAAGTTACGAAGTTTGCTATAGAAAGAAATAAGGAGTTAAAATATACATACACACAAAACAAGGCTGTGGACAGTGGAGACTAGAATAAGAAAGTCTAACAAATCCAGTTGAAGAATCAGAAGGAGAGAACAGAAATATGAAGGAAAAACAGCATCTAAAGAGAGAACAGCTGAGAATGTTCAGAATTCATTAAAGGCATGAATCCACACATACAGCATTTGCCCCGATAGTGCATACGCGCATATGACCAAGGCAGAAATCCTGTCATTTGTAAGAAGGATGGAGCTAGAGAGTATAATGCTAAGTGGAATAAGTCAGTCAGAAAAAGACAAATACCATTTGATTTCACTCACACATGGAGTTTAAGAAACAAAACAAATGAACAAACAGGGAAAAAAAGAGAGGCAAACCAAGCACCAGACTCTTAACTATGGGGAACAAATTGGTGGTTATCAGAGAGGAGGTAAGTGGGAGGATGGGTGAAATAGGTGATGGGGGTTAAGGTGTGCATTTGTGATGAGCACAGGGTGATGTATGGAATTGTTGAATCACTATATTGTACAACTGAAACTGACTTTAGGATAAAGAGGGTCACTGCATAGTCATAAAAGGATCAATTCACCAGGAAGACAGAGCAAGTTAATACCTATAAATGAAAAGAAAAGAAAAAACCACAATCCCTTTGTCACCACTGGAGTTGACTGTCATGCCAAGTCCTTATTCTGAAATAGTAATGGGGGGAGGGGGTCGAGGAAGCAAGCATCTTTCTGCTTCACCATAGAAATCTACCTCCAGGTAACAAGGTGCTCGAGGTAGTGAAGGGAAGCTCTTCTTTACACACACCAAAAAATGTAGCTAATCAAATCAGTGAATGATAAAAAATCTACAACCTCTAATGAAATAATGGATTCAGGCAAGAATTGTCAATGGAGGTGAAAAGCATTAAGGGAAAGGTTTATGGAGAACTGGATAGTTGTTAAATGCCCAAGTATCATCCCACAGGTTCCTTGCTAATCTCAACAGAAAAATCTAACTCTAAAATCAAGGAATTAGGGGCACCTGCGTGGCTTAGTTGGTTAAGCATCTGGCCTTCGGTTTAGGTCATGATCCCAGGGTCCTGGGATTGAGCACCATATCGAGTGCTCCCTCTACCTGCCATTCTGCCTACTTGTGAGCATGCTTCGTTCTCTCTCTCTCTCTGTCAAATAAATACAATCTTAAAAAAAAAATACCTTATAAAAATAAAAAATAAAAATAAAATCAAGGAATCAGGCTGACATTACCCTGCCCACTAACAGTGGAATAGAGATATTATGCGCCTCCTCTTGTGAATATGAAGTATGCCTCATGTTGCGTCACCTCAAGGCACCTTATTAAAAATGCTTAATCTACACCTTTACATCTAATTTCCAGCTAAACATATAAGTTAGAAAAATGAGTTAAATGACACCACTTGGAAGCTAACAGATAAATCCAGAAGGTGGGACATTCTACACACAAGTGACCCAACCTCTTCCATAAGTCAATGTCGTGAAAGGCTCTTAAGAGGCATAACAACCAAATAGGAGCTCCCTGACTGGGTCTTGAACAAATTAGCACCAAAAGACATTTGGGTAAAGAGGTAACTGGGGAGTTGTGAATAGGATCCGGAGATTAAATGGTCATAAGGAACAGTTCCTTACGTGTGACCATGATATTATACTTTACAAAAATATCCTTAGACATGCATGCAGAAAAATTGGGGATAAAATGACTTCAAGTTGTAATTGACTTCAGGAAAAACACAACAGTTGAAGCAGATACAGCAAAATGTTATCAAGTGTGAAATCAAAGTGATGTTTCTTTCTACTTTTCTGTATATTTAAAATATATTTCAAAAACATTTCTCAGTAAATATGTTTTTCTTATTTGTATAAACAGAATATAAAAATAGCCCTAAACAAACTAATGGAGGCATCTGGATGGCTCAAGTGGTTAAGTGTCTGCCTTCGGCTCAGGTCATGATCCTAGGGTCCTGGGATTGAGTCCCGCATCGGGTTCCCTGCTCCACGGGCTAGAGTCTGCTTCTCCCTCATCCCCTGCCCCTCCTCCCAGCTTGCATTTTCATTCTCTCTCTCTCTCTCTCTCCCTCTCCAATAAATAAAATCTGAAAAAGAAAAGAAAAAATAGAACTACAGGAGAAATTGATAAATCCACCAACACAGAAGACTACAGCATTCTTCTCCCACTTATTGATTTAGGTCAAACAGATAAAATACTAGTAGAGAAGATTAAGTAATATGATTAGCATGCCTAATAGGTGTAGAATCTTGCACTCAAAACTTAGAAAATAAATATCCTTCTCAAGCACATTTGTAAAAAGTCGACTATATACTAGGCCATAAAGTCTTGACACATTTCAAAAGTAGTATGGGCACCCACCAGACCCAGTTTCGTGCTCCCATCAATCCCCAATCAGCCTTGCCTACATCCCCATCCTCCCACCTCTCAGCCCAGATTCCTGCCTTGCATGGACCCAGCTCTGCCTGCTTTCATGTCCATGGTTCTAAAGCTCTGGTAACCCATCATTTCTAACACCACACCAATCTCCCCGCACAAACTGAGGCCAGGGCTGGGCTTTGGCTTGGGTGGTCTTCATCGCTCCCACCATTATGGGAGCCAGAGTAGCTCTAGCACTCAGAGCTTCCCCAGAGCTGCCTGGAAAGGCTGAGCAACATAACATAGAAATTACTATCTATAGGACAAATGTTGAATAATGGAAAACAGGAGACAGGATGGAGCCAGCAGATAAATTACTCATCGTTCTTCCCAGTATGGAACTATTCAGAGAAGCCCTAGTTCCCCAGGGACTGTCCTGTGATTCAGCTTATAGAGCATTGGTCAGCTCAGGAACTCCTCACCTTGTGATGGCTTTCTCCTTCTCCCTGCTTCACAGCCCTTTCCCTCTGACTCCCACTTTCCTGGGATGGAACCCCATGATAAAGCATTAAGTTGTAACTTTAATTTAGATAATGTTTTTTTTAGATGAGTTTTCTAAGAAACCTAGGCTAAGATAAAGCTCTCTGACTATAATGCTATTAAATCAAAGGCAATAGCTAACAATAGTCTTTAAAATATAAAATAGGGGTGCCTAGGTGGCTCGGTCAGTTAAGTGTCTGACTTCAGCTCAAGTCAGGATCTCAGGGTCCTGGAATCAAGCCCCACATTGTGCTCCCTGCTCAGGAGGGAGTCTGCTTCTCCCTCTTGTCTCCTCCTCCTGCTAATGTGCATGCACTCTCTCTCAAAGAAATAAATAAAATCTTTTTTAAAATATGAAATACGCATGTGATGTTAAAAAGACCTCTAAATAATTCATAGGTCATTCATAGTCAAAAATTATAAAATTTACTCAGAATAAAAAATATATAATCTATTATATACATATACAGACAGATATAGCTATCCATGTGTATATATTCATGGAATGTTCTAGGGTGACACTTAGCAGCTAACCTTGAAATGCCTGTGCTCTTTCCCAACCTGGGCATGTGCAGAGATGGGCCTACTTTTGCCTTCTACAGTCAGAGCATAAGTGATTCCACCAGAGAGGTCAAGAGGGAGCCAGGAATTATACTATGGCTAACACAGAGGCCCTCACAGCAGAGCCCCCTCATCTCTGGAGGAGAGGTGTGGAGAGAGGTTGGTGGGTAGAGAAGATTCTTTCCTTTTCCACAAGGATGGAAGGGAGCTGAATCCCAGAGAGACTGGACCTGGCTCTCACAGCTCCGGTCCAGAGCTAGCTCCGCGAGAGAGTCCTCCGTGAAACCAAACCATCTCAAGGAGCATGATAGAGCCCTGAGTGTGAACCCTGGCCAGATACCAGGAAAGGGGTGAGGAAAGAAAGGGAGGTGCAGCCCAGTCCATCCATGCTGTGGGGTAGCTAAAGGGAGAATTCTAACATGACATAATCCAGCTGTGTGTAAATGCCACAGAAAAGTGGCATTTGAAATAGAAGTAGCGGGACACCTGGGTGGCTCAGGAGTTGAGCATCTGCCTTTGGCTCAGGGCGTGATCCCGGAATCCCAGGATCGAGTCCCACATCAGGCTTCCTGCATGGAGCCTGCTTCTCTCTCTGCCTAGGTCTCTGCCTCTCTCTCTGTCTCAATAAATAAATAAAATCTTTAAAAAAAAAAAAACTGAGCCAACTGAAATGTTCTGTTTCTGAGCTTTGGACCAACTTTTAAAAAAAAAAATGAGATAGAAGTAGCAATAAGGGAAGAGGGGGAAAGTGAGTGGGGAACAATTAAGAGAGGAAGACAAACCATGAGAGAGACTCCTGACTCTGGGAAACAAACAAAGGGATGCAGAAGGGGACGGGAGTGGGGGCCCGGGGTAACTGGGTGATGAGCATTACGGAGGACACGTGATATGATGAGCACTGGGTATGATACTGGATGTTGGCAAATTGAATTTAAATAAAATTTAAAAAAGAAATAGCAGCCAATGATTTGAATCCAGCTGGGCTTTAGGGTGAGGGGGAACAGCAGGAATAAAGGCAGGGCAGGGAGGAGCTGGGTGCTCCCAGGAGGGGACAGAACAGGAAGTCAAAAGGAGCTGTAAGATGGCTTTGCAGTGAAAAGAATCTGGGCTTCAGGGCCAGGCACACCTGGACTGGGTGGGGACACCTGGGTGGCTCAGTGGTTGAGCCTTTGGCTCAGGTCATGATCCTGGGGTCCTGGGATTGAGTCCCACATCAGGATCCCCGCAAGAAGCCTGCTTCTCCTTCTGCCTGTGTCTCTGCCTCTCTCTCTGTATCCCTCATGAATAAATCTTTAAAAGAAGAGAAAAAAAAAAAAAAGAAAGAAAGAAAAAAAACTGTGTGCTCACTGTGAATGGATTACCCAGTTCTAAACAATGCTGAAGCCTTAAAGAGTCAAACTTCCCTTCAACCCCTCGCCTCCCTCCTCAGAGGCAACCACTGATCTCAGCCGGATCTATACTGCCGGATCTAGACTCTACAGACACAGAACATCTCTGGGCCTCCATTTCCTCATCTGTGAAATGGGACTAGCAACAATGGCTCTTCCCTCCCAGGGACAAGTGCCCTGAGGGCAAAATGACTAAATATTCGTGTCAAGTACTAGGAGAAGGACCAGGTCCCACAAGCACTCAGCCTATGGCAGTGACTAGCACGTTAGTATTTGCAAACATCCACAAACGGGTTGTCTACTTGTTTTACAAAATGCATGGGGTTTAAATTCTAACTCTGCTACCTAAGAGTTACATCTTTGGGAATTTTTTTTTTTTTTTAATTTCTCAGCGCTTTGTTCTTATCACAGGTAAAACGGGGATAATTATACTCGCCTTCCAGGAATATCATGAGACTTTGATATGTTGCAGGAAAGTGACTTGGGACCCTAGGGATTCGATTCGTGTTTGCCTTCGTCATGACTTTATGAGGTTGAGGTTACTCTTGCCCACTCCCAGAGGCCTCCACTTCCTGGTTAGGGCCAAAGATGAGGGAAAACAATGGGTAGGACAAAGCCCTGCTTTTCTAAGCCTCCTGCAGGGAGTACCAGGGTGAGCACTAGGTTCGGGCCAAGGACCCACACCTGTAGTCTGAGACTAGTACTTGTTGAATGTACCCACAAATCAGCTGGGAAACTTGCTACAGAGCAAATTCTGCTTCAGTAGATTTGACCAAGGGGTGGGGGGTGGGGAGCAGGGAGAAGACCTGAAATCCTCTCTAACAAGCTGACTGGTGATGCTCATGCTGACTACATTTTTCAGAAGCCAGGGCGCCCAGGACTCCTACGCCTCCCATAGCCCACCTGAAAGCTGTCTACAGATGCTCGGCCTTGTCAAGGCCTCAGACAACTGACCTCGCAATCCACTCTGGCCTCCCTCTGGGCAGGCCTGGCACATCCCTAGAGACTCCAGGCCTCCACCGATCCCATCCCTTCAAGGAAAGGGGGGCAGGGGGAGATATATATATATAATATCTCTCTTCTCTGGGGAAATATATATATATATATATAGGTGTGCAAAGTTCTGAGACAAAAAGAGGCTGATATGTGAGGCACAGCAAGGGAAACAAGGAGGCTAGGAGTCCACAGAGGGAGAATGTGAGAAAAAGATGACATCAAAGAGGCAACAGGGGGGCACCTGGGTGGCTCAGTCAAGTGTCTGCCTTTAAGCTCAGGTCATGATCCCAGGGTCCTAGGTTGGAGCCCCATGTCAGGCTCCCTGCTCAGCAGGAAGTTGCTTCTCCCTCTGCCTCTGCCCCTCCCCCTGCTCACAGTCTCTCTCTCTCAAATAAATAAAATCTTAAAAAAAGAAAAAAAAGAGGCAATAGGGGCAGAACAATAGAGCTTTCTGGGCGATAAACTGGAAGGTTCTGAACAAAAAGTAATATCTAATTTTTTTGCAATTTTTAAGACGTACTTTACATACAATAAAACTTATCATTTTTAGTATAGAGCTCTGCCAATTTTGACAACCGTGTACAAGCAAGCAACCATAGCTCCATCACCCGCCAAAAGCCTCACTGGCCCTTGAGTGCCTTCCCCACGCCCACCTGCAGCCCCCTGCAACCACTCATCGGTTTCCATCACTACCATGTTGCATTTCCCAGGAAGGCACAGAAATGGGACAATAAGGTAGGTACTTGCTCAACCCTGAACTCTTTCCCTTAGCATAATGCTAACGTTAGAGGTTCATCCACACTGGCACACACAGCTCTTTATCACGGAAGGTTAGGCTGCAGTATGGCTGGACGACAGCTTGTCCATCCATCCATTCACAAGCTCAAGGACATTTAGATTGGTTTGTTTGGCAATGACAAAGCTTCTATAAACACGCGTGTATAGATTTCTCTGTGACTGCAAGTTTTCATGAATTTCTTCTGACAAAGAATGAGAGCAAATTCACCCTCCCATCTGAAACAACTCAAAAACGGAGGCCGCCGTGTACGGAATGGATTTCAGACACAGGACCCGAGGCAGCATAGGACCAAGATCTCCGAGAGCAAAGAAGCAAAGCAAGTGCGCCCTACATCTATACTCAGGTACAGGAAGGGGGAGCCGGCCAGAGCCTGGCAACCTGCCAGAGCCCCGGAGATGGGGGAACAGCGCCGGTGGGGCTCACCTTGCAAAGGCCTGGAGCAGAGCGAGCTTCACGGGGAGAACTCTGGAGACCTGCAAAGGGGCCCCTGGCGTCTGTGGAGACCAACGGAGAGGCCTGCAGGTGAGGGAATTACCTGCGGCGCAGAAGAGCCTCAGCAGAGGTGCAGCCAGAATTGGAGCTCACACCGGGCGGAATAAGAACGTTGCCACTGACTTTGTAATTCATGGGAGGTAGGAAGGGTGCTCAAAGGGTGCTGCCTCCGGAGGGGGTGGGATCAGCCCCAGATGAAAGGCTGCCCTGTCAGCCCCAGGACTTCCACCCTCCACCCTTCCCCGTGCCTTTGCCGGGACCTCCCGTGGTCTCCTCCCACACCCCACCATCAGTGTCAGCTGAAGGCTTGCCAGGACTCTGGGCAGGTGTCTGGCCCTGTGAGTTCTAATTGCCATCACCTTCCAGTTTCTCATCAACTTAGAGCTGCAGGGCTTAGCCAGGGTCCCCTCCCCGCACTGTGGTCAGGAAATCCTCTCCATGCTGTAAGCTCAGCCAACAGTAGGATAACCTTGCTTGTCTATCCTTCTTTGGAATCACCGGCCTCCAATTCCTTTGCTCCTACATCTGAAAACCACCATGTCATCTATTCTTTCCCGTTTCTTAGGTGTTTGAGGTTCAAAGATACATGGTCCCCAAGTCTCTGCCTAGTCTGGAAGCACAGATGACATCATCTCATTTTGTTTTGAAAGGATCACTCAAGAGACCAGACCGAGGTCGGGCATGGGCAGAGGTAGGAAGAGCAGTGAGGAAGGTACTGTGGGAATCCGGGCAAAAGCCCATGGCGGCCTGCTCCAGGATTGCACAGGTGATTGAGTTCAGGGTGCATTTTGAACACAGAGCCGATGAGATTTGCTGTTCAAAGGGTTTCAGGTGTGAGGAAAAAATAGGCAGGCGTAGTAGACTCTACCCTTGCTGGCCAGAACTCATTCATACATATCCTCAATTCCTTACCAGTGTGGCCTTATGCCCGACAGCCAGGAACGATTCTGAAGCCAGGAGTGCTTGGGTAATCCATGTTCAGATCATTTAAGATCAACAATAAGAAATGTGCATGGGTTGGGTCATTCCTGAGATACAAGCCAAAGCTCCTCTCCTCTCCTACCACCAGATAGCTTTTGCCCTGGAACAGCCAGCAGGAGGGACCAGCCAAGCAAAGCCCAGTGTGCTCATATACACCAGACAGTATTTGTCTGTGCTTTTCAAAGTCCCTTGTTTCTTTGAAGCAGATTTCACCTGTCGCCAAATGTTAACCTGGGGCAGGGGGCCCCGGAGGAAGGGGAATGTGAGGACATGTAGTGTGGTACCAGGATCATTACCAAGGTCAGCAGCATAGGCAGGGCCCTGGCAATGACTCCAGTACTAAAGGGCCAGCTTTCCAACTTCTCCAGAGAAGGAATCAGCACTAGTATAACTTGAATTCCCCGGGAATGTGCCACACATTCTTCGACATTTTCCACGTGTGATCTTACCGAGGCAGGTAACATTTTAGACAAGGAGACTGGGGAGACTGGGGCTCAGGGAAGCAAAGGAATTTGTCCCAGTTACAGCTGACAAGTAATAAAACTGGAACCCAACTCCCAGTGAGCCTAAAAATGGAAACCCCAAGCCATTTCTATTAAACATAATTTTTTATTTCATCCAAGGCAAAGCTAAATAAAATTCTACAATGCCAAACATGTTATAAAGGCAAGATAGTTGATCACATCCATTCTGTGCTTGAACACAAGTCATTGCTGGGTGTGTGCATATGTGTGCCTCCCAGAGGCACCCATGGACCAGAGGCCTCCCAGACCTATTGCTGCACTGATTTGATCTATAGTTATATAAAACGATTGACTATGGGTATTGTCATCCAAGCCAGAGGAATAAACCATGCATAAGATAGTCATAAGCTCTGAATATCAGGTGGGAGGTGGGAGGGGCGGGACTCCAACCTGGGACAGAGTAAAGTGAAGCAAGCTGTAGGGTTTCTTGAGAAGTTCCCCTCCTTGCCCCCCCTCCCCCAGCACTCATGGCAGCTGTCCCTAACAGGGAGGGAGTCATGGAGTTATGGAACCTAAGAGCATGGCTGGTCTTCCTCTCAGTCTCCTATCCTTTCTCAGGCTCCTGATGTCCCAACAGGTATAGATCCAGCCAGGGAAGATGGCTCCCCACGTGTGCAGAGTCTCCCCCATCTCAGACACACACACCTCCATACATCTGCTCTTCCATGCACAGCCCCCAGTCCACAGGTGTGTGTCTCCACTCACACACCCTCTCCTGCCACCATCTCAAGGGCATGCTGTCACACCCCTCGCTTCACCTCCAGCTCTGGTCAGCCAGCCAGGTGGGAAAGGTCTGAGCTCCATCGGCCCCTCTCCCAGGCCACCCTCACCTTACAGGTTCATTCTGATGGCTTTTTGCTCAATTCCTACCCAGGGAGAACCCCAAGGCCTGGAATGCTGAGGTCTCGGTTTGAAGTCAAGGATGGGGAGCTAGGAAAGACTGTCTTTGGTCTTAGTGACTTTACTATCAGCACAGCTGATGCCTGCAGGGCTTCCAAGATCAATCCTACAAATGGCTCTCTCTAGCCCCCCAGCCCTGGAAACACCCTCACCAGCCCCTGGAGACCGCCCTCTGAGATCTGCACACACTGAGGCTCTGCTTGGGAAGATGGCTCTGCCCATATACATTCCATTGCAATCCATCCAGTGCTCCTCCATGGGTCTCACCCCAGCACTGGAGCAGAACACTTCTCTGCTGTGAGGATGAAGCTGAGCATTCTTAGTACTTGCTCACTAAATGTCCATGATGCCCCCAGGCATTGGGGCCACCAAAAAATGTCCCCCTACAGTCCCTATTCTATCACCTGAATTGAAAACTCCCAAACAAAAGCCATGGATAAGTACCTTTAAGCATCAGTGCCAAGGTTTCTAATATTACAAAGACTAAAATAATCCCAAGGGGGAGGAGTGGGAAGAGAGAGAGAGCAAGAGTGAGTGAGAGAGACAGAGAAAGTGCATGCGTGCATGTGCATGTATGTCTGTGCGTGTGTATCTCCTAGGGAGGGGACACAGAGGTGAGGACAGGATGGACTTGGAAAAATCCCTCCACTTATAATGCCTGGCCTCCAAGATCCCTTTCCAAGCCAAAACGATTTTTTTTTAGACAAAAACTCGCCGAGCCTCACAACAATCCTGGGAGGTAGGTAAATATGATTACACCCACTTTATGGATGGGGAAAGCTGAGCCCAGAGAAGATGCATGACCCACCTATCAGTCAGCAAGAGACAGACCCAGGAGTGGAGAGGGTGACACTCCTCCCCCACCGCCCCCCTCCTCTGAAGAGAGTAAGAGGAGCCCAGGCGACTCAGCTTGTTCAAATGTTGGAACTGGGAAGGGGGAAGAAAACCGTTCTCCTGAAGGTAGCCACAAGAAGTTTTCCAAATGCCTGGTAGTTCTGGTCTGTCTGCTCTCAAGCCAGGATAATCTGAACCTGAACCTAGGGTTCTTGGGGGGACAAGGATGGGAGCCCCGGAGGCAGATCAGAGTGGGACCCTGCAAACCCATCAGATGCAGTGAGGGCCGTGGGCCCCAGCCAGGCGCCCTGCAGGAGCTGCTGCTCCTCGCCTCCCCTGCCTCCGCCCTAGGGGAAGCCTGCAGCTGCCTTTTGACAGGGAGGATCCTGAGGCAGCCCCCATAACCTCTACTGCCCCTTTCCCTCTCAGGCCTAGAGGACACAGTGTCAGAGAGGGCTGCCCTCCCTGTCGGGGACCCCGACAGCTCCAAGATCCCATCACGTCCAGGGGGCCTCTGCTGGCACCACCCCAGCTCCAAGGTCCCTGGCATGGCCTTGGGCATTGGCAGGTTGGGGACCCCTCGCATAGTGCCACACCAGAGCTGGCTGTCCCATTCAGGCTGGAGAAGGGACAGAGGGGGTGAGCCGGGACACAAGGAGCTAAGGCACAGTCCAGCCCCCCACACAGGGGTGTGCAAACCAGTTCTCAGAAAAGCAAAGGAAGACTGTGAGCACTCTCTTCCTGCTCCTCCCCAACCCCAGGGAGGGAGAGGCGGCGGCACAGCTGAACAGGAAGCAGCCAGAAAACCCAAGGGCCCCCTCTTCCAAAGCAAGAGGATCCCTGAGGTGAAAGCAAGCCCTTGACCCCGGGTTAGAGGTGAACAACCCTGAGCCAGGGGAGAGGGTGTGATGGCTGGGCACGGGCACAGGAGGAGTGAACCCACAGGAGGGGAGGGTCTGAGGGTACAACATCTCAAGCAAGATGATGCCACCTGCTGCATCGGGGAAAGAGGAGCAGGAGTGGGGGAGCCAAGCCTGGGAGTTCCCAGGGGCGGCAATGGTCCCGCCATGCCGAGGAGAAGGGGCAGCCAGCACTGGTCGGGCTGGGGTGGGCACCCCAGTAGCCAAGAGGCCCTGGACACCGGCTCGCCAACCTCTGCAGTCCTGGTTCCCCAAGGAGAAATGCTAGGAAAGGCATAGGTAGCGCCCCAGTTCTCCATGAAGGCTGGAGGGCCCCCCTCACATGCCCCTCACGAACTCAGAGATCAGAGGAACAAGCCAGGGGAGACCCCTGGCAGCAGGTCTTGGGACCCCCCCAAGACCAAGGTGGCCAGCCCTAGTGGGGAGTGTTCACAGACTCCAAGCAGCAGTGGGGGGCGGAGGGGACAGCGGACCACCCCGTGGTGGGGAGGAAAGGAAGCGCCTCCCTAGAGGGACCTGGGGATCACGCATCCATCAGAGCCTCTCACTAGAGGCCCCCCTTCAGCAGGCTGCCACCCCCAGATCCTGCACCCAGTCCCCTAGGCCACTTCCACCACCAAAAGGGTTAGATCTCCACACTATTCACTGGGGTCCAGCTACTGGGGCAGGCCTTGCTGATCCCCACAAGCCTCTCTTAACGAGAAATCTGGAGGAAAACCAAGGTATTGCTCATACAGGGTGGGGAGACTGAAGAAGACCCCATGTATCCCAGGTGTCGGCGGGGTGGGAGGGGGCACCCCGCCTTCCTCACCAGCCAGCTCTCCTTTCCTGAGCTTTCCACAGGCCCCCTCCTCTGGCCAGCCCTCATCCGTGGGGAGCCCTGGCTGGGAGGAGGCAGGCAGGCTGGGCTGGACCCCAATGTCTCCCCAGAAAGACTACGGTTGGAGCCAAGCAGCAGGTGTCTCAGGCACGTGGGTTCACGGACATGGCTCAAGCATCCGTTCATCATCGGCAAGTGAGGCCCGGGCGGCTGCTTGGCCCCCAGCGGGGCCTCACACTTTGGTTGGTGGTTTCTCTTCCGCCTTAGAGCCAGGCAAGCCATTCTCTGTGTTATCATTCCCTGAGGAACTCACGAGGCACTCCTTCCTGGAGAGGGAGAGAGGAGGAGAGAGGCCAGAGTCAGGGGCCAGCTGTGGAGTGGAGCCGTGGGCCCCGTGACCAGCCTCGCACCCTCCCCCTCGCCTTCTGTAGGGCAAAGGTGGCAAGGCAAGGGGTCAAGTCACCCAACCTCTCTAGGCCTCAGTTTTCTCATCTATAAAATGGACATGACGATGACACCTTCCTTGTGGGGGTGCCATGAAGCATCAGTAAGCACCTAGAACAGTGCCTGGCAGGCAGACAGGACCCACTAAGGCCCACCATCACCTAGTCGTGCCAGTGTGGCAGGAGGCAAGGGTACCAGGCACTGTTCCCAGGGGTCAGTGCTCACAGGAAGCCAAACCAAACTAATTCCCAGGCTGTGCCATCCCAGGGGGAAGGGTGCAGGCCAGCAGGCAACATGGCAAGGGCACAGAGCTCCTCCCCCAGACCCCCGGCAGGCCCTTCCTCCCTGAGCTGGCTGTGACCAGAGGTAGAAGAATGCTCGTGGAAGGGGCAGAGGTCCCGGCATCAAGGATGGCAGGTGTGGGCAGAGGGTGGTGGGACGGGGGAGAAGGCCACAGGAAGGAGAGATGGTCACATGGGAAGACATCCCCTGGAAGGCTCACCCCCCTGACTGCCCGGACCTGGACATGCTCCAAAGTTAGCACGTCCCACCCCAACGGCACCCAGGCTGTGCAGAGCTCTCCAGAGCACACCTGACTCCTACCTCACCCCGAGCTTTCTGCTCATGAAAATCTCCAGCCCTTTCCATGGCTGCCGTGGCTAAACTAGCTTAGCCTCACCTTGGGCTTGTGTTGCTGGCTTTGAGGACTTCAGGAAGGGCTTACTACTTTGACCTCATCAATTTTGTCTTGCAAAATTTAGTCCATATTTCCAGCCTATGGAGCTCCTTCTTCCTCAATCCCAATTTTGTTCTCCAACATAGTCACTAGGTTCCTGGAAATTTGGCATCATTCCTGGTACAATTCAAATCTTAATAACAATGAATAAGCAGAGCCCTGAAGACCTCTATTCAGATGGATCAATCTGTCAATCATCTAGCTAGCTACTTATCTCTACACCTAAGGTATAGTCAGCCCAGACAATTCCTGTCCACCTTACTGTACTCCTAAGCACTCCATATTTCCTTACTGAGAATCTGTGGGTACCAAGCACTGTGTCAGACTAGAAGGGTGCCTGCTTTCAGAAAAGTTGCAGTCTTCCAGAGAATGTGGCATTATTACATAAGTAACCGTAAAACAACGTGATAAAGATAGGATGAAGGGTTTACCAAGGAGGGATCCACCTAGGAAGTCCCCTTCCAGGGATCAGGGAGGGCTCTTCAGACATGTCACAGAAGTAGAGACCCACAAAGATGAGCAGGAAAGGAGGGAGGAGACATTTCAGACAAAGGGAACTGCCCCCATGAGTGGAAGTCCAGAACGGATCCTGAGATGCTGTCCAACACCTCCCCTCTTCTTGAGAAACCACCCCATCCCTGCTCTTCATGCAGGCTTTTCTCATGCTCAGAGGGCCCCTCTCAGGCTTCCCTGTGGACTGTCTTCCACCTCCAGCCTCCCCCTGCCCAGTCCCACCAAAGCCAGACCCTTTCTTCCAATGCCCTCTGACCACGGCAGGCCCTGAAAGCCCTCACCAGCTCCGCTGCAGCCAGGAGGAAAACCAATCTCAACCTGGCCTCCTGGGTCCCCAGGGGTCTCCCTGCAACACCCTCTGCAGGGTTGTTCTCTCCTTCCCCCCTAACACACTCCACCCTCTCAACCAACAAAACACCTTGTCCTCCAGACACATGCCTCTTACCAGACTCTCTGCCTCTGCTCTCAGCAATTCTGGAACACCCCTCTCCTCACCCTCCCCAAGGCTTAAATTATATCCATTTTGCGAGGCCTACCACAATCACCCTTCAGCCAAAAATCCTTCCCTAGAATTCCACCCTCTTCTGAACCCCTGGAGCATTCTAAAGCACCTACCTTCTCTACCTTGTCTTACATTTATTTGCATATACGTCCTGTCTTCTTTACTTAAGGGCAGAATGTCATTCCTTCCAGAATTTCCTACAGTACCTGGCACAGTGCCTTGTACACACTACTTCAAAAATAGCCATCAGATGAAAGAATGAATGAATGAACTCTGGATATACTCCCTGAAACAGCAGGGTATGGTGAAAGTGGTTAAAGCTCGGAAGCCAGGCAAGTCAGGGTGCAAATCTCAGGTCTATGACTTTCTGGCTGTGTGGCCTGGGCAAGTCATGTAACCACTCTGAGCCCCGCCTTGCTCAACTGTAAAATAAAAATTATGGCTATTATATAAATAGCTGCCAGAGTACCTAACACATGGTAGGCATTCGATGAATGACAAGAAGTGTTATTATCCACAGCCATCTCCTGATCCACCAGCGCCCTAGCAAGAAAAGGTGTGGTCGACCTTGTTCTCGATGAACCCATGGTGGCTCCCAGTGATCCCTGTTTTCTTTTCTAGGTGCTTTTAAACCACACGTTGAATAATCTGCTCTCCAATTTTGCTAACCATTAGTAGCAAAACTGGTTATTAGGAAGAGAATTTGATCTAACTCCATGCTCCTGGCCCCTCTCAAAATCTCCAAAACCCTGGCCATGATGCAGGGAGGCCATCCAAGAATTCTTCATCTCAGCCAGCGCTGGAGGAGAAACCCAGGGCCTCCTGCTCCCCACCCCCAGTGCCATCCCCTTAACATCCCCTCTGCCTGCAGCCTCCCCCCCCACCCCCACCAGCAGGATTTCTGCCCTTTCCAGCCTAACTTCGTCTACTCAAGAAAGCAGAATGATGCGAATAGAACCAGAGCAGCTCCCCCTTCCCCCTTGCATCTCCTTGCTACTATCACCCTCTCTGTTCCTCGCTTCTACCACCTTCTCTGCTCCAACTCCCCGAAGTTGTCCTCTTATCTTTCTTGCTGATAACACAGCTTCAAAATGCTTTTTTACATTCACTCCTGCTGCTCCGGAGCCTGCCACAGCTCTGGCAAGTCTGGATCTGGGGCTCGTACCCTCTCCATCTCCCTGTCTTCCCTCTCCTTCCCCTTAGAGGTGTGAGTGTCTATCTTTTTTTAAGATTTTGTTTATTTATTCATGAAATACACAGAGAGAGAGGCAGAGACATAGGCAGAGGGAGAAGCAAGCTCCATGCAGGGAGCCTGACGTGGGACTCGAACCTGGGTCTCCAGAATCAGGCCCTGGGCTGAAGGCAGGCGCTAAACCACTGAGCCACCCGGGCTGCCCTGTGAGTGTCTATCTTAAACCTGAGCTCGCCCTGGGGCTTCTGGGGAGGCCATATAAGCCTTTTTAGATTTTTTTTTCAGTCTCCCACATGTGAACTTAAAGAATTTCGCAGGGACGCCAGGGTGGCTCAGTGGTTGAGCATCTGCCTCTGGCTCAGGGTATAATCCCGGAGTCCCAGGATTGAGTCCCACAGGGAGCCTGCTTCTTCCCTCTGCCTGTGTCTCTGCCTCTCTCTCCGTGTATCTCTCATGAATAAATAAATAAAATCTTAAAAAAAAAAAAAAGAATTTCGCAGTGAGACTCCCATCTGCCTAGAAGGGTTTTCCCATTTTAGAGTTTCTGTGCATGGAATCTCGTATTTTCTCTGATTAAAAAAACAAGGCAACCTAAATCCTTTGGTAGGATTTAGGTTGGAAAGGTACAAATGGAAAGAGAGAAGCTAATGGGATGGACAGGAAGGCAGCAGGATGAGGAAGAGCAAGTTCATGTACTCAGGGAACTCCGTGTGCTCAATAAATATGTATTAAGAGGGAGAGGAAGAGGGGCCGGGAGACAGGAAAGAATGGCAGGAGTGGGAAGAGAGGATGGGATGAGGGGACAGATGGAAAGATGAAGGCGGATGGGGGCAGATGACAGTGGAATGGAACAATGCTGGGAACACCCACAGCACAAGACGGGAGTGGATAGTGCGCCGGGGGAGGACCGGAGGGTGCAATGGAGTCAACTCACTTCTTCTCCTGAGTCTTCTTGATGATGAAGGCGATGAACTTCTTGACCAGCAGGATGAAGATGAGGAGCCCGATGACCCCACCCACGACGCCCAGGATGATGAGGGTCACCGTGTTGTCCACTTCTTCCACTATATGGCCAGAGCAGGGGGAGAAGAGGCTGGGCGAGGGGAGGAGTCACCTGGAGCCCAGCACGATGGCAGCCCGATGGGTACAGCCCTCCAACCCTGGCATCTGGGACATGCCCACCCGCACCCAGCCCCCAACCCTCCGGAGGCCTTCCGGCAGGAAGCAGAAGCTGGAAGATGGCGTCCATCAGGTGAAGGCACAACACAAAGAGGTTCCTCCTCCACCCCCTCCACCCACATCCCCTCCCACAGACACACACAGTTCTGGAATAATCCAGACCCAGGGCCCAGAGCCGTTTTGACTTGACCCCCAAACTGCCACATGAGAATTTCATTGCCTCTTTCTGGGCCCCCTTTGTACATGTGGGAAAAATCAAGAATCTCCCTATAACAACTTCTATGTGGCAGGAAGACTTTGGGGTCAGGTTATCTGGATTGTAACTATCGGATCTCAGTAGTCACTAATGAACTAGTAACCTTCTACCTCAGTTTCCCGCTCTGAAAACTAAACTCCTGACTTCCAGAACCTGCTCCACTCACCATCTCCCCACCTCTGCTGAGAAAATTCCATCCTTCCAGTTGTTCTGACCAAAATCCTTAGAGTCATCCTTGACCCCTCCCTTCTCCAAACCCCACAGCCAATTCACCTAAGAATCCTAATGGCCCTAAATTAAAAATTCCAGAATCTGACTGCTCAGTACCTCACTGGCCCAAGATATCCTGGCCTGGAGTCCTCCTAACTGGACTCCTTACTCCATTGTCTATTCTTCACGCTACAGAGAGTTTATTCTGGGTTAACTCTTCTGCTCAGAGCTCTTCAGTGGCTCCCATTTCACTTACAAGGTCCCACACAGTATGGCTTAACCTGACTCATTTCTTGCCATTTGCCCTGTTCCAGACGCTCTGACCTCTTTGATGTTCAAGTATCTGCCTCGGGGCCTTTGCACTTGCCGTTCCCACTGCCTGGACTATCTTCACAAAGATATCCTCGTAGTTTCTTCAAATGTGCTTATTCTATATCACCTTTCTGGTGAGGCCTTCCCTAGTGACACTGCTAGCACCCCCTCTTTCCTTCCCCATTTTGCTTTTTCTCTACAACACTAGCTATGTTCTTTTATACAACATCATTTCCTTTTTTTAAGATTTTTTTTTATTTGAGAGAGAGACAGTAAGAGAGCACAAGCAAGGGGAGGGAGAGAGAAAAGCCCCCAACATGGGGCTCAGTCTCAGGACCCCGGGATCATGACCTGAACTAAAGGCACACACAAAACCAAGTGAGCCACCCATTTCCTTCTTTTTTTTTTTTTTTTATTTCCTTCTTTATTTTACTACATATCTCCCCTGACTGGAAGGAAATCTCCGTAAGGGCAGGAATTTGTCTACTTTGTTCATGCTATATCCTCGGTGCCTAGAACAATGTCTGTCACATAAGTAGGTGCTCAATAAATATTTGTTGGCTAGATGAGTAAAGTAATCTGGAAAAATGGAGAAAAGATCCCCTCAACGGGATGTGTGAGGGACAAAGGTGCAAAGGCAAGGGACAGCACCTACCTCAGTGCCCAGCACCCTGAAATGCTCCTTAAACATTGTTGCCCCTTCCCTCCTCTTCACTCTTACAAAGACTGAGCACAAAGTGGGACAACATCCCAACATAGAGGAAGGTGCCATACACAGCCTAGACTCAGAAGGTTCCAGGTTCAGAGCAAGCTGCCTAGATGGCCTCTGGCTCTACCCTGGGCACAGCCAACAGATGAACTCACAGGCATCTCTCTCTCCAGGCACACCTACCCCCCCACCCCGCCCATCATCCAGGAGAGAAGGGAGCCCCCAGGCACACAAGAAATGTGATACAAGCAGGATCCTAGAGCAGTCTCTACCTCTGTGCCTCCCTAGCCTTCCAGGCTCCCTGCCCAGGAAGCCCAGCGTTACATCTCCAGCCCCTTCTCTAACCACATCTAGTGTCTGGGGTCGTGTGACCACCTGGCTCCTCCCCACAGGCTTCTTCACTGCCCCATTGTTCCAACTGTGTCAGACTGTGATCCCCAACTGGGGTTTAAGCTCCAGAGTGGGGTGACCATTCTTATCAATCTCAGTTGCCTGTGCCTCTACGTGCTCTTCCCCTACGTCAGTCCTCTGTCTACCAGTCTCCTGTCCTACCCACACTCTCAGTTCCTCAAGCAAGAACACCGGGGATCATCCATAGCACTTTTGGTGTGATACCTGGCATTCGATCAACAGCTGCCAGGGGAATATGCAAGAATGGTAATAATCAGCACACGCAGAGGACTTTCCCACCACAAGCCACTCCTACATCGCATCCCTACTTCTCACGGGCACCGTAGGGTGATATCGATTTTACAGATGAGGAAAACCAGGTTCAGAGGGGCTAAGTGTGTATCATATGCTGTTCAGTGACAGAGAAAGTATTGGAGCTAAGTTATTTGAGCTTCCAGATGTGACTCCATTAACTTCTGAAAGCATAAAGCAAAAAGGAAACACCAGTGTGGTCCATTTTGCCATCCGACTGAAATGAAGTGCTTCCCACTCTGCTGCCCTGGCCCCAGCCCCCCACTGCTTACATTTATCAACAACTTGGAGGAAGATGGTGGCCTGGTGTCGAAAATTATTCTCTTTGGGGTTCTGCACGTGACAGGTGTATTTGCCCGTGTCGCTGAATTCCAGGTTCCTCAGCAGAATGGAAATATTGTTCATCTTTTCTTTAGTGGAACCCTCCAGAGTGATGCGATCATCATCTTTGAACTTCACCTTGGGGTCAGACTTCTCGTTCTTCACCGTCCCGTCTATGAGCTGTGGCGGGGGGGGGGGGGGGATGGGGAAGAGGTGGCCAGGAAAGAAGCAGGGTCAAGAGTCAGAGAGCATCACTCGAGCCCACTCCTTGGATGCCTCCCTGTCCAGGTCCAGAAAGAGCCTATAGAGGTGCTCCCCGGACTTGGTTTCCTTCCAATATCGATAGCTCCGCTTGTCTAACCTGAATTTCACTTGCTTCAAGCAAAACCCATTTTCTGTCATTAAGATCTCCCTGGAATGAAGCACAGCTTTTATTGCTTTCTTCATAAAAGCCTTTTAGGTAATGGCTCTGGCAAATACCACTCTCATTTCCCTCTGTCACCACCGCCACTGCCACCACCTCAGCCTTTGCTGACAACTTGTCCCCGTCCCCCTGATTCTGGCCCTCCATCAAGACCTGGATCAATCCTAAGGCAATGTCCATCAACAGCCTCTGAACCCAGTGTTTAATTACAACCAGAGTTGGTCTCTTGTGGCTTCCTTGTGTACACTTCGGGTCCCCTACGAGACTGCACAGCGAGTACTCACCAAACACCTGTCGCCTGATCCATCCCCACCCCCAGCCCACAGCCCTGCCGATGCTCCTGCAGGAGAGCTTTCTCTTCCCTAGCTTCCTCTCCCTTCTTTCTAGGTCCAGTTCCCTAGCTGTTCTCCCAGTTGGATGTTTCTCATTTCTTCTCTCCAAGCCTTCCACAGGTCTTTGTCTCTTCTGTTTTTTTTTTTATTATTAAATTATTTTTACACAAGCAATCCAAGTTTCAGGCACTTCTTCAGACCAGACAAAGGACTCTAGCCAAGAATTCCAACAAACCCCAAATTCTGGCAGCACCATCTAAGCATCCCTCCCACTTCCATCCTTCTGGACAAGCTCTGGAAAGAATGCTAGGAGAAAGGATGACAAAAGGTGGATTCTGGGGACCATCACAGGGAGGTCAGTCCAGAAGGGACCAGAGCAGGGAATAGGGAGGCACCGGTGAGGGGACAGGGAAGGGAGGAGGGTCTGTCCTTCCCCCAGTACTTACTGTCCTGAATGTATCACTGGTGTTGTAGGACCACCAGAAGTGGAGGTCCTGGAAGCCAAAGCAGCTGGAGAAGGTGCAGGGCAGCAGGATCTCCGTGCCATTGACAGCGTAGATCGTGGTGGCCTTCCCCACGGACACCTCCAGGGACAGGGATGCGGGGAGCAGGAAGAGACCTGTGTGACAGTCACCACCTCCCTTAATAAACCCCTGCGGGGATCTCCAGCCTGAGCTCTGGAAGAGGACGCTGGGAGGGAGGAGAGGTTTGGCCAGGCAAGGAGGTCGCTGTCACCCTCTGTATCAACTTCGGGAGGACGGTTCTCTTTACGTCAATTAACACTGTCTGAGCCACTCCCACCCCCACCCCACCCCCTTCGCACCCCCACTGGGCGCTTGGCCTAGACCAGCGAGCCGCCCGCCCGTGTGGCACTCCGAATGACCAGCAGAGGTCACCCCAACCCAGGAAAACGAGGCCCTCACGGGCGGCCGCGCCCCCCACCCTGCGGACACAGTGCCCGCAGGTGCCATCCCCGCAGGTGCCATCCCCCCATCACCCCAAGTGCCCGACCCGCTCCGCCTATTTGCCGAGGGAATTTCCCCTGGGACGGGGCGCCGCCCCCCAATTAAGTGTCCGGATCTGGGGGCTGGAGGGGTGGGGTCCAGGGGGGTCCAGGGCGGGGTGGAGGCTGGAGCCCGTCCCTTGTGGCGAAGAAGAGAAAATGGGCAAGTGGAGCCCGCGATTCTGCGCAGAGGCCTCTCGACCCCCCGAGCCCCGGATGCTCCCACGGGGCCCACGGCCCCACGGGTGGAGAGGCCTGGGTTGGGGGGGAGCCGGCCCAGGCCAGGACGACAAGCGGCAGCACCCGGGGGCCGGCGGCGGGAAAGGGGTCGCAGGACACAAAGTGAGAGGGAGGGTGGGAGACACGCGTGGGGCAGATTCCACGCCACAGGGACGCGCGAGAGCGGGGCGGCTTGGAGAGCGCGCTGGACCGCTGACCCCTCCAGACCTGCAGCCCGTGGGACCCTCCTCCTGGGAATGTCCTTCCAGCACCGGCCCCCTCCCCAGCTCTTCCTGTCCCCACACCCACTCCCCAGGACACCAATACTACCCCTGCCGCTTAGGCGAGTGGAAACCATCAGAGTCCACTCCTGGCCTCTAGGAGCAGCCTCCGGAGTCCTTGAAAGAGGCCCTGGCCCTCCTCCTCTCCTACAGAGTCCTGGAGGAGATCCCACTGTAACTCAAGGTCCTTGGAGGAGGGGCATCAGAATAAGGTGCCTAGGCGATGTCCTTGCTCCCAGGTGAAAGGGGGATCTGGAGTCTCCCTGAGTGAGGTCTCCGAGAGAGTCCTACTCAGGTTCTCAGTGATCCCTCTTCTGGCCCAGAGCCTTGCTATGGGCTGCAAATGGGCAATCCCATTCATTCCCACACACACACACACCTGTAAGATGGGTATTAGCAATCCTACATTTTACACATGGGAAGGTGAGGCTCAGAAGAGCAAAGTGCGGGGCAGCCCAGGTGGCTCAGCGGTTTAGCATCACCTTCAGCCCAGGGTGTGATCCTGGAGACCCAGGATAGAGTCCCATGTCAGGCACCCTGCATGGAGCCTGCTTCTCCCTCTGCCTGTGTCTCTGCCTCTCTCTGTGTCTCTCATGAATAAATAAAATCTTAAAAAAAAAAAAAAAAAGAAGAAGAAGAAGAAGAGCAAAGTGCCTTCCCCAAAGTTGATCATC
This sequence comes from Canis aureus, assembly GCF_053574225.1. Classification (NCBI taxonomy): domain Eukaryota; kingdom Metazoa; phylum Chordata; class Mammalia; order Carnivora; family Canidae; genus Canis; species Canis aureus. Next base: position 73,681,385 of record NC_135613.1, read on the forward strand.
TTCTAGGGGAACTTGAAATCTGAACCCAGGTCTGACTAGAGAGCTAATGGGCAGTTGAGAGCAGCCATGTGACTGTATTAATTCCTGTCCCAAAGTTTCCCAGTTCTCCTCTTACACTGTTGGTGGGACTGTGAACTGGTGCAGCCACTCTGGAAAACTGTGTGGAGGTTCCTCAAACAGTTAAAAATAGACCTGCCCTACGACCCAGCAATTGCACTGTTGGGGATTTACCCCAAAGATACAAATGCAATGAAACGCCGGGACACCTGCACCCCGATGTTTCTAGCAGCAATGGCCACGATAGCCAAACTGTGGAAGGAGCCTCGGTGTCCAACGAAAGATGAATGGATAAAGAAGATGTGGTTTATGTATACAATGGAATATTACTCAGCTATTAGAAATGACAAATACCCACCATTTGCTTCAACGTGGATGGAACTGGAGGGTATTATGCTGAGTGAAGTAAGTCAGTCGGAGAAGGACAAACATTATATGTTCTCATTCATTTGGGGAATATAAATAATAGTGAAAGAGAAAATAAGGGAAGGGAGAAGAAATGTGTGGGAAATATCAGAAAGGGAGACAGAACGTAAAGACTGCTAACTCTGGGAAACGAACTAGGGGTGGTAGAAGGGGAGGAGGGCGGGGGGTGGGAGTGAATGGGTGACGGGCACTGGGTGTTATTCTGTATGTTAGTAAATTGAACACCAATAAAAAAATAAATAAATAAATAAATAAATAAATAAAATAAAATAAAATAAAATACAACAGGTACCATTGAAATACAAAAAAAAAAAAAGTTTCCCAGTTCTTCCCAAACTGCATCACCTCTCAGCGACTTGCACCTCCAGCCCAGTGTTTCCAGAATGCCAGAGCTAAAGGCTCCAAGCTGACCAACTATTCTTTACTGTGCATTTTAGAGACAGGACAAGAAGGCCCCATGTGGAAAGAAACTTGGTTGTGCTGACTGGGTGTCCTGGTTGGGCCCCAGGAAACCCCCTCTCAGCCCAGGTCCGCTCTCAGACCTACAGGCAGTTCTCAGAACTGGTGTTGTTCCCAAAACAGCCAGGATCAGTCTTCATTTTAAAGGTCAATTATCTTGCTCTTTCTCCCATCCTCACTATCAAGGAAGGACCTCTTTTGTCTACCTAAATTCCTTATGGCACCTAACCATTCCTCTTGCTTTGCTCACCTGAGACAACGATGCCTGGTGGCATCTAAGTGATGTGTTGTTTTTTTTTTTTAAGACCTTATTTATTTAGTCATGAGAGACACAGAGAGAGAGGCAGAAACATAGGCAGAGGGAGAAGCAGGCTCCATGCAAGGAGCCCGATGCGGTACTCGATCCCAGGACCCCCGGATCATGCCCGGAGCTGAAGGCAGATGTTTAACCACTAAGCCACCCAGTTGTCCCACCTAAGTGATACTTTTTTAAATGACAGAAAGGTCTCCGAGGAGAGGTGGCAGCCCTGCTTCTTGCCCTCAAGGCTCCACTCAGCTTCTTCACATTGCCCTTTCTTCTGAAGGCAAAGTGGAGTGCTCTCACCCCAAAGGTCAGAAGGAACATCCAGTGGTCCGGTAACCCATCATCACCCCTGCCACTGTGGATAATAGCTGATATTTATTGAGCAAGTAGTATGTGCCGGGCCCATTTGATCCTCACACCCACCCTGTGAGTGACATACTATTGAAGAGCCCTATTATAGATGAGACAACTAAGCACAGAGAGGCTAAGTGACTTGCCTAGGGTCAACAAGAACTATTTCTAGCGTTCCAAAGCCCCAAAGCAAAAGAATCCTTTCTTTCATCCTAAGAGGGCAGGACTTGCCCACCAACATTCCAGTCAGTGCTGAAAAGTTAGCACTGATCCTTTGATTGGCGCTTATATGCCAGGAATTGTTCTAGAGCAGTGGCTTTCCAACTTGAGAAAACATCAGAACATCCTAGAGGACAACAGACAGCTTGGCCCTACCTCTGGAGTTTCTGATTCAGAAGGTCTACAGCCTGAGAACTTGCATTTCTGAACGTTCCCAGGGAATGCTGTGGTCACGGACTGCACTTCAAGAACCGTCGTGCTAGAGGATTTATACATATTAACGGCAACATTTTTTTAAGATTTATTTATTCACTTATGATAGACATAGAGAGAGAGAGGAGAGAGAGAGAGAGGAAGAGAGAGGCAGAGACACAGGAGGAGAGAGAAGCAGGCTCCATGCCAGGAGCCTGACGTGGGACTCAATCCCGGGTCTCCAGGATCACACCCTGGGCCAAAGGCAGGCGCTAAACCACTGAGCCACCCAGGGATCCCCTTCACGCCAACTTTTATTAGAACACCAAAAGGTAGCTATAATTTTCCTCATTTTACAGATGATGAAACTGAAGCTCAGAGAGGTTAAGCAACTTGCCCAGGGCCACAGAGTAAATGGGGAATCTGGAACTAGCACTTTCTATAAGAGAGGAGAGGCATTTTATACACATTGTCTCATGTAATCCTCAAACTAATTCTGGGAGGTGGTTATTATTTTTATCCTTGATACACAAAATGAGGAAACAGGCACACAGAAATTAACTTGCTCAGGGCCACACACTCAGTGAGGGAAAAAGCAGTACTCACACTGTCAAGGCTAGCTCTGCTTAGCGCTCCTGGCTTTCTTTTTACCTCTGCTCCTGCCCTGCAGCACACCTCCCCCAGAGGTCTAGGGACAGGAGCCAGACAGGCCACCCCAACTCTGCTTCTGATCCCCATTGTTCCTCCAAATCAAGGAACAGAGTACAGAACTATGACAGGAAATCCCTCAGGAGAAGCTTCCTGATAACCACAGGCCTCCCTTGGGACCCAAGCTCCAAGAAGAACCATAGCTCCAGCCCGCAGCTCTCATTGGCTCCCTTGTCCAGGAACCTGGGTCCTCAGGAAGATGGGGGGAACTCAAGTCAGGGGTCAAATCACCTCCACGACCCCAGCCAGGGTCTCTGGGTGCTCTTAGAGACCCAGAGAACAGGGTCTCTAAGAGCACCAAAAATACACATCACAAGTAAAATCTAACTGCTTTAAACAGGTAGAAGCAAAAATGAGCAAAAGAACAATCCAGAACAGAGGACAGACTATTTCTTTAAGGTCTAGCTCATGACAGTGCACATTTCTGCCTGATTAGTGTGTGCCTGCGTGGATGACTTAACTAATACTCTCAGGACTCCCACAGTGAAACACTGCCATTCTCACCATAGCCTGGAGGGAACAAAGGAAAGGCACAGCGGCTTCCACGGAAAAGTCCAGAGCCCTGCCCAAGTTAAGGCAACACTGAAGGTGGGCAAGGCTGGCCTCTGCACCGCACATCCTCCCAGCCATCTGGAAGCCCTGCCCACTGTGTCTGAGAGGCTGGTACATAGGAAAGCCCTGGGGGGCCTGTCTCCCATGCTCCCTCACCTGTGATGCTGTGCTGGGAGGGTGGGAGGGAGCAAAGGCAGGTGTCGATCCACTAGAGGCCCCCAGAAGGGTGCTTCAGTAGGGTGGCCAGGCCAGGAGCAGGAGCAGACTGGTTGGCAAGTGCAAGGCAGGCCCCGCTCTGCTGGCTGACCTTGAGAAAGTCAGGGATGCCATGTCCCACGTGCACACCCCCAAGCCAGGATAGCGGTCTTTCCTCCCTCCTGAACTTCCGTGTAAAGCCGAAACACGAGCTTACAAAACACAAGCAGGGCTTCCCATGAGTCCATCCCTCTGACCTAGGCACCCTGCAAGTAGAAGAGGATGGTGTTTGAAAGGAGGGAGGGGGACAGGTCTGGCCTTCATCACAGGTCTGGAAGGAACCAGGGCACCCCTAGCTTAATGACCAGTGTCAGCCAAGAATGTCCACAGGCCATCCACACATTTTCTACTCACACCCTGTAGCACCTCAGAGAGGTAATTCTTGCCATGTGGCCATTTCCCTGGAGTAAAGAAGCTGCTTAGAATTTCTTCTGCTCACAACTTTAGCGCATGCACATGTGTGTTTAGGATTAGAGGCCTCTTTCTGGCACCATGGGATCGATGAACAAGTCCTCATGATCCTGTGGAATTCCACCCTGAGCCCCAAAGCTTTGCCTTCGCTCACTGAAAAGCCCTAACCCACTAGCTAGCGATTCTCTGAAGCCTTCGGCCCCTCCCATCCTCATTTGGGTGCTGCTGGGATTGGGGGGAGTCTGAGGATTGACTCAGGGCTCCCAAGTTTTACCAAAGTGAAAAAAAAAAGTACTCAGCGCGTGCAAATCTTATTATTAAATACTCACACCAGCAGGAATCTTCTGGCCACCATCAGATGTTCCAAGGTAAATGCCAAGGCAGGAAATGGTCTGCCACTTTTTTCCACATCCAAGGATCAGTCACACACACACACACACACACACACACACACACACACACACACAGGGGAGGGCCGCTGAAAGAGGGGCAAGGTGGCAGGGACTCTAAGTTTAGCTCCAAGGGCTTGCCTGCAAGGCAGACGGAAACAGGCTGACTGTAAGGGGAAGCTGATACTCTCTGGCCCTGGGGGAGTCAGACAGGCTCAAAGTGAGAGCTAAGAGGCAGAAAGTGGGCCGAGGCAGGACAAGACCCCTCCTGGGGTGCAGGCCCCTGGGGCTTCAGGAGGCAGGGTTGGGCCAGCCAAGGCACCTGGGCCCAGAGACAGGAAAGATTTCAGCTCCCTCTCCCTAGGCAACCTGCCTACTTCCTGCCCACCCCCAGGAGCTTTGTTGAGACACAAGCATGCCCCTGAGAGATGACTGGATGCTCAACAAAACCAGCTTTGCCAACAAGTCCAATCAGTGTGCCTGGCCCTTCTCTTGCATGCCACAGGATGGGTGCACTGGCACGGCCAGCCCATGACTTATGTGAGGATCCCCACACTCTCGGCAAGAGGGCAAAGTGGGAGAATCTGTGCCCTGATCCACCTTTCACATGGATCTCAGCAGGGGGCGGCCAGTCAGAAGGGCTTTGGGGTACCCTACAGGCCAGCATCTCCAGAAAAAGACCAATCACCAGGTCCAGATTCAAACCTGGAGCATCCTCCTACTTCTCCCCTTCCCTGCCCACCCGCTTCTGCATGAACTCTTTACCTCCCCCTTTCCTTTCTTTTTCTTCCAGCAGGGGGTCTCAGAGCCCTCTCCTTAATTGCATTCTCATTAAACAAACCCTTAATAAATACATACGGAGAGAGAGGGTTGCACAACATAGCACCCTCACAAGTGATAATTAAACACAGATCACAGCAATTAAGCAAATCAAGGAACAAGGAAGGGGTGGGCAGGACAGATAGATTACCAGTTACAGGCTCAGGAAAGGACTGACACCCACAGAAACCTCAACTGCAACAATGAACTTTTCTCCACCTAAGAGAGGGATGTCTTGCGAGGTTATGGGGAATCTGTAGGATGGGTGTGAGACTGATATGACGCCAGGAGGCTGGAAGGTAGGGAACTCCCAGGAGGCCACTGCTCCATCCCCAGTCTCTGTAGTTGTCTGGGGGCCCCCAAGCCTGGATCCCTGCATGCCTCACCCCTTCCCTCGGCTCAGCTGCACAATCCTGCTGACCAAACTTTAGGGAGGTAAGCTGGTCTGACAAAGCCCAAGAGACCTGGATTCCATCCCACTTGACCATCAATTGGTCATGTGGGACGAGTCACCTTCCCTCTCTGGACCCTGGCTTCCTCATCCTAGGGGAGCTCTGTGATACGGTTCCCAAACTTCCTGCCAGCTCTGATGCTGCCAGGGAGCTTCTCCAGTTGGCCTCCGCATCACCCCTCCTGGACTGAGAGCAAGTTTAGCATCTGTGTCCCAAGCTCAAAGCCATGTCCTCTGTGAGGGCTCAGCAGCGGCTGCCTGGGCAAGGTCCAAAGGGGGACCCTGTTGGTATTCCCTTGGTAAACCAGGGGGGCGGGGAGTGGTATAGGCAGGACCAGTTCTGGGCCTGGAAGTCTCCTACCTAGGAATCACTCTGCTTTCTCCTGGGCTCCCAAAGGGTAGCTCAGGGAGTCATCCAAACCCGTTCCACTGGGCTTCTGCTCCTACCTAGTCTACTCAGCTGAACAGTCCCAGGAGGAGCTGGGGGCTTCCACCCGGAGAAAAGCACCATGACTCTGCCCACATTCCTCCCCCAGTGTATAATGTGGTTTCCCCAGAGGACTGGTTCTATGATTATTCTAATGGCTGGCCTCCCACCACCCAGCTGGGCAGTAGGCGGAAGGGAAACCAGAGGTGTTGATAAGTGGGCTGGATTAATGGCTGTATGAGTTTGAATTCCCCACTGACCCCTTACCCCAGCCACAGTCACAATGGGAACCTGAGCTGATCAGATGGGATGGGGGGTGCTGGTGCCCAGCGGCACTATGCCTACCCCACAAAGAGGCGCCTCAGGCCTCATTAGGGTCGCTGTGAAACCAGCACACATCTGTGCCAAAGGGACAAGAGAAAGCACCAGTGTCCTCTCTCTAGCTGTAGGGATGTCATTAAATCAGTGGCTCCTGAGTGAAAGAAATACTCAGTCCCCCGTCCACTACCATGTGCTTAGTGTGGCAGGTCAGCATACAGTTTATTTGCATTTGCAGAAACAGCAGCGACTGCCCTTAAAAGCCCGGTCTCCCTGTTTTCAGCACAAATGCCTATATCATGTGCCTAGCCCGATGAGGGGAGCTGCCAAAAGCCAAATCTGATAAATATAAACAGGAAGAGGTACAGGTGCCAGAGACAGAATCAGCTTACATTGAAATCCAGCTCTGATTTATGAGGAGATGATATTCTGGACTCCTATCATTCTCTCATCTCTTGGAGTTTGCCACTCAAAATGATCATGTACATATTAATAGATATTAATACCCTGTTCCTTCTGTGTCCTCTGGATATGTCTCCCCAGTCTTCATATTCATCTCAAAAATGAAGAGCTGAGAGCAGGTTAAACAGATCCTCCCTGTGGAATCTCTTTATAAGAAGAGAGACAAGATCCTCCCTAAAAGGGGGCTTGAAGGATCCTCCAAGTCCCTCCAAGCCTCCAACCCTCTCCAGTCCTTGGTGTGGCGCCCCAGGGAAGACAGTGGGCACTGGAGAAGAGAGGGCAGAGGAGACAAATAGAAAAAGCTCCAGGAGGAAGGGGAGACCCCCCCCCTCCGCCCCGGGCACCCTCCTCCACCCCTTCCAGTTGGTGCATGCCCGCCCCCAACGCCTGGGCAACAAGCATCCAAGTTGCAAACAGCTCCGGGCAGGGGTAGGAAGCGCCATCCCAACAATCACACGTGCGCCCCCCTGGCACCCCCTACACCCAGGGCACAGACCCCCTCCCCGCCGCGTGCCTAAACCTCGGAACTCGGGAGACCCGGGCGCAGCCCCCACCACGCGGCTCCAGCAGCCGGGAGCCCAAGGCACCACAGACAGCAAAGAACTAATGACGGGGCTGGCCGCGGTTGGGCAGGGGACGCGCACGGTCCCCGGGGAGCACGGCCTTAGCGGTGCGGCCAGCAAGAAACTCGTGGCATCGGTGCTCCTTCCGCGCCGCACTCCAGAGCCCACCGGGTCCAAGGCACTTCTCTGCCAAGTGTCCCCTCCCCGGGGGCAAGGAGGGTGGAGAAAGGGGGAAAGGATGAAGCCGGGGCTGCCTTACCCAAAAGCCCAGAGCCCAGCCATCTCGCCCGGGCTGCGCCTCGGTCCCCGGCCCCGGGCATCGTTCTGTGGTCTCCGGAGCGCCCGGGGGCGCGGGGATGGGACGCGGCGCAGCCGCTCGCAGCGCGGTCTGCAGTGGGCCGCGGGGCCGCCGGAGCTCTGCGCCGCCGCTCGGGGCTCGGGAAAGTTAGCGGGGAGCGCGCCAGGGCGGGGGGGGGGGCGCCCGGGGCGGGGGGAGGAGGAGCCGGCTGCCGGGGCGGCTGCTGAGGGCACCGGGAGGAGGAGGAGCAGGAGGAGGGGACGGCGACTAGCGGAGGACCGCTGAGCGGGCGCGGAGGAGAGCGGCGCTGCGCCTCTGCCCTGGAAGCGCTCCAGCCGCAGGAGGGGCGGTGGCCGCCGCGGAGCCCGGGGCGCCCCCGCCCGCTGCGCACCCTGCCCGGGAGCCCCGGGAGCCCGCCGGGCACCCCACTCCCTCGCCAGCTCGAGCCGGGCGGCTGCGGCTGGGCACTGCGGGGCCGCCCGCATCATCCCAGGCGCTGAGCTGCCAGTTGGGAGGATAGGGGTTTTTGGGGGGTGGGGGGGATGACTAGGGGGGAGTAGATGTGGAGCCCTTCGGGTGTTAGGACGCTGTGTTGTTCTGCTTTGGGGCACATGAGTCAGGTAGCGGCTCCGTCTCCCCGGGCCGCGGAGGGACCGCTCGAAGAACGCCCGCAGCTGGCCCCGCCGCAGCCGGTGAGCGGGTGCAGGTGCAGCTTGCCCACCAGGACCCCGGCGCCCGCAGCCTGCAGCCCGCCGCCTCCGCCCCCGCGGCTCAGGGCTCGGAGAACAGCGCTTCCAGTTGCAACATGCCCCCGCCCACCGCCCACCAACCTCCCCCATTTCTCCGTGGACTCGTTGGAAATCGTGATGCTCCCAGCTAGGGAGTCAGGCAAGACACTCCCTATCTGCCGCACCCCTACTTCTCATTATTCCCACCTAGGCTGCCCCCACCCCCCAGACTCTGCTTTCACCCTCCTCCAAGAGATTCCCTGGGCCTCCCTTTGGGGGCGGGGGTGAAGGAGCCCAGAGCAGGCCATCCTGCTTGCTGTTGCAGCCAGGTCGGAGGGTGGAGGTGAGACTGCTAACCAGCAAATCTTTCCCAACTGGGAGGGGAAAGTGAGAAGTGCTTTTCCCTGGCGGTGGTAGCCAACCACCCAGACCCCCCTCCCTCCCCTGCAGATCCTGTCTACATTCCTGGTCCTTCACTCCTTGTAGGTCTGGAGGCTGGTTCTAACAGGGAAACCTGCTCCCACACATCGTTCAACCCCTGCTACAGCCCCACCAGTGCCTCTCCAACACCCCCACCTTCCTAACCTGTCCCCCCCCCCTTGTGCTACCCAGAGATTAAGGACCCCTTGAGGTTGGCTGGAAAAAGCTGAATGTCTGTTTTTCCAGAAGAGAGACCCCACTGCCTTTCCCCAGTGTAGCTGTGACAGTGCTACTGTCACCCTGGAGTTAGGCACTGGGGAGTCGAATCCCAGCTCCAGCATGTATTGCTGTACGACCTTGAGCAAGTTATGCAATCTTCTGCAGAAGCCTCATCTGTACTCCGGTGAAAGGAATGATATTTACCTCCTGAGATTGTTAAGAACAATGCCACACTTAGACTCAACAACAGGGAGGGGGCCTCAGGGGCCCTGGGCTCCTGAGCTTTCCAGAGCCTCAGTCTGGCCCTCCTCTGGCCATAGTCTCCTCCCTGGCAAAGGGGTCCCATGGGCCAGAAAGGAAGGGTGGTCCATGCACCTCCACTTCTAGACGATGCTCTGGGGATCCAGAACCCTGGAATTCCCTGCAAGGAAGACTCTTCCCCAGGCTCCACCTCCCAGGACCCCACCTGAGCCAGACGTGCAACCGCAGGCCCAGATAGTGGGCAAGGGGCAGCTGTTCACAGGGGCTGCTGAGGGGCTAAAAGTTGACATGCAGGCTGAACGTTCTCAGACATGCATGAGTGTGGACCAGAGAAAGCTTTCTGGTCCTGGTCTTCAAATTAAGTCCAGGGAAAAGTAATCAAGTCAAAGGATAACATAAACTTTAACACTTGTTATCTTGATTTATAACTTATATTTAAGCATATATGTAATTTCCATGTGTACACTTGCTCCAGGCCTTATGAACATCGGAAGAGGACCTGGCTGTGAAGAACCGAATGATACATGATTGAGTGTAAAAGTGCTTAGCAGAGTGCTGGACAAGGTAATAAGCACACAGTCCATTTTAGTTCTTGGTATTTTCCAAGAGGTCTGTGGTCCAAAAACACTCAGTCTCTTCCCATCTGCAGGCTCACCCTCTCCTTCCCCCCCAGGAGGTCCTGGACACTAGATCAACAGAGCCAGGCATCCATGCCCGCCCACTTTATTTTTACAGCAGGGGTCATGTTTCTCAGAAGAGGAGGCTGAGGTGAGAGAGGAGGTGAGCCAAGGGGAAGGAAAATGACCCTTGCCTAGAGAAGGGGGAGGGAAGGGGACAGAGCTCTGGATATCTTTAGATCTTGGCGATAGGAAAAGGGGCCAGTGTCCCCAGTGTCCTCCACTTTCCCCACTGCCTCACTGCTCACCTTGCTGAGAGTCAGAAGGATCCTTAGGAGACACAGGCATTTCACAGATGAAGAAATGGGTCCAGAGAGGTAGAATGTGTAGCCCAAGGTCACAGAGAAATTGTGTCTTAAAGCCAGGATTAGAACCTCCCCCACTATGTGATTCCCTCCCTCCACCCTCAGCTTTTCTCTAAAGAACATCAGGAGGGTTCCACACCCTGGGCAGAAAAAGTGCTTGAGAAATGCATTAGTGGCTAGAAGATTTCTACATTTATAGAGCACTTTCCTCAAAATTTTTCAAAATCCTGGACCATTGATCCAGCTTGGAGGATCTTCCTGAGGGTGCTCAGGGAGAGGGTGACAGAAGGTCAGGCTCATTCTCTCCTTCCTTTGAGAACCATCTCTTTGAGGAATCCTCCCTATTTGGCCCCCTCCGCCCAACTCAAGAGCCCCCAGTCTCTGGATGGGGGTGCAAAGCAATGTCACAGCACCTCGGCTCTTTGGTTCTCTTCCCACTTTTGGCTGGAAGTCCCTTGAGGGTGGGGATGTTAGCTTGGACACAGCTTCCAGTGCACCTGAGAGGCTTGATCCTCTGGTGATGGGTAATGCACACTCAGGTCTTGGGAGAGCCAGTTTTCAGGGATGCAGTGAGGGAGCAGGCCCCATGCCAAGGAGCTACCAGGGAGCTGTCATTTGGGGGAGGGGAGGTGGCGGCGGAAGGATGAGGAGACTGGGCCCAGATTTAAAGAGAAGGAGGTTGTCTCCTGGGAAAGGGAGTCATGTAGATTCTTTGAAACAGTCAATCTAATAGTCCTCTCCGAGAGCAGATGACCTGTCAGTTCCTGTCCTCCAGGGAGCTGGATTGGAGCTGGAGGGAGAGCTGTAGAGGGTCAGTGTGTGGCTAGGGAGAAAGGGAGCCCCCAGCAGTTCAGGGGAGGAGCTCCACGTCCCAGTAATTGGGAAATGCTCTCCCATGGGAAGGCATTCATGCAGGGGTGGCTGTGGGGTAGGGGAGGGGTCCCACCTTCTACCAGGGCAGGTAGATAGAAGGTTCCCCGTCTCCTGCCAGTTCTCAGAAAGGCTGTCAAGACCCTGACAGGGGAGGGAGGGAAAGGGAATGCTCCTAAGAGGTCTTTTTTTAAGAGGAGTTTCTGCTAAGTAACAGGAGCCTGGCAGGGAGCCTCCCGCCCTTGGCTCCCCCAGGCCCTTGCTGCCCCTCTCCTCTCCACCCCCACAATCCCCTGCGCAAGGCTCCTGTCTCTGTCCCTGTCTGAGCCTTGCAGGTAACGGAGCTCACTGGCAGTGGCGCAGACTCTGCTCTGGGAGGCAGAGAACATGGGGCTCTGTGGGGAGTCCCTACACCCCCACCTCACAGCTCCTCTCCCACCAGCCTCTGATCTACACCAGGATCTGCTTCCACCACTTCTCTGAGCTGTCCTCCCTCTGCTTATGCAGAGTCCCAACCTCAGGACAGTGGAAATGCAGGTGACATTCTCGCCTGCATGCCTGCATTAATTTAAAGTTAAATGCCCTCAAACCCTTCTGCCTCTGGGTTGGGGTTGGGTGGATCCTACCTGCACGAAGTTTTGAGCGCCTCCTCCCTCGTGCACCTACATCTGTTCCCTGCGCTCCACTCCTTCCCTCCAGCTCAGAGTGCCTGCTTGCCCACCCCCAGCCACAGTGTCGGCATCCACTGAAGTTTGGCAGGTGCCGAGGGGGTTAACAAGAGAGCATGCACCAAACCAGCCCGCAGGCACGTGGTCTAGCAGTCCGACTGGGACCCAGTACTGGCCACTGCCGCTGCTCCCCAGCCCGCCTCGCCTGGTGGAGTTGGAGTAGAGATAAGCTCTTCCTGAACCCTCCACTTTCTAAGGGCTCTGGGCACAGGCAGGTAGGCAGGCACCTCCTACATCCCACCCACCCCGGTCTTCTGTTTTCTTCCAGGTTCTTTCCAAACATCCTTTCGGGCAAAGGGGGTGGGGAGCCCCAGACAGATGAGCTCATTGGGAGGAGGAGGGCCGAGGGAGGAGGGAGCTGAAGCATCCTGACCAGAAAGGTGCTCACCGGACAGTCCCAAGCTGGGGAGGGGCGTGTGCCCATTTCCAGGAGCAGGCGTCTGCTTCCCCGCTGCAGCTCAGAGATGGGGTGAGTCCTGGACATCTCTTTATTCTGGGCCACATCGGGGTGGGGTGTGAAGTCCCAGGCCGGGGTCTCAGCTGCCCCAGCCAACACCCCAGAGCTGTGCTTACTCCCTGCTTCATGGGTTGCCATGACCCCTGCCCTCCCGTCAAGTGAGCATGGGGGCTCAGGAGGGCTGGGGGCTGGAGGCATTGGGAAATGGGTGGCAGCCCGGCTGCCCCATGGGACTGCCTTGTCAGCTGGATGGCCAGATGTCCTGGCCCCTGGACCTGGTTCTGCCCTGAAGACTGGTGCTGAGGCGCATCGACCAAAACAGAAGTGTAAAATGGTGTGGAGTGCCAGGCAAGACTCGCTGAATGTCCTGATCCTGTCGGCTTTGAGCACTGTAGTGCAGGAGCCCAGATCTGGCAAAGGGAGGAGACGGGAGGGGAGGGGAGGATGTGGGTAGGAGGGAGACATGGCAGGGGAAGAAGGTGGGGGAGATGGAGAGGCGGCTCCCTGGAGTGAAGGGTAACTTGGAGAAGTCAGAGTGTGACACAGGCCCAGGAGGAGGGGTAGGGCCCGGAGACAACTCCTCCCCCGGGCGAGTGAAGAAGAGGTTTTGGAGATTTTTAGAAACCAAGAGAGGAGAAGGCGGCCACCAGAGACCAGAGCTGTAGTAGCCACAGAGCTGTGGAGTCAAGGGCTGGGCAGTGGAGGGCAGCGGGGTGTTAGGGGCCCACTGAGAAGGCTTTGCCTCTGCTTCCAAACACTTTTGCCCTTCTCTGGTCCATGGTCATCTGGTGGGTTGGCGCTGAGCCACCCTTCCCCCACTCTCACTCCTAGGGCTTTGGGCCGAGAGAGACCAGCCCTCAGCCCCGTTCTGTCTGCATGACATGGTGCCTTTGGCATCACTCTGCCCTGGGTTTGAGTCCTCTGCCCTGCTCTAGCCTTGGACTTAATAGAGCAGAGCCTTGGCCTCCCCATCTGTAAAAGTCAGAAAAGTGCCCATTTGGGGAGTTGCCCTGAAGATTCCGTCAGCTGACATCCATGGAATACTCAGCTCGGGGCCAGGGGCATGGTCCATACTCAGGAAACCAGGAAACTGGTGGCCATCCTTACCTGCCCAGCCAGCTCTTACTCATCAGCCCCCCACTACACCCCCCAGCTCTCTGGGCTGGACTCAAACCCAACCCCACAGCCCTTCCCAGCAGCAGAGTGTCCCCGTGGTGTGAGCAGGACACAGGGCAGGGAGGGGAAGCTGAGACTTTGATGAAGCCAAATGCCCTCCACAGAAGAGAAGGCTGTGAAGACTGTTCTCTACAGTCTTGGCTGGAAGGACAGAGAAAGCTTGGCCCTGGCCAAAGGGCCAAGGACGCAATTTCTGCATGGCCTCATCTTTGGAAAGAGGTTCCCGAGGATGCGTGGCCCCAAATTTCTGCCCTCTTCCAGCCTATTTCTCACTCTGAATAGGTGCTTACCACCTCCCCTCCCCCCACCATGGATAATCAGGTAAAGAGGAACAGGGTAAGGGGGCATAAGGGCACAGAAGCAGGCTGGAGTACAGTGTGACAGAGTTAGAAGGCAGAGGGACAGGAGCTTGACGCTACATGTGTCATATTTCTCTTCGGGCAAGCAAGAGTTAATCCCCCTTCTATCACTTGAATCCTAAAGTGAGAGCTGCAGAGGGATAATCGTCAGTGAACTTAGAAGTCATCTAAAAGTATGCCCTGATATATGAATCTTCTCAGCAACACCCTCAAGCTATACTTGAATACCTTCCAGGATGGGGATCTCATTACCTCAGAGAAACTCAACCCTCTGCACAGCCCTGACTTACATTGGATCAATATCTGTCTCTGCCCGCCTGCCCTAGTGTTTTTGCCTTGGGGCAGAATGGGACAAGTCTCATCCCTATCCCAGTGGCCACAGACCCAGCCACCGTATTGGCCAACAGCTGGGATGCACACTCTCCCCCACCCACAGGCAGAGAACAAACCCTCTCCATCTGCCCATTTGCCCACAAGAGGGGCTCTCAGTCTATTGAGGCAAACAGTTTCTACTCCCTGTGTCACCTGTTTACGGGGCAGTTGTCATTGTTGAGAAGCAGAAGCAGCTGTGGCTGAGATCAAGGTGACTTTGCCAGGGCTGTAAGGGAAGCCCCTCCCGTGGAATCCCAAGTAGCCAAGCTGAGTGCCCAGTGCTCACTTGCCCCCTTCCCTGGCACTTCCTGGGCTCTCGAGATCATTATTGCCAGAGAAAAGGAAAAGCTACTTTATCAGTCTTTCTCTTGGTTCTAGCCAGAGGCCTCCTCAGCCCTGCAGGGCAAGGGGCTCCTAGGCTAGGCCAGTCTATCTTAGGATCAAACCTATGTCAAGATGCCATGATAGAGTTCTCAGATGGGCTGCCCTCCCCAAGGCCCCCTGGAGCTCTCATCCACTGGACAGGTGGAACTTGTCTTGAAGGGTGGCTGGTGCCCTGGACATCAGCATGGCAGTGTGCAGCCAGGGAGGACTAGAACCTGGTGGGCTTCAGGGTGAGAGGTCTGTGGGGGGCAATGCTCCCAGGGCCATATGAGAAGAGTTCCTGCAGATCCTTGCCAGTGTGGACCTTCCGAGACCTCAAAATGCCGTGCAGGAGGGCCAGAGACCTAGTGGGGGCTCATGCTCCTGTCCATCAAGCTGCCCAGCCCACCTCCCCTCACCTGAAGGTTTTCAAGTACTACCCCCAGCCCTGCAAAGTGAGAAGGAGACACATAGTCTAAGAGGGGCTCATATAAAAGCATGAAGCAAGCTACACTCGGGGTGTGGGAATGGGACTCTGGGAATTGGAGCCAGGAGACATGCGTCTCTTGTCTATTGATGGGCATCAGGTCAACCTGGGGAAGGCCTTACCTAGGGAAGAGAGACTTGGTTGCCAGCCCAGGCTCTTCATTAGCCAACTGCGTGACTTTGGGAGAAACACTTTCGCTCTCTGAATCTCAGCTTTATAAACAGCCTTTGCGGAAGCTCCACCCAGCCCCAGCTGGGGAGGGGCAGACAGGGTCCCGGGCTGTGTGTGTAGCTATGCCCAGCTGTGCCTAGCTGTGCCCAGACTGTGGACTATGGGAAGAACCACCGACCTAGAGCCTGATAGGAGATCCTGTCCTGTCCTTGACGCATCGTGTGGCCTTAAGCCAGTCACTTCCCTGTTGTGATCCTCAACTTTCCCTTCAGGATACTCTGGAGGCTTAGCCAATGGTCCCCAAGACCCCTCCTTGTCTCTGATGTTGTAAAGATCTCCTCTCCCATCCCACTCCCTTTGGCCTTTGGGACCTGTCCTAGGGACTCTGAAATCACCCTCTCCCCGTGCCCATATGGACTCCTATTCCAGGCGGCAGGCAGTGGGTGGCTGGATGGGGTGCCCAAGCCCTGCAGGGGGCTCCGGCAGGAAGTGAAGGAGCCACGGGAATGGAGAGGCTCTTGTACAGACTCCTCTATCTCAAATGGGGGTACAGAAAGCCGGTACCGATTCTGAACCCCAGAATGGCAGCTAGCTCTTCCCCCACAAGGCACCTCATTCTGCAATCAGAACTACCCCCACCCAGGCCCCAAGCAGGCTGGGCTAGAGAACATCAATTTAAGGAGATTGCCAGAGCCAAATCCAACTCTCCCAGAAGCCAGGCCCAGATCCAAAGTGTTCTGGGAGAAAAGCCCTAGAATGAGGAAGATGCTGGCCCTACCCCAGAGAGAACCAGCCAGAATCCCTAGTGCCTTCTGCTGCCAAGTCCACAGGCTTTACCTCAGTTTCCCTAGTTGTCAGGTAGAGAAGCACCGCCTGACACACCATCCTTGGAAGGGCTCAGGGACTCTGGAGGACAGACACCCTTTTAAGCCAAGGTATCTGTGGTTCAGTTGACTACCAGCCCCCTCTGTTTAATGCTGCTGCTCCTTCTGGCTTCGCTCCCAGGTAGCAGCAGCAACCCCCTCAGGTGCTACAACTACAGGGTCAGGGTCCTCTGGAAGTATTCTAAAGTGCATCTGGCCACTGAACACTGGCAAAGGTCTCTGGGTCACCAGGGAGGAGACAGAAATGACCAAGAAACCAGAACAAAAGTAGGAACCAACCACTTCCACTTGCCATTCAGAAAGTTGAAACATTTCTTACGTTTCGTGTGTGTGCATAGGAGAAAAACGCAGAGATGGAGAACAGGTAGCAAAAGAAAAAAAGGCTGGGTGTGTCCGGACTAGTGGAGCCCCTCCACCAGGGGGTCCTCTTTGGTCCTGAGCTTCCGAAGATCCAGGTGCATGTAAATAAGATCCAGCAGGACTCAGGTGGGACCTGAACATCCTGACTCTTCCCCCAGACACCCTCAACCTTGAAGGTGCACGAGGGCAGACTCAGAGCCACTGTCAACTGTTTCTTTCCCCCGAGTCCAGAGCAGGCAAAGGAAGCATCTGTCTGGTCAGACGCAGCTCAGACACAGGCAGGCAGGAAGGATGGCCCACCCATCCATGGAAAAAATAGGCAGCACCCACAATATCAAAGGTTGTCGTCATCCCAGAAGTAATCAAGAGGCCCCCCAAAAGTGGAGAGTGTTCAGACACCCTGTCTTCAGGGTGCTTCCAAGGTGGATAGAGTCCTCCAGGATTCTGAGAGAAGGCAAAGAGGGAAAGAGATAAGGCATTCGTCTACATGAGCAGAACAGAAGGACTGTGTCCTTGCTGTGGGCCCGGCAATGGCAGTGGGATTCCCATGAGAGGAGCAGGAGGGGTCCCTGGCAGGATCCTGGCAAAGCCTCCACTTGCCCCGCTCTGGAACCCTGAAAAAAGCCACACTCGAGGGATGTTCGGGGGAGATGATCTGTTTATTGTAGCCAATAGATCCAAGCAATACAACAAACTGCAAAGAAAACACAGCCTGCTCCCCAAAGCAGACACATCACAGCAGCTGGGTCACAGAGGACCATCGAAGTTGTTCTCCCCACCACCCCCTCCAACCACCCTGCAGCACAGAAAACCCAGAAAGTGCATAAGTAGCTGAGTTTTCTCCTCCAAGTGCACAAAAAGCAGTAAGAACATTCCATAATTTGCCTTTGGTGAATCAACTCAAAACACTGAGAAATGATGGTTTTTCCCTCAACACCCAGTGTAACTTTTGGAGTGGATGTAGTGAGATGTTTTATATTTGTATATATAATATATCTATACCTATATATAGACTATGTACAAATGCATCAGCAAGCTTCAATAAAGGAAGACATTAGCACGAGGCACAGCAAGAGACACAGGCTGTCTATCCTTAAGATGAGTTGCAAGGAAAATTTCTTGATTCATCACTCATTCCAACTGCATCACGCCATTCCTATGGCCTGGGACTGTCTTTTGGGACCTGGCCAGTATTTTCCATCGTCCATCTGCTTTAACCTGACCTTGTAAATACCAGCCCAACTTCCCCAAGGGGACCTCCAGGGAGAAATATGGAACCAGTCGGCTTTTCCTTTTTATAGATTGGGAATAACTGTGATTAGTCCATCGCTAAGGGGCAGACAGCCGTTTTCAAAGCCAGTTTCAAGGCACCTCAAGGCATTTCAGTCCTGAAAAATTGCACTCTGCTCTTATAAGCTCAATCGCATGGGTTGGCCAGCCCATCTCCTTACAGTGGCCCTTAAATTAGGAGGAAGAGACAGACAGGGAGTTCTAAGACAGCAGGAGAGGCAGGGGCTGTTGGGAAAACCAGCAGACTGGACCCAGGAGAGCGCAGTGATGGGAACATGCAGCCGCAAGTGGGAAAAGTGGGACGTGAACCCACAGTGCAGGGAGAGGAGCGGCTTGCTGGTATAAACTAGAAAGCAGGGTAGAGAAATGGCTGCTGTGGAAACATGTCACGGGTTTCCCACCTCTATGCACAGAAGCCCCATCTTGTTCCCAACCTCACGGCCCTGGGGGAGGCAGCTCTAGGAGACCTCCTCCCGAAGAGATTCAAAGAGGCTGCAGGAGAAAGTGCACAAGAGAGTGGGGCAGCTCGGGAGGGCCCCCCACCCTGGGCCAGAGCGTTGGAAGGAAGGAGCCCAGAAGTCTGGAGCTTCTTGATGGGGAGTTGGGATTTCTTAGAATAAACCTAGGGAATCGCGCAAAAAGTTCCCTAAATGTGAGGCGTGCCCCGCATCAGCACAGATCCTCACTCATCCTGGGAGAAGAGAATACTTGAGAGGTGGCTGCGAGGAGAAATCTGCGGGCTGCTTCTGCGTATCGCAACCGCCCTTGGTCTCAGCTGCCCATCGCTCCCCTCGTGGCTGGTTGGCTCCAAGGATGGCTGTGTCCTCCTGCCCCAGGCATCCTGGTGGCTTAGCCCACCCCCATTGGCAGTGTGTTGATTGGCAGTTAGGTACTGAGCTGGACTCCCCCCACCCCGGAGCTGTCACCCAGGCTGTCCGTCCCCCACTCTGTGCCCACTCTGCCTGGCCTGTCACCCTGTTCCCTGTTGAATCTCCCACCACCACCACCACCACCACTACCCGCCTTCCTGCCTTTCTTCCCTTCCCAGGGCCCAGATTTGGGACTGTCTTCCTTCTCCAACTCCAGCCCTGGAAGCAGTGGCTGCAGAGGTGGAATTAGATGCACCAAAAAAAATTAATCTTGGTCCCCACAGTGCTGACCTGGCAGCTTCCAACTGTGTTATGGCTTTGTGTGCATCCCTGGCACCTGGCACAGTGCCTGGCACACAGGAGATGCTCAATAAATGGATGTCGAATTGAAGTGAATTAAACTGAACCTCATGGATGCTACTGTTCTCTCCCCAAACTGGCCATCTGATGGGCAGAGGCAGAGAATGGTCCCTGAGACTGTCCCTGAGACTGTCACAGTCCTGTCTCCACTCACTTTCCCCAGACCGGTTCCTGCCCAGGACGCTGACTCCCAGAACCTGGGTGGGGTCTGAGCTCCTGGAAAGGCCAGGGAAGGGCTGAAGGTCAGTCAGTGTGGGGCAGGGGCAGGGCCTTGCCAGCAGCTCTGCCCTCCTGCTCCATCCCTCCATTCCCACGGGCCTGGGAGAGGAGCAGCCCTCCCTTCCGTCCCCTACCCTCCTTATGGAGAGGAAAACTATGGCTCTGTTGATTCAAACTGGAGACTGAGGAGCCAGAGGAGGGGATGGCAGGACCCTTGGTCTCTGTCATTTTGAACCCGTTTCCCCATCTGTAGTGGGACTTGCCTGGTTGATCCCTGAGGATCTTCCAAGGTAGTGTTCACGTCAGCAGTTTCTCTCTGGTTCTCTCCCTCTCTTGAGGCTTAAATGATTCCCTCTTAATGTGAGTAAAATGGCAGTGAAAGTTGGCTCTCCATAAATGCTACCTTCCTCCCCACAGAGGGAGTCCCTGGGGCAGGGAGGGTATAACATGCCCATAGCATCTCAGAAGCTCCAAGGCTCCCCTCACTCTCCCCTCGGGGTGCTCCCTTCCCAGTCTCTACCCAAAAGCCAACTAAAAGCCCTGCTGATGGTACCTGGGAAAGTTCAAACACAAAACACAAGGGCCCAGAGGAAGCCCCGACTCCCCACACCCACTGCTCCGCGTGGCTTCCACGCCTCCCCAGCCCCACACTCAGCTGACAGGGAGGTCACCAGGTTGGAGAAGCCAGCCTGCGACCAACTCCATCTTACAGTGCCACCCCCACCCCTTCAGATCTTAGCTGACTTTGAATTTTGTCTCCTGTTCTTTATGGCTATGGTGAAAAATGATACAACCTCCCCACCGCCCAGCTTGGCAACTCTTCAGCACAGTGCTCCCCCCTCCAAATCCCAAGAGATTAGCAGCCCACAGAAACCCCCCAAGGCTTCTGTGGTAGCAGCTACTGATGGAGAGGGGGTAAGAGCATGGGTCCCCGGGCTTAGGCTCCTCTCCACCTGCCCTCCGGCCCCAGCTTCCCTGCAATGTCCAGGAAACACAGTCGTCCCTCTGACACGCCCGCCACCCAAGTTATAGGAACCCACCAGCACCCCCAGCCTGACAGGGCCGCCAGGGCTGGAGCGGCTCCGGGAGGCAGCGCAGGAGAGCCCCTCCGCCGCCCGCAGGTGCTCCCTGAGGCCCACCAGACCAGTGCACAGACAGGGCCGGGTGGGCGCCCCGTGTCTTCCTGGGACCCTCTCACAGGCCTCCTGCCTCCACTCAGGGGCCGGCAGTCAGAGCCCACTTGTCCCTCCCCTGGGGGCCCACACATCCCACGCGCCACGGCAGGTTTCCCAAATGAAAGAGAGGTGGGTCACTCTTGGTGCAGGGTGGGGGACACGACGTGAGGGGTTCGGGGGGCCCCAGGTGGGCACTGGGGCCCCGGTTCAGGAGAAGCACACCAAGAGAGGGCAGGCAGGGGCACAGTGTGCGGGGCGGAGGGTGGGAGGGCAACAGGACGCGAGGGGGGCTGCGGGGCCTGTTACTTGGGGCCGTCGTCCGCGTTTCCCTCTCCATCAGTCTTGCCCTCCTCGTCTGTCTTCAGGTCGTCGGCGCTCAGTTTCTGCTCTTTTTTCCTCCTCACACACTTTACTACCATCAGCACCAGGATGACCACCGCCAGGAAGCCGCCCACGGAGGCGCCCACGATCACAGCCACCGTGGAGTCCCGCTCAGGGGGCTCTGGAGAAGGAAAAGAAACAGACCCACTGAGGACCGGGGCCCCGAAAGGGAGCCTCCCCCAAGCACCCCCTCCCTGCGGTGTGTGCCCCCCCCCACCCCCGTGGTCCTCACCGGATGCTCTTGGTGGAAAGGTCCTAACTGTACTATTCACTCACCGTGTGACCCTGGGTGATGCCCTCTCTATAGCAAGTGCCCAACAGATGAGAGCTGCTGCTACGATTCTTTGAATCATGACCGACCCGTGACTGGGGTCATTATAAGGATAAAACCTGGTCTTAATCCTTAACTTAATCCTTACTTAATCCCTGGTAAATAGGGTGCCCAGCACACGCTGGAGATTCAGTTCTCTCCACCCCAGCCCTGCTCTACCCCAAGAGCACAGCCCCTCCCAAGGAGCCAGGGGGCTCCTCCTGCTGGAGGGTGGTGGGTGGGACAGGGGCCCCCAGGGCAGCGGGCTCCCCACCCTGCCCGCCCCGCCCGCCCCTCACCTTCCATGAGGACCTGCAGTTGGATCCTGCCGTGGCCGCGGTGGCGGTCGGGCGGGTTCATGATGTAGCAGTTGTAGGTGCCCACATCTTCGAGCTGCACGTTTCTCAGCGTCACGGACACATCATACTTGCTGGGGTTCCCCGAGAACTCCACGCGGTCCCGGAACCGCTCCAGCTTCAGGTTGATGATCTTCATGCGGAACTGGAGGAACTGGGGATGGAAGCTGGCTGAGCAAGGAGCCGCCGGGAGAGGGGGTGCTCCTCCCCACCCCACTGGAAGAGAGGCGGTTACCTCCAGGGCCCTACCCTCCCAGGGCCACCCAGGCATGACAGTACACCTTCTGCCAAAGTCCCCTGGAGCAGACTAGCCCACCAGGATCTCCAGGGTGCTGGTCGAGTGTGTGGGCAGGTGGTGAGAAATGGGGGCTTCATGCCCAGGGGCTCCCGCCCCCTCCCTCACCTCCACCTGCATCCCGGACTCACCATCTCCTCCGAGCAGTTACTACACTCCTGGTAAGTCCAGTTTAGGGAGAACTGTTTGTGGTTCACTGTATAGCAGGAGTTGAAGGTACAGGGCAGACGGGCATTAGAGCCATTGAGGACGTTGAGGGTGGTAGGTACTGTGACCTCCATGCTCCGCCCTGGTGGCACTGTGGATAAAGCCACAAACTGGTGAGAATTCTGGTTGCGGGGGTGAGGGGGGGGGGTTAGGGATGGGGGCAAGCCTTCTGCACCTGCTGTCAGTGGGGCAGAGCTATGGCAGTGGATTGGGTCCCTTACGTCTGAAATTAGAGAGTGGAATGCAGTGGGCAAAGCTCCTAAGGGGTACCTGATGTGGGCCTTGGGGTAGAGCAAGGCTGGGGTGGAGAGAACTGAATCGCCTACCAAGCCAGAGGCAGACAAATGGCCCCAAGACTTACCTAGGCCATGGTTGTGCAGCCACTCCTCTGGCTGGCCTGCCCCAGCTTTACACTGCCACCTGCTAACTGAAGACCTCGGACTCTACTGTACTGGCCTCAGGTTCCCCTTCTTCCCCACCACTTCCAACCATCTCTGGTGATCCAAAGCTCCTCCAGCTAAAGCTGCAGTGTCTCCCATGTGGCAGAAAGCTTTCAGACAGATGGAGATTCAGAAGGCCTTGCTCTCTATACACCAAGACCAGAGTGAAGCGGCGTGCCCAGCCCAGCCCAGCCCAGCCCCCTCCTCTCCCCCCAGCTTCTAGCAAGCAGGAAAGAAGGCAGACAAGCAGTGGGAGGGAAGATGCATCCCAGAATAAGCACAATTCCAAGGTACTGACGGATGGTTCTATGAGGACAGGAGTCCCTTCTGCAGATGTCAGGCCTGGAAGCACCACAGCAAGGAGCTGATCCAGGCTGAAGGGGTGGCAGGGTGGGAATGGCAGTTTTCTGTCAAATCCTACAAGGAGCACCAGCCCTGGGCCAGAAGAGCTGGGTGCTGGGGCTGCCCGGCCCGCTCTGACATTCGAAGCAGAGCAAAGTCTAGGGTGAGGTAGGTGAGCCCAAGCCTTTCCAGTTGAAGCTGCAGTGATCGCCATGGGGCAGAAGGCCTTGAACACAGAATCGAAGGGAGGACCCATCCTCAGTGTCAGGCAAATACCTCCTTAAACTGTACACCATAGGCACCTCACTGGCCTCACCCAAGTCCTGACCTTAACACTAAGATTTTCTGCCAAAATCATCAAAACATCATCCCAAAAGGTTCATTTTCTTTTTTTTTTTTTAATTTTTTTTTAATTTTTATTTATTTATGATAGTCACACAGAGAGAGGGAGAGAGAGGCAGAGACACAGGCAGAGGGAGAAGCAGGCTCCATGCACCAGGAGCCCGATGTGGGATTCGATCCTGGGTCTCCAGGATCGTGCCCTGGGCCAAAGGCAGGCGCCAAACCGCTGCGCCACCCAGGGATCCCGGTTCATTTTCTTTATAGGGGATAAACAGTAATGGTCAGTATGAGCCATGCATTTGCTCATTTACCCCCTATTTTTAAGCCACTCCCTATGCCCCACGCACTTAGCCTAGGCCTTGGAGGTTATTGCTGTGAACAAGCCAGGCCCGAGTGGCCACAACACAAAGCTTATGTTCTAGGGAAGGGAATCGACGTTCACAAGAAAAAAAATAATAATGTGACTTTACGTCATGATGCATGGTGGCCATCGTAAGGGGTGCTGTTTCCTGTTGGTAGTCAGGGAGGACTGCTTGGAGGGGCTGACAGGTAGGCAGCCCCTGGCAAAGTGAGGGAGTGAGCCATTTAAAATTCTGAAGGAATCAAGTTCCAAGCAGCAGAATATTAAGAGCAAAGTCCCAGTGGCTGCAACAAGCTTTGTGTGTCTGAAGCACAAAGAGTGGTGATTCAAAGGGCAAGTGGTGAGACCTGAGGTCCCAGAGTTAGGCAGGGGCGAGGCCCTGGGGGCCTTGGGGGCTAGAACTGGCGGTTAGGATTTTCATCTCCAAGTGAGATAGGAAGCCAGCAGGGGACTCAGTGGGGGTGAGGAGGCAGGGAGTCAGAGGGCTGACTAGGAGGCTGTGGATGCAGGATTAGTGTAGACAAGGAGATCCCATGAGATTCAGGTCCCATTCCAGCTCTGCCTTCAATCGGCTGGGAGAATGTGCGCAAGCTCCTTCACCTTCCAAGCCTCAGTCCCCTGCTCTGTAAAACTTGGCTAATGACACCCACCTCCAGGGATTGCCATGACCATTTTAAAAAGATAAAATATGTAAAGCATGAAGCATGATGGACAGTCGCAGCTCCTGTTACCCTATGTTCTCCTCAAGTTCTCTAAACAGGAAGGCCTTCTGGGACAGTCTCCTCCTGGCAGAGGGCAGCCCCTTGGAATCCCCCCAGCTCTGGCACAAGGCCCAGCCCCCCCCCAAACCCCTGCAGTGACAGTCCAGCAGCATCCCCTACAGGGCTCTGGTTTCCCAAACAACTGTGTAGGGCACTGCTGATGGGCCCCAAGCCGGAAGGACGCAGCCTCACAGCAGCCTGCAAGTAGGACTGTCAATCTGCTCAGCCCATCCCTCAGGATGAGTGGCCAGGGCTAGCGGACAGGACTTAAGGACAGGAGATGCTCCAAAATGCTGGCCCTAGAGGTCCCAACAGAGCCTCAGGTGGAGGGATTAGGCATGCACACCCACCTGCAGGGCCGTGGGTTCGGGTTCGTGTGTGGGCTGAGTACTCACTAGGGGAGCGTGAACTGGGGAGGCTGAGTGGGCCTGCCAAGAAGAACAAAGCCCAGTTCCCACAGCCCCGCTTTCATCACCATTATGAAAGCACCTAGCTCGGCGCCAGGCAAGGAGGAGGTGTGCGGCAAATGCCACTGCCGCCCCTGCTCTGCAGAGGCAGAGAATCTGCAGGGAAGGAACCCGGCAGGGCCTTGTCCTGAGTTCACCTCTTACCCGGGAAAGGCCCTGCTTCTCTAACCCCTTCCAAGCTCGAGCTCCGGGACCTTCCCAGGGCCCCCTACCAAAAGGGGTCTCCAAGTGACCCCACAAAGCAGGGGCTGTGAATCGGGCTGACCTATCCGCAACCCCTCTCCCAGCCTGGCCCACACTGCTCAGGCTAGAACTTGAACCCCCAGGGCAGCCCCCTCCACTGTGAAGGAGCCAGCATCCTCCCGCATGGAAGGGCAGAGCTATGGGGAGGTCCTTCCTGGCTGGCGGGGGAGGGGGAGCACAGGTGCAATGCAGAGTCCCTTTCCCGCAACCCTGCAGCATGGCCCTTGCTGGAGGCTCCAGAAGGAACCATGCACCCTCTAGTGGTCAGAGATGTCCAGCCAGTCCCAACTGCAGATGGGGCGCAGGATCACCAGATCAGAGGCAGCCAGGCAGGGGCACCTCCAGAATTGTGAATCTAGACCCACCGCCTCACCAGCAAGGCAGGTGAGGCCCAAGGGAGACACACAGAGGACAGGGACGAGCCCAGGCCAGACCGTACTTCCTGGCTCCTACTCCAACGCTCCCATGTCAGCCTGAGTCCCCACCAGGGCTTTAGGTCTCTCACCAATCCAGGCCCCCATTAAAGAAACCACCATGCAGCAGGGTCAGAGCTGTGAGCAAAATCCCAATAAACCCTGCGGCTTCAGGAAAGTAGCCGAGTCTCTAGCAAGGGTCCCAGAAAGGACTTCACAATAACAACTAAGTGCTTGCTGTGTGCCAGAGGCTGTCTTACCCATTCCAAGAATATGACCTCATTTGATACTTACAACTGCCCTATTACCACCCCACTTTCCAGACAATGCAATTGGGCACAAAGAAGTTACACGAACAGCCCAAGGTCACAGCTAGTAAGTGAGAAAGCTTGATTTTAGCCCAGGCTGCTGGGCTCCAGACAGGGGTGAGGGGCTGAGACTGGGTGACATTCCAAGGCTTGCGAGGGACCGAGGGACCACCAGGCCTCCCACTGTCTCCATAGCAGAGCAGCTCCCAGCTCAGGGCAGGCTGGCCAGAGGGGAATGGTCCTGTTTAAAGGAACCTCCATACAAGGAAGCCCAGTCCTCCTGCTTGCCCCATTTGAGACCAGGTCGGTCTCCTGATTTCCAACTCATAGAAAGAAAATGAGAATTATTTAGGAGCACAGTGAGGATGTGGCTTCTGGTCTTAGTTCCAAGGCATCACTGGCACCCAGGCCCCCACTCTTTCTCTGGGGGCACATCTGGGCATCCCAGGCCCCATGTTATCCACTATTCTAACTGGCCCATCTTTCAGAGATCACAAAAATTTG
Organism: Canis aureus; assembly: GCF_053574225.1. Taxonomy (NCBI): domain Eukaryota; kingdom Metazoa; phylum Chordata; class Mammalia; order Carnivora; family Canidae; genus Canis; species Canis aureus. Next base: position 73,707,526 of record NC_135613.1, read on the forward strand.
CTCACTTCCGGTGAAGCGCTACCTCCTGGAAGGTAAAAGTGAATTTTCTTCACTCCTCTTTCCAACCCTACAGCAACCGATGAGGTAGGTTTATTTTCTTCTTGTTTAAAAGAGAGTGTCAAAAAAAAAAATAAGAATAAAAAATAAAATAAAAGAGAGAGCGTCCAAGCAGAGAAATGGTCCCCCCAAGCTTCTGGAGCACATTGTCTCCTGGAGCAGCCCCAGCATCCCAGGGGAGTGTGACACCCAGACCTCGCCTACTGCTTTCGGACCCTCCCCCACACCAGGATGGAAGCCCAGTCTACCCCCCACGCAGCATGTCCTCATCACCCTTCCACTGGCTCCCTGTTGCTTTCAGGATGGAGTCCAGGCTCCTGGGCACGGCTTCCAACCCTCTGCCATCTGGGACCAATCTAGGTCCTGGCCTCCTCTCCTGCCAGCTCCCAACCCTCCATGCTTCCTCCACTCCGGTGATCCCCGACTTCTTACTTTTTCTGTTAACCCCACTTTCTTTCACACCGCCATGCCTCTGCACACAAGCTTGCTTCAGGTCGGGAAGCTCGTTCACCCTTCTCCACCTGGGGCCCTCTTACCTGTCCCGCGGTTCCCAGCTAACCAGGCATGCCCAAATGACAGCATCCCCAGCGCCTGGGCCCTCACCCCAGCCCTGTTCTCGCTTCTACATGACCAGAAGGCAGAACGGCATTGTGGCCAAGCGGCCTGATCTTTGGCAAGATAGTGAACCTTCCGACCTCAGTTTCCTCATCTGTAAAATGGGGGATGATAATAGAACCTGACTTCTAGGGCGCTTGTGAAGATTACATGACTTGCTAATGTAGGAAGCTCACAGCAATGCCTGGTGCATAGTCAGCCCTTGACGGAGGCTAGCCGCTGTCATTGTCATCATCATTATGATTATCATTGTGGCAGCACCTATGATGCTGTGCTCTCATTATCTGTTCATGTGCCTGTGCCCCCCAGGAGGCTCTGGGGAGCTGATTTTTGCTCATCTTGGTATCTCTGGATCTAGAACAGTATGTGATATGCAGATGGGCACTCAATAAATGTCTATAAAAGGAAGGAAAGGCCTTTTCCCTCCATGTCTGGATCCCTGCCCCCAGCAGCAGACATGTGCAGTGGACTTCAGTGAGGACCAGACTCCACTTTCTAGGCCTCGTCTAACATAACCCACATTTGGATAACTAGATTGGTACCCGCAGAGCCAGTGGTCTTAAGAAAAACTCTGGGAAGTCCAGGCATTTGGATTGCTTCTAGATAAAAACTAGTCTCACATGCTTTTCTTGTGTATAAGGCAGGTTGCCCAGCTGGTCCCCTTCCCCCTTTATCAGCTCTATGGTTATTCTCACAAACCCTGCCCCTAAGGCGGCCCCTCCTTCATAATTTGTCCCTCCATCTTGGGGACTGATACCACTACAACCACCAAAGTTCCATTGTGCCTCTGAGCCCTGAGCCTTGGAGTGCCAGGGCAAGCCTCATCATAGCATCGATCAAGCTCCCCGTTCCTGCATCCTCTACCACCCAGGTTTGCAGAGGCCCTAGCTTCCTCCCACCACTGCCTCACAACCCCCACTCCCTGACCTCTTTACTCCAGACCCCATCCTTCCCCTAAGATACACCCTGGTCACAGTCATGGAGCCCCCTTCCCTCCTTCACTTATATCAGGCTCTCACAAGACTGTCCCTCTCCCACAGAAAGCTCTCCCTAACTCCCAAAGGAGTCACCTGTCCTCCATCCCTGGCTCCTTACACACAGGTCATCCACCCAACTCCCCATCTTTTTGCCTGCACTTGAAATTCTTTTATCACTGTTGATATAGCAGTACCATTTCTTGAACATTGGGGGCAGTAGAGTCCAACAGGTAAGTACCGGAAGTCAGAAAAATGAGTTCAAAACTCAGTTCACCTTAAACTAGTCATGTGACTTTAAGTCACTTAATTTAAATAAGTTAGTTACTTCATTTCTCTGTGCTTGTTTCCTCATCCGTAACAGAAGGATATAGCAGTATCTGTCTCATTCGATTACTGATTACCGTGAGGACTAAAATTCTACAGCATCTGAATGCATGACAAGCATTCACAGAGTTCAGCTCTTATTGAGCACCTGCTGTATGCCAGCTTCCCCCCCAAAAAAACCAGGCATTCTCCAGTTTACCCACAAAGGAACCAAATCTCAGAAGGGTCAAGTAACTTGCCTATGGTCATGGGGTAAATGGCAAAGATGGCTTTAAACCCAGAGCTGATTCCAAAGCTCACCCTCTTGATACTGCTCCGCGCTGGCTTCCGTCACATTCCTGCTCTGTTGTTGACATGTCCAGTAACTCAGCAAAGCTAATGGGCCTTATGGCTTTCGTCACATTCCTGCTCTGTTGTTAACATGTCCAGTAACTCAGCAAAGCTAATGGGCCCCTTATGCCAGGGGCTCTATGTTGTCTCTGTCTAGGACTCCTGCCTAATATCCAACACAGCACACCAGAGAAAGAGGAGACAGAGAGAGGAAGTGGGATTCCATGATGGGGAGTATCCCACTGACAGTCCTTGGACTTGACCAATGAGTACACCACTGATGAGTAAGTGTAGGAGCAAGAATGAAACTACCCATAAAGCAGGCTTGCAAATAACTCTCTAGCCCACCTACTCACCAGGAAGTCATGAGTGGTCAAATATGAAATTAACATGTGGATCACTTGACAAGGCAGTCAGTGAGGCTGGGCTGCTCTTAAAGGGCCACAGCTACACCCAGCCCGGAGTTCCTTTTTTTTTTTTTTTTTTCCTTTTTCTTTTTCTTTTTTTTTCCTGGTCCCTTCTCCTGGACCCTTCCTCCACTCCATCGGGCCCAAGTCAGAGGCCTCCATCAGCGCTTGCTTCAGCAAATCTCTTCCCAGTGCCAAGCTCATACCTCAAGCCTGCTTCCCACCTGCTCCCCCACACATTTCAAAAAATCAATGGTATAGATTTCCAGGAAGCAAGACCCAGACTCAACTTCCCACTTCCCACTCCCCCAAAACATTCTTTCTTCATATCCTGAATCCACCAGATCCCAAAGATCAAGGTCTGCAAGAGAAGCCCCTTAAGGGAGCAAGAAGACCCAGGACCCCATATTTGTAGCAGCTTAAAAAAAAAAAAACACGAAGAGATTTTGCAGATCGACCTACCCTCTGCCCCCACCCCCACACAAGTCCATTTCAGGGAAATCCAAAGAAAAATCACCTCCCGTGATAACCCTCACCCCCCCACACACAGGCACACTCAGATCCCACAACCCAACATTTCCATGACCAAGTAGTCTCAGCGTTATGTAGTCCCCAGTAATGTCTTCCCCAGTCCCCGTTCATTAGCTCCCTTCCCAAGGACATGAACCAATATCTTCTTTCCTGCCCCCGGCCCCCATCCTCTTCCAGCTGTGGCTACACTTCTGGACCATCAGGAGCATGCAGATGTGCAGTCTAACTTACCCAAAGAGAAAAAGAGACTGAGCCCCGTGAGACTGAAGGCAGGGCGAGGTAGCCAGGCATCTCTGTGCATTTTCAGAGACTGAGATGTTAGTCGGGTGGGATGGGGGAGAGGGTGATTTGAGGGGCCGAGGGCTACAAGGGAGGAATGGTTAGATGCTAAAAAAAAAAATGCACAGATGTACTTCAAAGACACATACAACATTAAGGAAGCTTTATTTCCATCTCTCTAATATGGCCGGCTTGTATGTTGCTGCTAAAAAGAGAGAGGGAGTGTGTAAGGGAGAGAGAAAAGGGGGGATGGAGTAAATTTTGTGGTTGGTGGATTTTGAAAAGCAGGTGGGAGGGCAGGAAAAAAGTCTTTTTGAAAAGAACAAAGTTCCCCAGCAATTCTCTCCCAATTAAACAAGAACTAAAGCAAATCCTGCCTTTCCTCTTCTTCTTCTTCTTCTTCTTCTTCTTCTTCTTCTTCTTCTTCTTCTTCTTCTTCTTCTTCTTCTTCTTCTTCTTCTGTGCTGCTGCTGCTCTTAGATGATTGTTGGGATTTGAAAGTTGTAAAAGAGCTCATTCATTTCAAAACTGCTGTAAAGGGGGGGGGACTATTTTGTCATTTAAAAACACCCAAAAAAGGAGATGCTTGTTTTGTGTTATTTGGAAAGGGTTCAGGGAAGTGAGTTAGGGAGACTTTCTGGAAGTAAAGACTTCCTCGTTTTTCTACCATTTCCACTGAAACCAGAACATGTCCAAGTAGACCAGTGTAAAAACACCTAAGAGATCTTGCAATTGAATGTAATAAGAACCTTTGGGGACTCCTGATACCCAATCAAATCAATAGAAAAAAAGACATTTTTTGAGACAATTGGGAAAAAAATAAATGTGGGCTGAGTATTAAATTATATTAATGAATAATCCTTAATTTTGTTGAGTGTGATAAAAATATTGCGATTCTGTTCTTGAACGTCCTTATCTGTATTTTTTTATTTAATGTCAATTTAGTTAACATATACTGTATTATTAGTTTCAGAGATAGAATTTAGTGATTCATCAGTCTTCTATAACACCCAGTGCTCATTACATCACGTGCCCTCCTTAATGCCCATCACCCAGTTACCCCGTCCCACCACCTGCCTCCCTTCCAGCGACCCTTAGGTTTGTTTCCCAGAGTCAAGAGTGTCCCATGGTTTATCTCCCTCTCTGATTTCATCTTATTTATTTTTCCTTCCCTCTCCCTATGTTCATCTATTTTGTTTCTTAAATGCACATATGGGTGAAATCATATGGTATTTGTCTTTCTCTAACTGACTTATTTCACTTAGCATAATACCCTCTAGTTCCATCCACGCTGTTGCAAATAGCAAGATTTCATTCTGATGGCTAATATCCCATTGTATTTCATACCACATCTTTATCCATTCTTCTGTCAATGGACATCTGGGCTCTTTCCATAGTTTGGCTAATCTTCTATAAACATTGGGGTGCATGTGCCCCTTCAAATCACCATGTTTGTATCCTTTGGATAAATATCTAGTACTGCAATTGCTGGGTCTTAGGGTAGTTCTATTTTAAATTTTTGAGGAACCTCCATACTGTCTTCCAAAGTAGCTGCACCAGTCTGCATTCCCACCAACAGTTCAAGAGGATTCCCTATTCTCTGCATCCTTACTAACACCTGTTGTTTCCCGAGTTGTTAATTTTAGCCATTTTGATCGGTGTGAGATGGTATCTCATTTTGATTTGGACATCTTTATCTGTTATATACCCTGGAGGGTTTATAGGTAAGATGACAGGGTGAATTGAATTTGCTTTAAGATATTCCAGGAAAAAAAAAGAACTGGGGGAGGTAGGTGACACAAGCACAGGTGTGACTTCAATGAAGTTGGTGGCAGGTGCAAAGGACTCACTATACAATTCTCTCCTGGGTTGTATATGCTTGAAAACTTTCCTTTTGAAAAAGGAAGAAAATATAGGCAAATAGCACAAGTAGGAGGACTTGTGGTGGAGAAGCAAAGTGGCCCTGGGCACAGAAGGTGGCCCCCACGCTTCTGGGGAGACATTGAAGTAGAACGCAGGTTCCTGTGCAACAATTCTTCACACTTGCAATGGGCTATTGAGGCACCAAAAAGGGAGCAATGAATATTTTTGAGCTATAACTCCACCTGTGATACCCCAACTGGACTGTCACCCTGGGATAGGCAATTTATTATTATCTCTCTCTCTTTTTTTTTAACTTGCAAATGGAGAAACTGAGGATAACCGAACTTACCCCACCCAAAATGACTTATGGTAGTCAAGGGCAGAGTCAGAGCAGTATTCAAACTGAGGTCTGTGTGAAACAAGGGGTACTTCCAAGTATTCCACATTGCCTATCTCCCAGGGGAGGAGACCCCAGACCTTGCACCAGGATGTTTAGAGGCACAGGGAAGAGAAGACTGGAATGGACAAAGCAAGGGACCTTTGCATAGGATATAAAAAGGTGCTAAATCGCAGGGTGTAGAGGAACAGAACCGGGAGCCCAGTGCAGAGTCTGGCTCAGAGCAAACACTCGAGAAACAGGTGATACATCACTGCACAAGAGCATGCCTGAATGAAGGAACCAAAGAATGAATGAATGAATGAGTGAACGAGCGAATGAATGAATTTGATGAGGAAATAGGGGAACACAGACAGCATCCTGAAGGCAGGTTTCTAGCCACCAAGGCGGCTGAAGCTGTGCTAGGCTGGGAGGAGTGATGTGAGTCAGGTTTTGTGGCAGTTGCTGAAGGCAGAAGGGTGGGTGGAGAGGTGCCTGTCCCTGCCGGATCTTCAGCCTCTGTCACTTGACTAGCATCTGGCTGTGGCTGGTTCAGCAGGTTTCTCCAGCAGGCAGGTTCCTCCACCCGATGCACAGCCCACAGGAAGGGAGCAAATGAGCAAAGGCGCGGAGGGGGCAGCCTAGGGAAGGTGTCCTCCAGTGGCCACGGTCCATCTCCCTGCCCACTGCCCTCGGGCCGCAGTCCTCCTCCACCACGCAGCGGCCAGGCTGCAGGTGTGCCCAGGGGAGAGGCTGGCACCAGCCCGGCCACAGCCCTGCCTGTCCGGGTCTGCGGCTCAGCCACCCATGCTGCCGCAGGCACATGTCAGCCAGAGAGTTTTGGTTTGACGTAGCCGGCCTCCTCCTTTTCCTTAATGCAGCTGAGGGTGACTCTGTGGGGCTCAGAGAAGCTGCTTCCTCAGCTCATTTGGTCTCACGCAGGGTCCAGAAACTTCTGGGAACATCTGAGTTAAGAAATTCTTATCTGCTTCTCTGCTTCTATCCAAAGTTTGACTAAGAGAAACCAAGTGTCCCCTTTATAACAGAATAGCCTTTGTGCAATTCTGTCCCCCAGGACTAAGGGTCAAAAGATGGGGGGGTGAGGGGTGTTGAAGTGTGCTGGCAGGGTGAGGCAGGAGGAGGGCTACCCTAGAACCTCCCATGGCTCACTTGGACCTCCAAACGCCCACGTGCTCCAAAAGAGTAAGCTTTCCCTAGGTGCCAGTAAAGCCGAGGAGGCTGAAACTCAGAGGTATTTTGCAGAATGAAGACACCAATATCAAAGATGAGCTATGTGGGGAGTAAAGCCCTATTTTTGGCATTTCTACCCGGTACCATTTACCACTGAATATTTTATGAGACAACATTCAATCACCTACCCTGCTGGGAGAAGCAGTGTTCTCAATAATCCGAAGGAAGGTCGTTTCCTTTTGCCTTTGGAATGCCGAATCCCAATTCTACAGAGAGTCTCCCTAGTGAATTTGCCTTAAAGCCTTGCTTCTCAAAGTGTGGTCCCTGGAGCAGCATCAGCAGCATCATGTGGGAGCTCCTTGGACACGCAGAGCCACAGGCCCCACCAGGACCCATGAAACCACAGCCTGCATTTTCAATAAGATCTCCAGGTGCTTCCTGAGCACATCTAAGACTTGACTTCAACTGATAGTAAAAGGTTTGCATCCTGTGAGCAAAGGGTGATGAGAACCCAGGGCTGGGGGCTGGGGAGAAGGGACTGGTAAGCAGGAGCAAGCATAGGATGAAAAGCTGGTCCCACACTCTGCAGAGCACCAGCCACCCAGTGAAGAATAACAAAGGCGTGGACTCATTTTACTCACCTCTCTTCTCGGCCCCATGCCCTTCTCCAGCCATTGCACACCGGGTGGTTCCCCTCACCCAGCACAGCGCTTCACAACTGGGTGTCCTTCCTTTGCAGTCTCTTAGTCTGGGAATGCCCATCCCGTCTTGTCTGGTCAGCAACCTCCTAGCCTTTCTTCAAAAATCTGCCACCAACTCATCTACTCCTTGTCTCCTATGTACCTCTTCTTTCCGTGGGCCCGTGACACTGGGTACGTTCAACTCGTTTGTTGATCAACTCCCTCATTCAACAAACTCAAATATCTACTTAATATCCCCCATGTCCAGACACTGGGCTAGAAGCTAGAGACTCTGACATGAATGAGATACAGCTCACCCTCTGAGAGCTCGCATTCTAGATAAGGAGACAAAGGTATAAATGACCCTTGACAAGGGTACAGAAACAAAGGTATACTGGGTATTGCTTGGGTGTCAGAAAGTATTGTCATCTTTTGTTTAATGTGCCTTATCTCCCCAACTAAACTATAGCTCTTGAAGGACAGGGGTTGGGTCTTATTCCAGATTTGAGCAGAGCTTCTCCTTGTCCCTGAGCACATGAGAATGAATGAATGCCTACTTTACATCTGGGGAAAGGGCAGAAACTCCATCAACCTGAGTTTGTGCGGCCAACGTGTGGTAGAGCCCCAACTGGGAGACGGATCCAGCAGCTCCCTGTACATACTGGCCTATGCCGCTTCTAGGAATCCCATTCAACAAGGGACTGACCCACATGGGGTCAGATGCTACAAAGCACACAGAAAAAGACATAAAAATAGGATCTCTAAGAGCTTAAGATCTCTTGGAGAAAATAAAGCCCCATACCCATGAGACCATTAGAGAACATTAGGAGATAAAATCTGGTAAGTGCAGAGACAGTTAGGAAGATGTGAGAAACAGTCCACCCAGGCAGGACTGAAGCAGGGCCTTGAAAGAATGTTGATTTGGGCAGGAAAGAAGGGATAGAGAATTACAGGCAGGGAAATACCAAGAGCAAAGGCTCAGAAGCAAGAAAGACACAGGTATATGGAGCATAAGGTTCCATGAAAGAGAGAGAGAGAGTGAGTGAGAGAGAGAAATGGATGGGTAGACAACATGCCACTCAATCTCAGAAGGCCATGAACATAGGATGTGGGGTCCAGACAGATGCTTTGAAAGTTCTGGGACAGGCCACCCACTGTTGTTCTCATCAACCATAAAATAAGGTTTTAGCTTTCTGAGAAAACTCTGAGTTCCCTTATTTTTTTCTAAAAAAGATGTTTTGAGAGCTGAGTTTTACAGAAGTGGTTATGGATTGCCTGATTTCCCTTGAGGAAGGCCAGACCACATTTGCAAACCAGCACGCCTGGGCAGAGGTCAGTAGTCCTTAGGAACTTTGTTTTTTTCTTAATAAGGGGATAACTGGTCTGTGTTGGGGCAAAATTTGTAACCTAAGGTTCTCTGGCCCTGAGTAACTAAGCTAATTCAGTGGTAGCGTGACCCTTTCCAAACCACCTGCCCTCGCCCACATACACACACACGTGCGCACAGCTAGTGATTCATAAAATAAACTGCCAGTGTAGACATAGAAGCATACTAAGCAGCCAAAAGGAGACAAAGTGGGGTGGGAATCAGGAACAAAGAGTAAAGGGCTGGTGGAAGGCTGCAGCCTTTTCCAGGAGGCACATCTACAGGTCCCCACGGGACAGGCTGAAGTGTTTTCAATTCCAGTGCCAAGCTCCGAGGCTGCTAGCTTCTGCATTACTCATGGGTGACCCCACCCTCTCCACCCTTTCAAGGCCCAATTTCTGTTGCCAAAAGCCGGCATACTTCTGGAAACCTTTGAATATGGGAGCATCTGGTGCTCTAGGGACTTAAACTAGTGCAAATTCAAGCAACAAAAGTGTTGGCAAAAGGACCTACCACAAGGAGCTCCAGCCTGCTGTCTCCAGCAGCTCTCCCAGCCCCAGGAGCTATGTAAAACCCTTCCGGAAGTTCAGCTTCCTAGCTCTCTCTTCCTTGGGGTGGGAAGAGGGATTTAGGTGTGTTGGGATAAAGGGCTTCCTCCCCATAGAAATAAAAATTAATGAGAAATGGAGACTGAGTCCCCGGAAGACAAATCTAGTGGGGGAAGAACATATTGGAAGGGGCTGGAGGGCCCGCACCAGGCACTGGCACCTAAGGGACCCCATTTAGCCCTCACAAAAAAACCCTGTGAGTCTCCATTTTATATTTAGGGGCAGCAGTCTCAAAGAAGTGAAGTAAAGTTTGCAATATTGAAGAGAGAGCAAAAGGGAGAGCCAGGGTTTGAACCAGGCCTGTTTGAGCGTAAGGCACATCCCCTATGCCATATGTCTTCATACTCCTGGATTTAACAAACACCCCCTAGAAGGGCATGACAAGCAAGCAGGTCTCATGGCCCTGCAGGGCTGTTGGGGTGTGAGGCAAAATTAGTATTTGACATCTGTGCATTTTCCGTCTCCACCTCGACTTGAGGCCTGGGTATAAAAGGTTTGTGCGGAGGTAGGGTAGGGAGAGAGAAGTAGGCTTCTCTTCCTCCTCAGTTACAATTGCTCCACCCAGAATGGAAGCGACCCTTGGAATGAATCAAGTTCAAATCTGGACTTACCCACCTCCAGAGGGGTGTGCCCACGCTGCCCCCATCCAAGTGCCCTCTGCAGGAGCTTGTGGGCAACTGCATAGCCCACCCTCCAACACTTACCCCCATTCATTCTCCTTGACCCAGAACAGCAGAGTTAAAATCACCATCCATCCACCTAACTCGTATCCTCAAGGTCCTCATCCTCTGCAAATAATACTTGAGGAAGTAGAAAAAGACCCCCTAAGCCAGGAGAGGATGTTAGAGCCCAGAAATGAAATCACTTCCTCTCCATGAATTTTTAGGATATGAAAGAGTCTTTCTCCCCGCTCTACTTATCATGGCAACATGTGTCACTTCTCTGGTATGTCTTGGACAGGATGCATGTATTGCAAATTATTGACATACGCTTTATTTAGAGCTAACAGGTGAGAAGGGAACATTTAATGACTCTTAGCCTTGGCTGACCAAGAACAGTAAGAGACTACAGGACTCCAAGTAGACACCCAAGAACAGTTGGTAAAAGAGGTAAAAATGGATGTGTTATAAGAGGGTCCTGATGTTTGGAGAGTTAGGAGAATTCTTTTTTTTTTTTAAGATTTTATTTATTTATTCATAGACACACAGAGAGAGAGAGAGAGAGAGAGAGAGAGAGGCAGAGACACAGGCAGAGGGAGAAGCAGGCTTCACGCAGCGAGCCCGATGTGGGACCTGATCCCGGGTCCCCAGGATCACACCCCAGGCCGCAGGCAGCGCCAAACCACTGCGCCACCAGGGCTGCCCTAGTTAGGAGAATTCTTTAAAAATGTAGTTCCAGGGGCACTGGGGTGGTTCGGTTGGTTAAGCATCCGACTCTTGATTTTGGCTCAGCTCCTGATCTCAGGGTTGTAAGATTGAGCCCTGCATCAGGCTCTGAGAGGAGTCTGCTTGAGATTCTCTCTCTCCCTCTTCTGTCTGCCCCTCCTCCTCCCTCCAAAACAAAAAGGTAGCTCCACTTGAGGTTGGATCAGAAACCCATGCCCTGAATGGCTAAGTGGGAAGGATGGGGTGCAGGGAATGAGGAAGGGCCTCAGTGGTTGAAGAGAGGAGGCCTGAGCAGAGCCCAGGCTAGAAATGGGAGCTCAGAACCAAAGGGTCTTTAAAACAAACCTCATTATATCTTACAGTGGTAACCAAAAAGTATAGGAACCTCACTTTTCAGACCAAGAGTTAAATCGGTGGCTGTCCACTTTGGCAACCCATGAGCAGCCATTTTTGAAAAGGACAGCAACGGCCCAGCAAAGAGCCTCCAGCCATTCTTATAGCCAACCAGGCTAACAAAGTGCTGGGTTAAATCCTCAAGCTGTATTCATACCCCACTTCAACCCACTCACCCCCACACCGTCCCAGGGCCAACACTGGTCTCCTCTGTGTTGAGCCAAGAATGACTCTCCTCCAATCACTTCAGTTGTTTGAGGCATTCCTGACCATAAATTCCTTACCAAGTCTCCACTTGCCCCTCAGCCAGGGTACACAAACAAGATGATTTCCACAAGCCATGTTTATTTAGGGGTAATCTGCCAAAGGAATCATTTGGGTTGGTGTTTATTTCTGCAACTCTTCCCAGGAACCCATCCACGAAGAACACCGTCGAAGCAGAGGATCTAATGGAATGCTTGAGGCCGCCATAGCAGCTCCGCCACGGTCCCCAGGGCCAGTGTCCCAGTCCAGAAGGACTGCATGCAGGCTTTCCTCCATCGGGCCTGCTCCTCCCAAGCTGTCCTGTCTTTCTGCCAGGTTCTGAACCCTCCTTCTTCAGCCCTTTGACCAATGAGGCAAGAGAACAACACAGGGAGCAAGGAGTCCCAGAATGACCAGCATAGTAACTCAGGACACACAGAGGAGAGAGCCGCTGCCACTGCTAAAGACAAAAGGAACTCTCCCTTCTTCTCAAAAGTCTTGCTCTGGTTTTAGAATTCCCCCAGCTGACTTTTTTCAAGTGGATTATTTGGTGCTGATTTCACAGAAGGCCAAACTGGGTGCTGCAGGGGTGGGGGGGAGAAACAAAGCACATGCATAAGTATTTCGATCATAATAGTTACCATTTATTGAGCTCTTTCCATCTATCTGGCCCAATTCTGAATTTCACTGGCACTAATGAGTTAGAGCCTCACCACCTGGGAGGTGGGTACTATTATTCCCATTTTAAGGATGAGGAAACTGAGTGTCATAGAGGCTAAGTTACCTGCCCAGGGCCATCTAGCTTCTAAGTCACAGAGCCAGGATTTGGGCCCGGTCTGCCCAACTTCAAAGCTTGTGGTGTTAACCATTGTGCTGTCCAGCCTTATAAAGGGGACACAGTGTGGTGCCCCATTTATTGAAGTAAATGTAATCAATTCAACAACAACAATAACAAAAAACCAAAGATCTGTTGTTATCTCTGCTCTCTAAATAACGCCTCTACACCTGAGGTCTCAAACAGGTGGCCTGCAGGCCAGAATTCACCCTGAGGCTTCCTGAATTTGGCACACAGTCTTTAAAATAACTTGACCGGCTTCCACAGGCCTCTGAGTTTTGCGGCTTTGGCCTCTCATCACACTTGCTTTACTGGATCTGTTTCAAAAGGACAGAAGTGCTGTTTCCCATAGCGTTTCATGGGGAACTCTGCCGATCATGGGGAGGATAGACCTCCCAGGTTTTCTGCAAACAGCGTCAACCAGGTGGTGCCACACTCAGCAGTAGCCACCGTTAGCTGTCATCAGCAGGTCTCTAAGAGGCCAAACAAGGCCTGGCGGTGCCCGAAGCATCACATGGTAATAACGGGAGAGGGACAGAGGGGGAAATATGACTGCACACAACTTCAGAGTGGAGCTACTGTTTGATTTGCTGGAACCCGGCCAGGTCCCTGATCTCACGCTTCCTTGGCAGGATCTTTCTCTGCGGCAATCATCTGGGAATCATGTGTCCTCAGTGCTGGTGTGATGGGAACAAACAGAAGCCACCATCCCCCAAAAAGAGGAGGCCAGCCTTCCCAAGCCCAGAGGAACACTGCTGCCTTTATGGCCTGGGTGCCTATAATTAGCCTACAAATAGTATTGTGCCCACTGCCAGCTCACTCCTTCTGTCTTTACTCCTACTCACTACACGCCAGGTGCCTCTTGTAGGTGTTGTGCCTCCCTGAGGAGTGGAGGAAGGAGAAAAAAGGAATCCGACTCCATATTATTATATGGAATGCAGCATGCAGCCTTCCTGGCAATCAGATTATGTCAAAACATCATAAGCCACAGAATTTTAAAATGTTAGAATTGGAATGGGTTCTTGAATAGGATGGAAAATTGCGACACAACGTTTGTCCAAGGACCTAAGGTACCCTACTAGGTTGTGCTTAACCTCGAATGAGCCATTTTGTTTATCCTTGATAAAAGTGCTCTTTTCACCCCCCAAATCGATTATCTTTAGCCCTAATGACCTTTAATACTGGAGACCAGGTATGAAGGCAAGTTTGGTATTACTCCTCTATCCAGCACAGCGTCAGCTTCTCAGACTTCCCTATGACTTAGAAAAATCTCTGCCCTCAGCAGTGACCTCCCCAAGTGACCTAGCTATGCCCACCACGCACGTCCTTGCCAGCTCCTTGTCCACCCTCCAGACACCTGGCTCGGCTGGGCCCAGAAGCACTCTCACCATGGTCATGTAGGTGGCCTCTGCTTTTCCATTTGATTCTTCGTCCTCAATCAGCATCGGTGTGGCTACTGAAGAATAAACGTGTTTCTAGAGGGACAGGAGTGGTGGGAACATTAACCAAAGATCAGCAAATGTTAGATGCCAGAGGAAAAAACCATCTACTACTATTCACAGGGCATCAACACCAAAAGGTAATTGAGAGTTAGAAAATTATCGTGGATAATGATAATTTAGTTCCCAGTCTTCCTGGCAATTAAGAAAGTTGGCTCGTCAGCAAAGATTACTCTCTTGAGAACCAAATTCTTTGCTTCAAAAGACAAAGTTCTTTGTTTGGACAGACACTTAGGCAGCAGCAGGGGATTCTTATCTTGCTGGATTATTTGTATTCCATGCTTATTTCCTTCTGACTGGAGCCATGGCAGGATGGCATTGATCGGCCACTAACTGTGGTCATCTCTGAGAGGGTTTATATGGCAGGGACAGCCCTCACTGAACCTCACATCTGTGAGGTGGGTGGTACTTTGTGATTCACATTCCTGTCACTATTTGGGGAGGTGATGTCATCCAGTGACAAACTCTTGGGCTTCTGGAGGCCCCTGCACTAGGTTGTGACAAAATCCTACACTTAGGTCATAAACAGGGCAAAAGGTGGAAAAAGTAAATATTCCAAGAGGAGTTTTTAAAAGAAGGGAGGGAGGGAGGGAGGAAAGGTAGTTTAAGGAAATGAATTCATTTCTCAGACCCTAATAGCAATTATTTATAGCCCCATTACAAAGTAATATGGAAGAAAAAGCTCTTCTTGATCCTCTTTCTTAAGGTACCCGAATTTTTTTTAAAGATTTTATTTATTTGAGAGAGAGTGCATAAAGATGAGCAGGGAGCCCCATGCAAGACTCAATCCCAGGACCCTGAGACCATGACCTGAGCCTAAGGCAGATGCTTAACCAACTGAGCCACCCAGCCACCTAGAGTCCCTGAATATTTGATCTGAACTGTTAACTCCTTCACTTAATTCCTGAATGTACCACAATTCTCCCCTATGGTTCCACAGTGCCCACAGATGATGAAGCACTTACAGATCATCCAGTTATTTGAACCTTACCACAGGGCAAATATGCTTGTCCTCATCCTTATTTTACTGGTGAGACAAGTGTGGCTCTGGGAGGTGGCTGAGGTGGGCTTGAATGGGGATTCTCTGACACTGAGCCCAGGGTTCTTTCCTGTGACCCTACCCAGAGTCCCCAGGGCCCTGTCCGCTCCCTCCTGGGGTGGGGTGGGGGGCTCTCACTCTGTGATGAAGATTTCCTGAGCCCCTGTGCTGTGCCCAGCACTGGCCACCACACTGAGATACAATACTGAGTAAGATAGTCCACAGAGAATGCCAATGACACCCTGGATGTTGGAGCCATATCTACCCTGCCCCCATGCAGACACAGCTGCAAAATGGAGTTTTGAGTTCTTGCCTTACCTCTGGATCAGCCTTCTTTATGTTCTCCAGGCTTTTTACCAGGGTTGTGGATGTCGCTGAGCTGCAAGGCAGGAAAAGCATGTGGAATTAACTGGCTGGCACTGTAAATTCCAGGGTGCCCACATGAGACCCCACAGAGTCTTGTGATGAGGGGGACCCCAGAGGGGGAACCATTGTCTCTAGACTCCCACCGCCAAAGCCACCCAGCTCACTGTGAAATCTGAGCAGTGCATTTCTCTGATGGAGAGAATGAAGCATTCCGGAGGTAGTCTGGGCTGAATGGCTCTGACTTCCCTATTACCTACTTAACATTTTTCTGCGTCCACACTGTTTTAAGTGAATTAATAGGGAGGGCCATCATGGGATTGGATTTTTATCATTAACCCGGGAGTAGGGAGATGTAGCCATGCCAGCAGGGGGCAATAGAAGCTCAGCTGAGACACACAGTTCAAAGGCTCCTCCCCTGGGGAAGAGGCTGAGCAGAAATAGCGCCACAAACCCCCTAAGCTGCCAACCCTGGCCCCTTCCCAGCCCTTGGCCTTTGATCTCTTGACCATCTGCCCTCTGCATCTGCTACTTAATACAGTTCCTTTTTTTTCCTATTTTGGTCTAAGGTAGAACTTAAAAAAAAAAATAATCAGGGTTGAAGCTAGAAGTCATTTTTTTTTTTTTGTCTCAAAGTGGAGGAAATAGTTTTCTCATACATTATGATTATAAAGTTGTATGTTCTCACTGTAAAATAATTCAAATACTAAAGAAACACAGAGAGTTGAAGTTTGAAGTTCCAGAAAACCTCCTGCCCTTGTGGGATCCACCTTCTCTTTTCACCCAAACAGCACTACTAATACTTTGGAATTATTCTTTCCAACCTTTCTCAATGCAGGCCTTACTGCACTCACACAAAATGTATTTATTGCATCTGCTGCCAAAGTGAGTATTACTAATTTTCTTTTTTATAAAAATGAGATCCTGTTATATATTCTGTAATGTGATTCCTGGGACATCTTCCCATGCCGTTACATTTGGGATTGTGTAGTATTTCACTGAGTGGAATACTGATTTAGTGAATCATCACCTTCCTGACAGTTACTGAGGATGACTTCAATGTTGAATTATCATCAGGGCTACAGCAACCATGTTTATAAATCTCAATATACAAGTCTGATTATTTATTTCCTAAATCTTTAGGATTTCCATGTCTTTAGTACTGACATGGAAGTACTGATTTCATTTTGAGGGACACTGAGGCCCAGAGTGGGGAGGTGAGTTGATATGGTCATCTAACTTGGGCTGGGGGCCATCTGCATGCCCGGAGCAAAGACCCTCAGAGAGGCCAGCCAAGTTTAAACCAAGTCAGAGAGGCCCTGGGGAACGAAGTGAAGCCCAGCAGGCAAAGCACTTTCTAGAGAGTCTATGTTTTATGGGGAGACTCAGAGTCAGCACTCTAATGAGGTCCTTTGCCCATTGACATTTCAACAAGAGAGCCAATCTGCCCCAGCAACGTATCTCATCATCAACAGTTGAATCAATGGATGCATGCGGCCCTGCCAACAGCCAAACCTGCTGCCTTATTGGATGGAGCATCTTGGCATTTCCAAGATGCTGGGAGAAGGGGTACTGAAATTAAAGCCTTCAACAACACATTTCAACAATAAATAACTTAGGACCTAAGGACATCCGTTCAGAAATAGCCACTCAGAATTAGACTGTGGTCCTTTTAAAAAAATTTTTATTTATTTATTAGCAGAGGGAAGAGCGAGATCTTGGGGAGGAGCAGAGGGAAAGGGACAAACACTGAGCAGAGAGCCCAAAATGGGGTTTGATCCAATGACCCTGAGGTCATGACCTGGGCCGAAATCAAGAGTCAGACACTTAACCAGCTAAGCCACTCAGGTGTCCTAGAGTGTGGTCCTTTAAATAAAGCCACTGATAACCCTCAAGATCTGATCTTCCTTATGAAATGTGTATTGTACGTAATTCAAAAACCCATTTCCCTCAGGCATTGAATGGCACCATTATAGCTCTTGCATAAGATTTATACTTAATTATGTTCCTCTTAAACCACCATTTACAAAAGAGCTGAAAAATCTTTGTAAACTACCAAAACGAATGAAGAGGGTATAGGGATGTACAAGGCCCTCTGCAACACAGAGTGGAGGGTTGGGGTCACTAGAGTGAGTGGAGGGTTGGGGTCACTAGAGAGATGACATCTAATCTGACAACCACAGATGATTCTATTTTAAAGTATCCCCTTCCGGGAAAGTGGCACAGTTAGGGCCCTATCACTCTTCTACTTCAGGTTGAGGAACCGCCAGCCTCCCAACCCAGCCCTGTACCTCTTACTTCTGTGGGTCCTCTTCACAATCAAAATCAGAACAGGAAGCAGCAGGATAGTGACACAGACAATCCCCACAATGATCACCAGCTGATTACCACCCAGGATCTCAGGTCTGAGGGCTACTGGGGTCACCATTGCTTAGGAAAGGAAAAAAGCAACAAGACAGTCTCAATATTCCAGTATAGAGCTGGAAATCCCACCAGATCTATACTAACTCGGGAAGTTGGGAGAGAAGGCCAGACTCCACCCCATATTGAGATACTGGCATTCCACTTGTCCCCATTAGATGGAGAACCAAGTCTGGCCTCCTTGCTTACCCCTACAGTGTAGATTAAGGTGGGTGGGAGAAGAGAATAGCACCTTACCTACAGCAGAGTTTCCTTTTACATTAACAGTTCTATCTTAAAACAACAAAACAGATTTTTTAGAGGCTTCAGATCTTTCAATGAGAAAGTGGTTGGTTTCAAAAGAATATGTGGTACAACCCTCAGCCCCATAGTCATGATACCAAGTAAAGCGCTTCCACCCATATGGTACCCTTCATCCATTTCCTCTACATCCATTTCCTTTCACTCTACATATATACATAAACACCTCCTGGGTGCTAGATATCACTAGGCAAAGAAGCTACAAAGACAGTTAGTGCATGGTCCCTGCCTTCAAGGAGAGGGATGAACATGTCAATGGAAAATCACAGTCTGCTATAGGGACCAGGATGGAAGTCCATATGGGTACAGGGGGCACAGAGAAAAGGGTACCTAATTCTACGGGGAGCAGATGAGAAGTTCTCAACAGTTTTAAAATTTAAAAGTCTTAAGGAAACATAAAGTTTGTTGGGCAGACAATATGGGAAAGGATGGGGGTGG
This sequence comes from Canis aureus, assembly GCF_053574225.1. Classification (NCBI taxonomy): domain Eukaryota; kingdom Metazoa; phylum Chordata; class Mammalia; order Carnivora; family Canidae; genus Canis; species Canis aureus. The sequence continues at coordinate 73,726,046 of NC_135613.1, forward strand.
TGCATTACACACAAGGTCTGGAGGCCCAAGAGGATGGGACTTTCAGAAACTAAAATAGTTCCATGGGTCTGGCTCTAGGTTGCAGTTGGGGGCATAGTGGGGAACTAAACAACAGAGTCTCAATCATGAAGGGTCTTGATCTCAGCCAGGAGTCTGGCTTTCTTTCAGTAAGTGATGGAAAAACCAAACACTGAAAGACTCTAAGCACCGGGACAGAATGTTGCGACTTGTGGTTTAGAATGGTGGCACTGAGGGCTGCAGGAAGAATGAGAGCAGAGGCTGAGAAGGAGAGCAGACCCTGGTTAGAGGGCTACAGGCCAATACACAAAGGAAGACAGCTAGAGCGTGGTGAGGGACTGGGGGGAAGGCAGACTCAAAGTCAGTAGTAGAAATAACAGGACTTGTTGACCTGTTAGTCTGGGGGTCACGGGAAAGGGAAGAATCAGTACAACTCTCAGGCATCCAGCTAGGTAACCATGTAGATGGTGACAGAGATGAGCTAGGGGAGAGGTATGCAGGGGCAGGTTTGGATATGTTGCATTTGAAGTTTTGCAGAATGTTTAGCTAGGATTTAGATGGAGACATAGATTAGACAGGAAGGAAGGAAGGAAGGAAGGAAGGAAGGAAGGAAGGAAGGAAGGAAGGAAGGGAGGAAGGAAGAGCAGGAGGGAGGGAAGGAAGGAGGGGGGAGGGAGGGAGGGAGGGAGGGAGGGAAGGGGGGGGAGGATCCAACATAGAATATATTGATTATATGGAGAATACTGTGTCCAATATTACTTGGGTAAAGAAGGCTGAGGTGGGCAATTAGAGTAGCATTGGTGACCTAAGCTAGAGCAGAGGCAGAAGCAGAAGCCAGGATGTGGTGCACTAAGAGGTTAAGGGAGGAGAGACAAAAGACACCACAGATGGCCTCTTAGCTACTTAGGTAGGTCAAGAAAGAAATATAGAATTGAGGGGATCCCTGGGTGGCTCAGCGGTTTGGCCCCTGCCTTTGGCCCAGGGCGTGATCCTGGAGTCCTGGGATCGAGTCCTACGTCGGGCTCCTGGCATGGAACCTGCTTCTCTCTCCTCCTGTGCCTGTGCCTCTCTCTTTCTCTCTCTACATCTACCATGAATAAATAAATAAATCTTTTAAAAAAATGATTTAGAATTGATTGCGGTGGAGGTTGCACAACTCTGAATATACTAAAAATCGCTGAGTTGTAGGCTTTAAGTGGGTGACTGTATAGTATGTGAGTTGTTTCTGTTTTAAAGAGAAGAAAGACACACAGGATGAGAGCTAAAGTAGCCCAGGACAGAAGGTGAGAGGAAGAGGTGAGCATATCTACAGTCTGGGTGGCAGGAGCCAGTAGACAGTGTGACGTGCCTGAGACAGGGAGAAAGTTCCACCTGAGCACAGAGGTTTGGATAAGCTCAGGGCAGAAGAGCCCCTGGGATGGTGAGACAGAGAGGTGAGGATGTGGGCAACGTAGATAGGCCTGGGGGGTGGGTGCTTGGTGGTTGAGTGGGCTCCCACTATGGAGTGTATTTTCTCTGTGAAATGGAAATAGGGCTTCTGAGAGGGAAGAAATCCCTCTGTCCCGCTCCCCCCTTTGCCATGTATTACAAGAAGGGGCCTTCATAGACTCAAGTCCTTGGTCAAAGATACTGAGGTGAGTTCCATCCTTGCCCACATCCCCACCCCCAAAAAAACCACAGCCAACCTCCAGCAAAGATCTGTAGCAAAATGCAAAGTCCACAGCCACATCCTGACTGTTAACTGTGTTATGGTTTAACTTTAACCCCTCACTTACCGACTTCTCTCAGATCTTTATTCCCCTACACACCACTGGCTTTAATGTACAGGGTTTGCCAGAATAGAGAACCTTTCATCAGAGAACATTTCTATTTTGAGTTCTGGTCTCTTCCTGTTTTCTCTCTCTTCTGTGCCATCTCTCACCAGCCCAGGGTCATTTACCCTTCTGCCGCAGAGCATACAGCATCCAAGTAAAAAAGAACTTTGGACATCAGCTCCAACCCATCTCTGAGCTCCTGTATCTTTAGATCAGGATATTACACGGGCAGTGAGTGAGTTCTGGCAGAAGGTTGGTGTTCACCAAATAGTGTGGAAAGCGAGGTGCCTAGGACTCTAAAGTTAAGGAGGTATCACCGTGAACATCATGTAAGTCCAGGGTACAAGGACTTGTATCAGGGTCGTGTGAGTACAGCACCTGAGAGTGATGCCTCCTTCAGCGTGGCACCCTACATGCCTCTCTGGCCTTCCCCTAGTCCTGGCCATGCCTACCAACTACAAGGACCCTCATGCCTCCCCAGCCGAAGATCAGATACTTTGGGGCTCTTTCACGATCACATGCAGCGTGGTGGTTTTCTTGAAGGTCAAGTTCCCCAGGTGGATACTGCAGGTGTATCTTCCTCTGTCAGATTCCTTCACTCCTTGGAGCATGATAGACGCATCATTGCGGGAGGTGTCACCCACCAAGGCTACACGGTTCTGGAAGCGGCCCCAGTTCTGGGAGTACCCCACAGGTACACTGAGTTTAGGGTAATAACTTAACACAACCTCCTCCTATAGAACAGAAAGGCAACATATGAGTTTGCAAGGACCGAGGAAGAAGGGGCATGGGGAAGGTTGAGTGGGGGTGCTCTCAGGACTTACCAGGCCCTGGATATGTGGGCGGTGAGGTGTGATGAGAAAGTATTTGATATCATAAGTCATGCACACACATGTGTCCACAGCCTGTGTGGCTGTGAAGGACGCCACCAAACCATGAGCAACTGTCCCGTTGGCAGAAAAGGATGAGGAAGGAAAGGAGGATGAGGGGCTTTCCCTTTTTGTAATTCTCCAGTAAAAGGAAGAAAAATACACCTTCACTTTCTATAGCATTTCCAGTTGGATTTCCAATAGGCACTTGAAACATGTCTAAAACTAAAACTCCAAATTATTGCCCCAAGCCAGCTCCTTCCAGTCCATTTCTTTTCGGTAAATGGCAAAGCCTTCTTCCAGATGATCAGGCTAAAATTCATGGAGTCATTCTTAATTCCTCTCTTTCCTAAACACACAGTGAAAGTCCCTCAGCAAATCCTGTCACCTCTACCTTCAAGATATATCCTAAATCTAGCCATCTCTCACCTCCTCCACAATTACCATTCTGGTCCAAGCCACCCCTTCTCTCACCTAAATTCCTGCAAGGAGCTTTCTGACTTGTCTCCCTGCTTACTCCCAACTACAGTCTATTCTCCACAGGTGAGCCTTTAGAAATATAAGTTAAATCATGTTACTCATCTACTCCAAACCCTCCAATAGCCCCCCATTTCTACTAAAAGTACAAGGCCCTCTATGATCTGCCCCACTCCATTTTCCTCTCTGATTTCATCTTCTACTTTTTCTTTCCTCACCTACCTGGGTCAATTCGCTCCATCCACGCTGGCCTCTTTGCTCTCCTTGACTACTGGCCACAGGGCCTTTGCACTTGCTGCTCCCTAAGCCTGGGACATGCTTCCCCCCAAGAAATACATGTGGTTCATTCTCTCATTTCCGGCAGGTTTCTGCTCAAATGTCATCTTTTCAGTGAGGTCTCTCTGCCCATCTATATAAAACATGAACCACAAATGCCTGCTTTCAGGGTACCTGTGTGGCTCAGTAGTTGAGTATCTGCCTTTGGCTCAAGTCATGATCCCAGAGTCCTGGGATCAAGCCTCGCATCAAGCTCTCCTCAGGGAGCCTGCTTCTCCCTCTGCCTATGTCTCTGCCTCACTATGTCTCTCATGAATAAATAAATAAATAAAATCTTTTTTTTTAAATGCCTGCTTTCTTGTTCTCCATGGCTCTTACTATTACCTGACATATTATGTATTTATTTCCTCATTATTTTACCATGTATCTCCCTTGATCTTGATCATAAATCAGGAGTTCTGCGTGTCTGCCACAAAGGCACTTAAAATACTTGGTAAATGAGTACATGTTGGAGCTTTTTATGAAGGGAAGTAAATATTACTATTTTTAAAAGCGTTTAAGAAAAGGAAATGGGTATACAGACATAAATATGAATGAAAACACCTGGTTCCTAATATCTTATCTATTGTGTTTTGAATTCACAGTTCAAAATGTCCATTCTCAACCTATTTTCTGCTGTGATTCACTTAGTGGTTGACATTTAAATGCATGACAAGCTCCCAGAGGTGGACCTGGGACTACATGTAATTCCCTATCCTCTACCATGATGCCACCCTTTGGGGCATACAGGAATCAAGTGAGTACAAATGACTTTTTTCTAGGAATGACTCTTAATTTAGTTAAATCTTTTATAAACTTTGTGCCTTAATTTTTATTAATAAGTGACCTGAGATAGCCCCCACAACATACCCTGACCCACATGTACATCACCATGCATGGATGACATCTACCAGTCTAGTGAACTAACTTGCCACTTGCTGCTTCAGAGTTCCCATGAACTTAGAGACAAGGCCACAGAAGTCATCCCCCTCATCCTCCCATGGACTCTACAAAGAGGAGAACGGAAAAGAAGAAGGAAACTAAAACACAGGGAAAGCACATACAAATGCTACATGGACGATCTAAAATACGTGTCTTGACAACCCTACAAGTTGAGCAGCAGCAGCAGCAGGAATATTATCCTCTTATTTGTCATCTTCATGAGAGTCATTTTCCCACCACAAAGCTGAAGTTGCCCAGCCAAGTGGCTGAGCTGGAGGCCCAGTTCTGACAAGCTCCAAAGCTCAAGCCCCTTGCAACACCATCACATGGCACCTGGTGCCTAAATTCTCCCTCTACCCACACTGTCCTGACACCAGCAGCCAGGGGCTTCTGCTACACAGTGATGGCTACTTCTCCTTACCTTGGCATTCTCTCCCGATGAGAACATCCAGTCTACCTTGGTCATGTGTTTGTCTTCTGCTGTGCTCTGGAAAACACACCCCAGCTGAGTCGAGTCCCCTACATGGACCGTGAGCTCTGGGGATAAAATGGTAACTCAGGTCAAACCCAAGGTATCATCTATAGAGGTCCAAGAACTTCTAGAAGAAATCATGCTTAGCCAAAGATCCTCAGCCATAAAATCAATGTCACCACCAAATACTGTACACATTCACTCTTGCAGATGAGCCAGATGATCTTGTGTGGACAAAGTACCGAGAGGCCTCTCACTTACATGACACCCCGTGGGTAAGGGAGTAGCCACAGCCACCTACACACATCAACTCTGAGGGATCTTCATCCTACAATAAACACTTTGTGATTCCCTTTAGCTCCCTGCTCCTTCCCCTTTTCTAGAATTTCTCCTGAGTCCCAGCTCCACATCAACCTGTACTAAAGAAAGTACAGAAAATCTCAAAGCCCCCTCTTTCTGTTCACCAACTTAGATACCCACATCTGTTGAACATAAACAGGAAGTAGAAAGTTACATAATTTTCATGCTTATATATAACCCACTGGCCCTTCTAGCTGAAAAACTGGTTCACAGGCGATTTTCTTCAATTTCTCTTATTCTTTTTACAAGTTGTCTTAGGACTTGCTTAGGATAGTTCTGGCTACAGTACAGGTCACAGGACTGCTTGCTAATTAGGCCAAGACAACAGACAGCTTTCCTCTTGGATTTTTTTTTTCTGTTTCAATCCCTGCCCCCACTCCCCCCAGAAGATCCTGCTTCCCTTCTTCCTTCTGCTTATTTGTGTGAGCAGCTGACCCCATCATATGCTTATTGCATAAGTAATTTTGAGGGGCTCCTGAAAAAAAAATTAGCAAGATATTTCTGATTTTTCAATAATGTACTACACAAATCAACCACAAAGTCAGTTGAGAAATGAAAGGCAAGATGATATTTAGGGAGACACAAGCCTGGGTCTTAGCTGGGCCGAATTCCTTCAAAAGAGCATCAGGCAAAGCTCATGAAGGAACAAACACAGTGCATAAGCTGGCCTTTCATCCAAATTGTTTCTCTGGGAGAACATGAACTTCCTGCCCAGTGGGAGAGATGCACAATAGGAGGAAAGCAAAACAAAAGAAAATATTATGAACTTGAAACTCTATGGAGGGAATAATTTTGAAAGTAATAAAAATTCACTCCAAAGAATAGTAGGGAGGGGAAGTCCCTCTAAACCTGACAGTAGGGATCCCTGGGTGGCGCAGCGGTTTGGCGCCTGCCTTTGGCCCAGGGCGCGATCCTGGAGACCCGGGATCGAATCCCACATTGGGCTCCCGGTGCATGGAGCCTGCTTCTCCCTCTGACTATGTCTCTGCCTCTCTCTCTCTCTCTCTGTGACTATCATAAATAAATAAAAATTTAAAAAAAAATTAAACTAAACCTGACAGTACACTAAGAACTGAACTCTACATTTACAATGCAGTGATGGGGTGACTGCGTGGCTCAGATGGTTAAGCGTCTGACTCTTGATCTCAGCTCAGGTCTTAACCTTAGAGTCATGAGTTCAAGCCCCACGTTGGGCTCCACGCTGGGCATGAAGCCTACTAAAATAAATGCAATAATAATAACTGAGCCATTCTGCAGCTTTTATCGTACCAGGCATGGGCCAGACACCTTGTATGTAGCATGTCAGCTCGTCATTATGGTATTTTGAGATATGCACTGTTATCCTCCCATTTTCAGAAGAAGATGAAAGAATCCAAAGGCACATAGCCCATAAAAGGCAGAGACAGCAGGCAAACTCAGGCTGGAGGGAAGAAAAGCCCAAGCTCTCACTCACTATACCACCTCACATTAAGTGGAAGGAGAGCTGATTCTAGAGCAAAGGCACAGGAAGTTAATATTATTTTTATTTGCAAGAATGTTGCCTATGGTATTTAAAGTAAGAACTATGAGAAAAGGGAATTGAAGTTGGAGAATCGCAGAAAAATTATAAAGTGAGGAGTAAACTTTGTAGAGAAAAGTACAGATGGCTTCACATGGGGGAAGCCAACCTCCATCAAGCAAGCTGAATAACCTTCCAGTGGCTTCCAGGCACATTTGGAGGAGGTGCCTCTACTCCCTTTCTGGTTGAAGAGAAAAATACAGGTTGCTCCACTGGCTACCAGGGAAGTGTGTGACTAGCCCTAACATTGTTCTAGCCTGTTTCTATGGATTCTCCAATTCTGAAATTGGCTCTTTTTGGCTCATGCCCTCTCTGTCTCTTCAAAGAGAGAAAAGGCACCTATTCTGTAGACCATGCTTGTATGGACAAGTGTCCGGGCATGGCATCAGAAGACAAAGCAGAAAGGAGTAGCCCAAAAATAATCCTTGGGGAAGCAGCCAATTCATCTCCTCTTTTTGGAGAACTCAAGCTTTGAAGTCAAAACAAAGGGACACCTGGGGGGCTGAGTCAGTTAATCATCTGCCTTTGGCTCAGGTCATGATCTCAGAGTCCTAGGATCCAGCCCCGCATCGGGCTCCCTGCTCAGTGAGGAGTCTGATTCTCTCTTTCCCTCAGCTGCTTGCCCTGCTTGTGTGCCCTCCCCCCCAAATGAATAAATAAAATATTTTTTAAAAGAAATTTTAAAAATGTCAATTGAAAAAAAAAAAGGAAAAATGAGGAGAACGGGCCAGAGGCCACCTTCTACAATTCCTTCTTCAACTCCATTTTTTCAAAACTGGATTCAAGTGAGAGATGCTAATTCAAGAATCTCATTCATTTAGGGCAGCCCCGGTGGCGCAGCGGTGTAGCGCGGCCTGCAGCCCAGGTCGTGATCCTGGAGACCCTGGATTGAGTCCCACGTCGGGCTCCCTGCATGAAGCCTGCTTCTCCCTCTGTCTGTGTCTCTGCCTCTCTCTGTCTCTATGAATAAATAAATAAAATCTTTAAAAAAAAAAAAGAATCTCATTCATTTAGCAAATGTTTATTAATCGTTTACTCTGTATTAGGCATGGTGTCCGGGACTAGTCAGAGGATAAAGAATACAGACCCATGCAGACAGGGAAGATACAACTGGACAGGTATGATAAGTATCACCAAAGAGGCGCACAGGATGCTCCAAAGGAGCTCACGAACAGAGGGGACCTGAACAGCTGGGAGAGGGGAGGAGGTCCAGATTCTATTTCCCTAACTAGACTGCAAGCTTTCCTAAGACCACACACTATTCTTTCAACGCATACTTTTAAAGAACGTGTCTAATTCTGCGGTTTTCAAACTTTATTAAGGCAGCAGAATTTTTTTTTTTTTTTTTTTTTTTATTCATGAGAGACACAGAGAGAGAGAGAGAGAGGCAGAGACAAAGGCAGAGGGAGAAGCAGGCTCCATGAAGGGATCCTGCCATGGGACTCGATCCTGGGTCTCCAGGATCACGTCCTGGGCTGAAGATGGCGCTAAACCACTGAGCCAACGGGGCTGCCCAGCAGATTTCTTTTTTTAAATATCCACCATTTGCTTTGATGTGGATGAAACTGGAGGGTATTTTGCTGAGTGAAATAAGTCAATCAGAGTACAAACATTATATGGTCTCATTCATTTGGGGAATATAAAAAATAGTGAAAGGGAATAAAGGGGAAAGGAGAGAAAATGAGTGAAAATATCAGTGAGGGTGACAAAACATGAGAGACACCTGATTCTGGGAAACGAACAAGGGGTAGTAGAAAGGGAGATGGGCGGGAGGTTGGGGTGACTGGGTGATGGGCACTGAGAGGGGCACTTGGCGGGATGAGAACTGGGTGTTATGCTATATGTTGGCAAACTGAACTCCAATAAAATAAATAAATAAAAATAAAAATAAATAAATTAATAAATAATAAATAAACATATATATATATATATATATAATCTTACATGGCAGCCCAACAAATAAAACAGGAAAAATATAAAGGACTTGGGTCCCAGTGGAGGTTGGAGCCTGAGGTCCTACCTGACTCGGTCCTCTATTGACCCCCTACCCTGTTCTCACCCTTTGTACAGTCTACCAGGTTCATTGAACCTTCAGGCTTCTACAGAGCATGGTATAAAACCACCCACCTACTGAAGCCACTCCCTCCATTGACAAATGGGAAAATGAACTCCAAAGAAATTAGAGAGATGTCTTCTCTTTTCTATCCCCCAGAACACTTACCACAGGAACCTATGACATATGGACATGGCATCAGTGTGGATAACCAACAGGAAGTACCCGGGTAGAATAAAAGGAATAGGGACTTTGTTGTCAGAGGTGCCAGGTTTTAAGTACCAGACATCCCATTTAATAAATATGTGTCCTTAGGCAAGTCACATCTAAGCCTCAATTACCTCATCTGTAAAATGAAAAGATCAATACTTCCAATTAGCAATAATCATGCCTCAGATAAACCTCATTGGCTACAATATTGCCACTGCGCAAAGCTAGACCAATACTTCCTACACAGCATTTTCATGAGGATGGAACACATGTAAGGTAATAATAAAATAATCATTCCCGGAACACCTGGGTGGCTAGCCAGGTAAGCAACTAACTTACTCTTGATTTTGGCTCAGGTCATGATCTCAGGATCGTGAGATCAAGCCCCACATGGGGCTCCTCACTCAGCCCAGAGTCTGCCTGTCACTATCCCTCTGTTCCTCTCCGCACTCCCCCCTCTTAAATAAATGAATAAAATCTTTTTAAAATAGTAAAACAAAATAATTATTCTCATTATTTTTATTTAAAGAGCACTGATTATTGTGGATTAACTCTGTGATAAGTATCTAGACCAAAGGCTGGCATTTGTTCAATAAAATCTGTTCCTTCCTTCTTTGCACACCAAATCTCTTGCCCCTTCACCCTTCTCTAAGTAAGCATTCCCATACCTTTGGGTTCCTCTGGTAGTACATGCAGCAGCACTGCTTTTTTGAACACCAGGCTTTCCTTTTCAAGCCGGATTTCACAGGTATAGGTTCCCTGGTCAGCTTCTTTCACGTCTTGGAGCAGGAGAGAACCATCATTGTGTAAGATGTCCCCCACCAAGCGCACACGATTCTGGAAGCGCCCCACAGGCACGCTGAGGTTGGCATAATAGTATAGCACATATTCATCCTGGAGGGCAACACAACATTGGGGAAAGTCTAGAGTCACTGGAACCAGACCCAGGAGTCCAGATCCAAAATACCCTGTTCTGTGGAAGTGGCAGCATCACCACCACCACCACCATCACCACCACCATCATCACATCATCATCATCATCACCATCATCACCACCATCATCACCACCATCATCACCATCATCATCACCATCATCACCATCATCACCATCATCACCACCATCATCATCATCACTTGATACCCAGTGAATAAAAATAATAATAATAATAATAATAATAATAATAATAATGTGCTGGGCAATATTCTAACTTCAACAAGGCCCTGTGCCTTAGTGAAGTAAGGTCCACACATTCATTTCCTACAGTTTAAAGTAAAATGTAACACCCACTCTGAAGATCCCTCTCTGGGGATTCAAACCCAGAACTTTTGAAACCCTTGTTTCATGTTCACCCTGTTTTCTGCCATGGCCCCTGGACTGGATGGCACTCAAAGGCATGATGCAATCCTCCAGACTGAGAGTTGTGACAATTCCTGGCTGGCATGTCAGCTGTCGCCCATCCCCTTTCTGCCCTCCCCCAGGCAGTGTATATCATACAGCTTGAGAAGGAATCATCATCAGTGAATGGCTTACAGGCTGGGACAGGGAGAAATAAGGATTTCTACTTAAGCCACGGGCTTGTCCTTCTTATAATAAAAAATACTAATAAAATTTTGAGTGAGAATAGCATTATAAGAATAATGTGCTATGAGCTACGGAAAGAGTATTTCATTGGCAAGCTTCAGGACTTTACTATGGGTAACACATTACTCAGTATGTATTTCATAAACAATCCAGAGTGTATCCCCTCTGATGAGGTTTATACACTGTTTCCCACTCTGAGGAGCTTCCATTAAACACCCTCCCTCAGCCTTGTTATATCAGCTGATCCCATCACTTGAAAACTTGAAGCAGCCATAAAGGAGAAAGAGGTGATTCCCCAGCATATAAATGGTGCACAGAATGGTAAAAGAATCTGGCCCTCTCACCTCTTCTGGAGAAGCTTAACAACGGGTGGATTGTTGTCCCGGAGATACCCATTTGGAGCTACTGGCTGCCGGTTGGTCACAGCAGCTGCCAAAAGATTATGGAAGGACGGAGGCCACTATGGCTTAGTGGCTGCCATGCTATGATTATGGAAGCTTATCCAAAATAATAGATAAAGAAGAGGAGACCTGGAGTTTCTGTGCAGCACTTGCACTAGGCAATGCCATTCTAATGCATTACTAAATGACATCCATAGTTCCTAGCTCCTCGTAGGAAAACACAATTTGTGGCCTTCTGTTAAATACTTTGCAATTAAGCCTTGCTAGTGTTCTGAGCTTTCCAGTAATCGTGGCTTATGGAGTTTTCAGGGATTTCTTAGTCACCACAATCACACAGTGATAACATTTAAGTAATTGTTTTTGGTCTTTCTTTTCGTTAAATACTAAGAGTGGTTGCAGTTTGGGGAAAAGGTTAGCTGAGGTTGGAATCATCTTTGTAACATTTGCAAATTATACTCTTTCCTATTTGTGACCTAAAGATAAGTATTTTCTAGAAAATATAAACCAATATACCTAAAGAAACTTAATTATGGGAAGATAATTCAGAGTTTAAATGTCACTGAAAACTTACAGTAAATGTTTAGATATATAAGTATGCTGTTAATCTTAATAATGTGAGAAAGTATCAAAGAAAAAAAAAGAATCTGGCCCTCTCCTCCGCAGAAAAGATTCTTGTGACATCATTCTCACACCTCTTCTGTCTGGACCAGGGCTCTTACCCTTCTCAGCCCTCCCACCCACCTGTACAACTCTACAAAGGGCAGACATTGAGAAAAGAAACAACAAAAAAAAAACTTTATGTGCATGTCTTCCATTACTTCTCAATGACCCAAAAGTTAAGCATTACCATTATGATAATGACCCTCATCTTCACCGATAAGGAAGCTGAAGTTCAGCAAGGTTGAGTAATTTGCCCAGCTGATCACAAAGCCAAGGGGCCAATCTAGGAAGAGGCCCAGTTCTGACAAGCTTCAGAGCCCAAACTCTTGCAACACTACCTCATAGCACCTAATGACCTGTTTTTTCCTCTGCCCACGCTGTCCTGACACCATTGGCCAGGGACTTCTACAGTAATATTTCCTCCTTGTTACCTTGGCACGATCTCCTGATGAGAACATCCAGTCTACCTTGATCACACGCTTTTCTTCTGTAGTCTGGAAAACACATCCCATCAGGGCTGAATCCCCCACACGGACTGTTAGCTCAAGGGAGGAAACAATCAAGTCATTCAGGCCCAAGGAATAATCTATAGAAGTCAAAGGCAAGAGGAGACATCATTTAGACAAATATAAAAATCAGTATTAATCACTAAGTAACTCTACATCTTCCCTCCCCAGATGACGTGACACAAAGTACTCAGAGGCTCCTCACTCAAGCCAGCATGGCATTCCCAAAGGAAGAGAAAGACCCTCTAGGTACACACATGCCTCCCAAGTCAGAGGAGTTCTGCAATCTTAATACTGCAAAAAGGTTATCTGCTCTCAGTCTCCTAACTGGGCCCCTCTCCATTCCCCAGAATTCCTTTCTCCAGGCTCCTTTCTAAAGAAAGAAGAGAAACCTTGACATCCTCCTTTCAGGTCATGAATTTAGACATCCATAAACAGGAAATGAGGTGTCTCTGGATCCTAGTTTCCCATGGGTTCCCTATTTTAAAAAGCCCATTAACAGGTATTTTTGCATCTTTCTTCTTTTCCTTCTTTAGTTCCTTGACAAAAGCTTATCTCTGACTTTGCTGGCTAATTCTGGCTGTCATGCAGGTCTTTGTAATTAGGCCAATCCAGGGGTGCCTGGGTTGCACAGTGGGCTAAGCGTCCAGCTCTTGGTTTTGATTCAGGTCATGGTCTCAGGGTCCTGGGATGGATCCCCATGTCTCCTCAGGCTCTGGACTCAGGCTCTGTCTGCTTGTCCCTCTACCCCTGCCCCCACTCATGCTTGTACTCTTTCTCTCTCTCTCTCTCTCTCTCAAATAAATAAATTCTTTCTAAAATAGAGAAAAAAAATTCTAAAAAAAAAAATAGGGATGCTTGGGTGGTTCAGTCGTTGAGCATCTGCCTTTGGCTCATGGCATGACCCCAGGATCCAGGATCAAGTCCCACATTCGGCTCCCCTTAGAGAGCCTGCTTCTCCCATGCCTGTGTCTCTGCCTTTCTCTCTGTGTCTCTCATGGATAAATAAATAAAATCTTTTTAAAAAAATGGAGGGGCACCTGGGTGGCTCAGTGGTTGAGCATCTGCCTTCGACTCAAGTCAGGTTCCCAGGGTCCTAGGATCAAATCCCGCATCAGACTCCCCACAGGCAGCCTGCTTCTCCCTCTGCCTGTGTCTCTACCTCTTTCTCTGTGTCTCTCATGAATAAATAAATAAAATATTTTTTTTAAAAGGCCAATACAAAAGCATGGCTTTCCATTGAATTTCCTTTGTGTTTGTCCTCTCCCCACCTTCCCACTCCAGTTTTATCATTAGCCCTGTCTCTTCAGCCTCTGGGTGTTTTGCACACATGACCCCATTCCGTTATCCGTGTACTGCTCGAGTCATTTCTCTTTTCACTAAAAGACAAAACCAGTACACAGATATTTCTGTTTTCACAAGATGTGCACTGTGCAAAGAGACAACAACATCAAGAAAGACGCGTTTAGATGCTGGCCAGTTTATATGGAGGAAGAGCCAAATGAACGCATGTGGGAATAAACAGAAAATGTGCCAGTCTTTCCATGCAAGCTGTCGCCCTGAGAGAAGAGAGTTAACTTCCTGCCCAACAGCAGGCACACACAGTAGGGAAGACGGAAAAGAAAACATGAACTCTAAACCCTTTGGAGGGACTTGTTTTGAAAGAAATCAAAATTAGCTCCAAAACCGATTTGGAATTTTCCTGTAAGAAAGAACTGAGCAACTTTACATGTGGTGAAAGGTTAAGAAGCAAATTTCATTTAATACGAAGAGTGCTATATGTAGAATTAAGTGAAGGGTAGCTAGAAAGCAAAGAGCAGCCACCAGAGTGAAGAGAAACTTACACCTTTGCAGAGAGATGGCTGAAGAAAATGAGATTTTCTTTTTTAAGATTTGATTGATTGATCAGAGATAGTGAGCATAAGCAGGGGCAGCAGGCAGAGGGAGAAGCAAGCTCCCCACTGAGCAGGGAGCCTGATGTAGAACGTGATCCCAGGACCCTTGTCCATGACTTGAGCCGAAGGCAGATGCTCAACCGACTAAACCACTCAGGCACCCCCAAAATGAGACTTTCTACAGAGGAAGACAAACCTCTCCACAGAGAAATACAACCACCACCGCCACCACCACCACCCCTCATGCCAAGTGGCTACCTACAGGACTGGCTTGTTAACTCTGGCTGGAAGGGCAGAAACCTGCAGGCTGCTTCCTGCACCTCTGGGGAAATGTCTAAAGACCCCCAGAGCATTACAACCCTGCTTCTATGAAAACAAATTCTCTTAAAAACATACTATTTTCTGGGGGAGGGGGGTGTCTGTGTGCCTGTCTGGTTGCCTTTTTGTGCACGCTCTTGGTTTGCCTAGAATTAGAGCAAAGGCAGTTCTTTTTGTACCTTGCTGAGTAGGTGTTTAGGTCACTATGCACAGTTTAAAAAAAAATAGTAATAAAGAGAAAACTAAAAGATGATGAGAGCAAAGCACCTCCTGAGTCATTTATTCTTCCTATGGAGCGCTATCCATGGATAAAGAGAAAAAGTGGGAAGAGAGGATGAACAGTTTAGAAAGAAGAGATGAGCCCCAAGCAGCTCCAAGCACAGAGGTTTCATGAATAGGAGACTCCAACTAAGCCTGCGGCCCGCAGGGGCAGCTAAAGGAGGTTTTTTAGAAGGAAGTGGGGTTTAAGGAGAAACCTGAAAGATAAGGAAGCCCTAGGCAGGCTTGCTAGGGTAAGTTGAAGAAAGAAAGCTCTTGGCAAAAGGGACTCCCCCAGATTGTGAAAGAGCTCAGCACTTTTGCAGAACCAAGAGAAGGCTAGAATGACAAAAAGCATGAATGCCATTGAGTTCTGGGGCTCTCTCTGGTGATTTCATTTCCTGATCCAAGACTAGCTGTGGTTTTAAAGTTACAATCTAAAAGGCAGGAATTCCAGAGAGACTTTCTCTGCAGCACATAGGCAGGTCCTAGAACACCCAGCTCAGAACCAGAAGGCCTTCCGTGTGTAATAGAAACAGAGGAAGATTCAGCTTTCCAAGAAAGAGTTTGCTCCCTGGCTTCAAAAACAGCTGTTTCAGCAAAACTCCAAAGTTCCAGGTTAGGATTTCCGTTTTCAACAAACCAAGGGGAAATGAAAATATATAAAATTGGCTTTTGAAAATGCACGAGACTTATGAGAAATCAAGTACCCTCCTTGGTCCCTTGGTTTCTACTTACCCAGTAACACTGGCATCAGGATGAGTTTCAGTAGGCAAAACATGCTGCTCGCCAATTTTTCAGTCTTAAGATAAAAGAAAACAAAAATCAGAAAACAGCTTCAAGAGAAGTTTGTCACTTTAACAAACCCACAACCAGTGCCTCTGTGGGCCAGCCTCTGTCGGAGACACTGGGATGCAGCCCCAAACAAGAAGGGCAGGGTCCCCGCTCACGTGCAGTTTGCAAGTTGGGGGGGCGGTGGGTGGAAGGGGAAAAAAAGAGGCAAATGAATGAACAAGAAAGTAGCAGATGCTGGAATCTGCTATGAAGAAACAAAACAGAGCGGTGTGTTTGGAGAGTCACTTGGGGGCCGCTTTATATTGGCTGTAAGGGAAAATTAGATGAAAGTGGCTTTTCGAGAGGAAAAAAGTGAATAATTTCAGGATATCTTTGAGGTGACAACCCTAGCCATTCTACAGTCTTAGAGTTTCACATAAACAGGAGATTACCAGAGACTCAGAGTGCAAGTTTTGCCTATCTCTCCAACTAAATTAAAATTACTACTTTTAAACATATAGAAAATGTTCTGGGCATGTGAGAAAGGAGATAATTTTCAACCCAGTTAAGGCATTCAGCAAACTCTGTGGCAGACAAGCTGCATGAAATGTCAATGGCGAGGTTGAGTTTTGTTTTTTTTTTTTCCCTTTTATCCCCACTTTTTTTTAGAGAGGGGAGGGGCAGAGGGAGAGAGAATCTCAAGCAGGCTTCATGCCCAGCACAGAGCCTGATGGGAGGGCTCCATCCCAGGACCCTGAGATCATGACCCAAGCCGAAACAGTCAGATACTTAACTGATTGAGCCACCCAGGCACCCTTACCCCACATTTTTCTTAATGAAACAGAAGAACACCAACCCCAAGGAGTTATAATCCAACCAGCCTTGGGTTCCTACCAACTACTCTGTCTGGTCTCAGCCACGATCCCTGCATCCTGAACAGCCTGCCAATGAAGGGACTCTACCTCGAATCTGCTAGGAGGAAAGTTATCTTTTGGGAAATCCCATCACAGCACCCTGCCCAGTTCTGCTGGGAAGTCCAGCACATGCGGTGGCATTTTAACTTGTAAAAAAATATTACCTAAGAGATTCCTTACCTGCATTCTAATCAACAAAATCCTCCATCTGGAAAATCAGGGTCAAATTGTTCAAGAAGGTCCTACCCTAGGCCCCCCCTTATGCAGAGAAGTCAGCTGACCTTGCTCAACCTGTTCCCTTGCCTATGACATGGGAGTAATAATGCAAGGATCATGTATGATCATGTAGATAACAGTGCTTTGAATTACCACATAAGATCCTATTTTTCATAACCTAAAAATGAGATAGAAAACCTAAAAATGAGGAACTCCTGGGTGGCTCAGGGGTTGAGTATCTGCCTTTGGCTCAGGTCGTGATTCCGGGTTCTGGGATCCAGTCCCACATGGGGCTCCCGGCAGGGAGTCCGCTTCTCCCTCTGCCTATGTCTCTCCCTCTCTCTCTCTGTCTCTCCTCAATAAATAGAATCTTTTTTTAAAAAAAGAAAACTAAGCTGAGTGAAGTAAGTCAGTCGGAGAAGGACGAACATTATATGTTCTCATTCATTTGGGGAATATAAATAATAGTGAAAGGGAATATAAGGGAAGGGAGAAGAAATGTGTGGGAAATATCAGAAAGGGAGACAGAACGTAAAGACTGCTAACTCTGGGAAACGAACTAGGGGTGGTAGAAGGGGAGGAGGGCGGGGGGTGGGAGTGAATGGGTGACGGGTACTGGGGGTTATTCTGTATGTTAGTAAATTGAACACCAATAAAAAATAAATTAAAAAAAATAAAAAATAAATAAAAAATAAAAAAAGAAAACTAACTAAAAATGAGATAGGAAATTTGTAGTGTTAATAGACTTCGGGGTTCTGAGCATCTACCTTTAGATAGAATGGCAAATGATGATTCAGAATGAACTGGAAACTTTTAAGTTTCAATTTTTGAATCCCATCACAATGTAGATAATAATTGAACTGACTCAGATATACCAAAAGTCACACTATGCTTCCCCAAATATAAGTACATCTGATGAAAACACAGATCTCTCTCAAGATAGCCATAGTCTTCTTCTGGCTCTAACACCCATCACATCCCACCCTACATGGGTGAGCATGATAAAGGACTTCCTTTACAGTATGTTATGATGTTAATTCATCACATCTGGGACAGCTGAGACCACTTCCCATTCTGGATGCATAAGAATGAGTTTCAGTAGGCAAAACATGCTGCTCTTCTGCAGGGAGTTGATTATGCTCCCCGGTCTTTGTCCACCAAACAGTTCTCATACATTCTCCAGAGCAGTGCACCACCTGCTTGGATTTACAGGTCTAACACCAAACTCCAATAAGCCTAGAGTCTCAAGGAGGACCATACATTCTTTTTTCAAGTATCCCAGGCCTGTGCCACAGCACTAGGAAAGTGTCTGGCAAATACTGGGTACGTGCTGATAGCTGCCAATATGACCATCACATTGACATCAACTTAGATCTCCTACAACGAGACCATTCTATTCTAAGAGGACACCAGCGGTCCTAAAGGAACTCTGAACCTAGTCACCACACTCAAGTCCTCAGAGCCACACTCAACCATTTTCAAACAAATTTTGAGAAATGTGCAATCTAATGACTAGAAGATACCATTTTTGGTTCAAAGTACTCATATGCACCATTAGAATTCTATGTGAATGAAGAGAGAAGCAATAAATTCATGGAAAAAGCACTGATTTGAATTTCTTTCTTTTTTTTTTTTTTTAATTTGAATTTCTAAAAAAGTTCTCTTCCTGGGTCAGACCTTTCATTAACTAATTCTTTGATCTTTGGGAAATCGCTCAATCTCCCTAGGCCTCTTCCTTACCATGAAAGAATGGGACTTCTTCCCGCCTCGTTAATATAGTAGCATACCAGAAACCAGTTGTTGATAGGCAATAAATCAGAGAGGGTTAGGGATGCCTGGGTGGCTCAGTGGTTGACCGGCTGCCTTTGGCTCAGGGGGCGATCCCAGATCCTGGGATAGAGTCCCCACATCAGGCTCTCGGCGGGGAACCTGCTTCTCCCTCTGCTGTATCTCTGACTCTGTCTCTATGTCTCTCATGAATAAATAAATAAATCTTTTTTAAAAATCAGAGAGGGTTTTATGCCAGGTACTACCTGAGTGTTTTATACACATTGACCCACTTGATCTTCACAACCACCTTATGAGGTCTTACTGAAGGGGAAACTAAGGCACCAACTGGTGAAGTGACTTGCCTAATAACACATAGCAAGTGGTAGGGCCAGGATTTAAACTCAGGCATTCTGGATCAGAACCCATCCCCTCTCTGTAGTGATACTGCTCCTCATATTAGTGAAAGTATTCCATGTTTTAGAGCAAAACTTCTCTGAACTTCATTTATCAAAACAGGGTGAATCTGCTCCCTGGCTGTTCTTCCCACCCACTTCACCTAGTGAACTCCTGTTCAGCTTTTAGATCGAAAATTAATGTGATTTCTTTTTTTTTTTTTAATGTGATTTCTTTAGGAAAATCTCTCCTGAGCCATGCTTACCAGGTCAGATTCCTAGCCATAACTTTTAATAGTACTATTTATCTTTCCTTTAGGGCATTTGCCACAATTTCTAGTTATCTATTGATTTGTATGCCTGTTTAATTAAAGTCTTGCTCTCCACCTTCACCTCCCAAGACTATAAAGCTCCACAAAGCCAAGAGTTGCATCTGTGTGCCACTGGAACTCCAGTGCCAGCATGGAGTGAGGCCCAGGGTAGGATTCAGGAACCACTTTTCAAAGGACAGGAAAATATCCAACAAGACCAAAGATACTTTAGCCCAGTTTTCATTTCCTTGTTAGTTGGCAAATACTCAGAAATTCCTATCATATATATATATACACATAAATATTCAGTATATACCAAATATATATGTCCTGAATATATATATAGCTGAATAATGAAATTCAGAATTTTACATATGCAAACATATAATATCTATATAAATGAATCTCGGTCATTAGAAATCCAACCAAAGCATCAGATGCTCCTTTAAGCACCTTCTAAATAAGATTCCATTTAAATTCTCAGCTTCTAACCTGATCCTTCAGATCTTGACATCTCCTCAGCAGATGTTCTTGAGATAATTCTGCACAGTAAGGCAGTTCATATGTTGGCCAAACATTTTGACCCGAGCTCACAGTGCTTTCATAATAGAACTCCTAATGCATGTCTTCTATCTCCCTCAGAGAGTTGTAACTATAAGGATCCCCTTTCCCATTATTAAGAGTGCAGAGGAATTGTTACCCTTGGCACAATGATGACAGAAAAACATCTTCAGAAAAGAGACTCGTGACAATGAGACTACCACACAGGATGCGAAAATGACCCCCATATATTACAGCATTACAAGACAAAATAAGGGAGAGGCGCTGTTTCTGAATGCAAATGTTTGCCGCTCGTAAGGACAACCAACCACTAAGCAACAGACAACTGTCCAGGCTTCTCTTACGTGGCCCATCCCCCTTTGCCTAGCCCACCCCTCACCCCCCTGATGCTAAGTGCTCTCCATTTACCCTTTGCTGCACACCTCAAGGCTCTCATTGTTTTAGGTGTATGAATCCATGTAACCACTCCAAGGCATTAACTTCTTGAAATGCATCCTTATTTTTCCTTCTAAGACCACTTCTTCTACATTGGGCTGGGAGGTTACATGGCTCCTTACAAGGCAGTCTCGATTACATTGGTCAACCCTTTAACCTGAAGGGGACTTTGGAAGTCATTACTGCCACTCCCTCCTTAGACTGGGTTACATCTAAACCACCCTACAGCAGCTCAGGTCACCCTACACCCTTCATGAGATCAGAGCTTTACAAGGGGCATGACAAGAAAGAATAATAGTTTAGCTCTCTTGGGAGGTTTAAGTTCCTTACTTTTTAACATTAAATATTGACCTATCTAGGGGCGCCTGAGTGGCACAATCAGTTGAGACTCTGACTCTTGGTTTTGCATCAGGTCATAATGTCAGGATCGTGAGATTGAGCCCTATGTCCAGGTCTACACTCAGTGTGGAGTTTGCTTGAGATTCTCTCTCCCTCTCCCTCTGCCTCTCCCATTCATGCATGCTCCCTCTCTAATAAATAAATTAATCTTAAACACACACACACACACACACACACACACACACACAAACACAGTGTCCTATCTAGGATTGGGAGAAGGGAAACAATGAGGGACAAGTTCTGCCATGAGTTGAAGGACAGCTAGTCAGGAGAACAACTAGTCACTGCTCTACCTGAAAACACAGGCAACTTAGAAGCTCAAGTCCTACCACCACCATCATCACCATCACTCTTTCATTAACAGCAAACCTCTTACCCCCTCTTTTCTCTGGGGATCTTAAAAGAAGCGACTCTCTAGAAAGGAAGACTGCGCCCACCAGCCTACCTTATGCCAGTAGTCTCTTCCTGCAGAGGTTGAGAGCAGGGTAAACGTGGCCATCAAATTAAAACCTTCAGAACCAGACTTCTTCTGAGAGAGAAAAGTTTGAATCACTCCTTAAGAAATTCAAAGCAACTGCTTACCCACAATGAGGCGCACCCAGGGGAAGCAATGCACTGAATTCTGCTTCAAGTGCAGTACCCAAGACCGACTCAAGAGACTTCTGCCTGCACAGAAGGTCGGGCTCAGAACAAACCAACTGCGTGCATACTGAAGCAGCTACAGATGCAAACAGGAACCTCTAAATCAAGGTTCTCGTTTCAGTCATCTGGCCCATGATCCAATCTTTATTTATACTCGTGTTCTAAAAAGAGATAATAAATTCAACTTACTGAGGAGAGCCTCATATTCCAGACCTGTGCAGGTGCCATCTCCTCTTCTAGATTATTAACCCTCTCGGAGGCTCTCTGAGGGCAGGGTCTCCAATGGCATCAGGCAAACATTCCCTGAGAAAGAAATCAGCTGTGTGCGAACAAAATACAATAAATTTAAGACTAACACAAAACATTGTTCTCTGTTTAAAATACAGCAACCTCTCTTATTTTTTTCTCTCATCACAGCGGTACAGTATAGCCAGGTGATCACTCAGTCCCTGCCTTCAAAGACATGCCTGCTCAGTCCTTCAATTTACCATGTTGATTTCCTCTGACCATGAGATAGCATTCACAGAAGGCAGGTAGTGTTTTCTCCCCCCAGAGAACCCATAGGGCGATTTTAACATCCTAGATAAGAACTAGGTACTTCAAGGTATCTTTTGCTTGTTAGTTGCCAGTTCAGAATAAATGTTCTCAGTGTATACACCTTCAACTTTGGCTTGACCTATGCATGGCCATACGTTTTCTTGGAACTTGTCCTGTATCATTTGAAAAGTTGTTAAAGGGGTGCCTGGGTAGCTCAGTCAGTTAGGCATCTGCCTTCAGCTCAAGTCATGATCTCAGGGTCAGAGGATCAAGCCCCTTGGTGGCCTCCCTGCTCAGCGGGGAGTCTGTTTCTCCCTCTTCCTCTGTGGCATCCATCCCCACCCCTGCTCCTGTTCTCACTCTATCTCTCAAATAAATAAATAAAATCTTTTAAAAAAAATAAATAAAAAGTTGTTGAATACGTGCTCTTCTCAAGGACTATGCTATATGGTTCTTGAGAAGCAGTGTACACTGGTAAGCTAGCAACTTACATAAATATTCCCACCATAGCCTATTTCAAACTACTGATAAGCTTAATAATGGGCTTGCAAAATTCCTAAAAACTTAACAATCAGCTCTTGCTATGTGAGCTGGCTCCACCACCACACCACCAAGTCTATGCAGGTTCTTGCAGGGGTAGAGCTTAGAGACAAATGGCTGCTTGATGCTGGAAATCACAATGTTTCTCTTTCATATGACAGCTCTCATTTTATATTTAGACACATACCAAAAAGTAGCCAGAAAGTGCAAAGCAGTTTATTAATTGTGATGTAGTAAAGATCTCAAGAGTTATGACATCTGTGCACATGGCCCAACAGTGCACATGCTCCTACAAAAAAACGAAAACAAAAAAACGCAGTGAAATGCAGCTGTAAACAGTCCAACAGTCCAACACAGGAGCCAAAGGAATGGAACTGCCTCTTCCGGCAGCAAAGTTTCCAGCTGAGCAGTTAAATGACAGCCTTGGTCCACTCCCTACGGGTCTTCTTATGGCTCTCTTTTGGAACTATAACGGAGTGACACGACGGAACATTCAGATTCAAGGATTTGGCGTCCAACATTTGTTTTACACAGCAGCATACAACATTCCCTCTTGAAGCACCAGTGCACGGTTTGGGAGCTGCAGAAAACTAAGATATTCTCCAAGAAGCGTGGGGTAACTGGCCACATCGGAAACACAAAGCATTTTACAAATTCACATTTGGTGACAGAATTAAGAGCTCAATGCGCAAAATTTATAAGGTAATGTAACCATGAGGAAAGTCTTCAGCAGCCAAAGAAAAATTCTGAAAGGCTTTTTGCCCCTTCTGAAGTTTTCAGAATTAAATTTCCTTTCTAGACCAGACTGGTCTTCATACAGTGCGTTCTGCATAGAAAGCAGCAAAAAGAAAAAGAGAATAGCACTTGAGAAAATATTAAAAGAGTAAGTTTAAAAAAAAATCTCTTCCTTCCATCCTTAAAGAAGGCAGGTATCCAAACACTGATTTTTGCTCCTTTGGGGAGATGGGAGGGGAGAAAGAGAAAGAGAAGAAAAAAAGAAAAGAAAAAGAAAAAGAAAAAGAAAAGAAAGAAAGAAGAGAGAGGAAGAGAGAAAGAGGAAGAGAGAGAAAGAAGGAAAGAGAGAGAGAAAGAAAAAAGAAAGAAAGAGGAAGAGAGAGAGAGAGAGAGAGAAAGCAAGCTGTAATCCAGACTCAGTATGAGAGCTGGCCAAGGTCACTGACAGCAGCCTTATGACTGATGTGACCATAAACCAATGGAGCAGACTAAATGATCAGCTTACTCTTATGAAGGACGCTACTATTCAGTCACTTAAGAAGGGCACTTGTTTGAATCATGATCAAACATACAAATAACATGACCGAGTATCCACACAGCACCATCTACCTACAGTGACAAACATACTACACTGGATTGATCCTCATAACATGCCTGAAAGGAAATTACAAGAAAACCCAGATAAAAAACAGTTCCTCAATTCATGAAATGTGGTTTTAGCTGGGTTCCTGTAGCATCATCTCTTTCTCAGAGAAATGAGGACCCATGAGAAGTCTGTCTCACAATTAGATCTCTATCTTTAAATCTTCTAGAGCCCAAAGTATTGACTCACGTTGCTCAAACATGTTTTCCCCTCTCTGCTGAGGTGTCAGACGGTCTCACTAGACTGGCCCCAGACAAGCCCAAGTAGCTCAAGACTCTGAGGGTTAACCACTGGAAATGAACAGTCAATGTGTCTTTTCCTCTTCTACTTCCTTACGTGACCAAAGAAAAGGTATAATGTCTCTTAATGAAACAGATTTTTCTCTAATGTACGGACTAGATTAACAAAAGAAGCCAGGCCAAACCTATACTGTATTTCTTAAAGTCTTTACTGATGACTTCCAGAACTCATAACCCAAATTTTAAAAAATAAATCTCGGCAAAGTGATTTTTTTGTATAACGTATACAGTGTATTATGCTTTGGTACGGAAACCTTCTGAGCCACCTAATGGAGAATCTCAGACTATCCTGTTGAAAAAACAAAGATGGGAGGAGAGAGTAATTTTTGTCTCTCGTAATTGAGAAGTAAACTCTATCACTCTTTTACAGAGGACTACACTGTCAATCCTTCTGGGCATGTCACACATATTTCTTAATGGCTTATAGAAAATCCCATGTAAATTAAAATTTGGAATAGGTTGCTGTGGGAAAATGGAGGAAGTTAATATAAGTATCGGAGGAGAGAAATGAGAAGTAGAGGTTATGTACCACCTCACTTCCTTAAGTCAAATATTATGCAAAAAACGTTTGTAAATACTCAGTTCACTAGTATTTGGCACCTTTTAGAACACAAAGAAGTTCTGAAGAATGAGACAGGTCAAAAAGATTATTTCCTATAAATAGAAGCTTCATTAAAGTCAATCCAACATTTGAACTCAAGTGGCATTTGTTTAAAAAAAAAAAAAAAGTATTTCCTTGCAAAGAACTGAAAATACTCTCTACCTTCGTCAATAAGTCTTTCAAAGAGTTTTTCTTGCCTCTGATCTGGGACGTCAAGAAGGAAATCACTAATCAGTCAGCTATAAGGAAGTAAAGTAACAAACCTAAATCCTCACAAGACAAAAGAAAGGAATCCCTCTAGGTCACCATTCCTTTCCTTAATTATAAATTGATGACACTTTAATACTTTAAAAACCCAGTCAAGGCAAACCATGGACTCCAGGCCCTACCAACTCTACAGAAATTAGAGTTCCAAGTTACATTGTGTCACAAAACCAGTGAGAATTTGCTCTTTGCTGATTCAAGCTGAAAACCTTCACGGAGCAAATATCAAAAGATATTTATCCCAAACAAACATTTCATCTGGTAGCACGTCAGGAACATACGAGCTCCATTTCATATTTTCAAAATATTCTGGCATCAGCAGTGTGGCCAACATTTCAGATTCTCCCCCAAATAACTGGAAGAAAACATGTAATACATTCAAGAGCAAAGGGGAGTCAAAAAGTATCTTTCTATTCAGGAAAAGAACTCCTTCATTCAACTAGCACATAAGTTATTAAAAGGGATAGTTTTGAGTTTCTTCTGAGGGTTCTTGAATAGTTTATAAATATAAAAAGAACATTTCTTCAATAAATAAATGGTTCCTGAAGTCTCTACTGATGACTTCCAGAATCCTCCAGCACTGCCATCCAAGCCAGCTCCTACTTCTCGCAGGCGCTTTAGCTGTGGGTGGGATGGGACATTGTCTGCTAGCAGGTGACTCTTCTTATACTGTGAAGACTTCATCAATATGTCTCTTCATAGTCTGAATCCTGGAGGGAAAGAACAGCAGTTGTGGTGGTTTATATGAAGTAGAATGCCACTGTCAGACTTTAGACGAAGACTTCGTGCTATGACCTCTCAGGTGGAACTCAGCACAAGGGGACAGTCCCAGGGAAATGGCACTGACTCAGCACACCTGCGTTCCCATGAAGCATCACAGGACCTCCATACACTGGTTGTCTTTTGGACTGATTTCTGCTTTGAAACCCTAACAGTTCCCTTTTCCATGACGGATATTTTTTAAAAACCTCAACACACATGAAAAGGCACCTGTCCGCAGCAGAACATGCAGGACCATACCTCGGAGTCTGGGTTTCTCAGTTTCTCTGAGTTCTAATGCCAACTCCACCCCCTGCTGGCTGCACGACCTTGAGTAAAGTTATTAAACGTCTCTCAGCCTCAGTTTCCTTATCTGTAAAATGGAGGGTAATAAAAATACAGACACCTCACAGAAAGTCTACAAGAACTGAATGGAATGATGTATGGAAATCACTTCCCATTGTGCCCAGCACTTTGCAAACATTCATTCAAGATTAGCTACTATTGGGACGCCTGGGTGGCTCAGCGGTTTAGCACCACCTTTGGCCCAGGGCGTGATCCTGGAGACCCAGGATCAAGTCCCACATCAGGCTCCCTGCATGGAGCCTGCTTCTCCCTCTGCCTGTCTCTGCCTCTCTGTGTGTCTCCCATGAATAAATAAATAAAATCTTAAAAAAAAAAAAAAAGATTAGCTACTATTATCATGATTCTTATTTTTATCATTTAAACTTGGATTCATTACTCCTCCCCGCAAGTGGCCCATTAGTACTACCTGGCACGCCACATTTCTCTGGCCCATTCATTCTTCTATTCTCCTGGATGACTGTTCCCAACCTTCCTCTCTCTTCTCAAACCCCCAGCACCTCTTCCTCACTTCCTTCTTAGCTAATCACTTTGCTGTCTCCCACACTCAGGATAGAGTAGCCAGCAAGGAAACTCTGAGCTCCTGTTGCCATACTTACATGCATCTGGGCTCATCTGCGTGGCCTTCCCTACTCGTCTTATGGATACCCTCTCCCTGCCTTTCTCCAAGATCAACATTCCTGTTGTGCATCACATCCTGGAGCTATGTCAGCAACTTCCCCTTCTCCCTCCTGCAGCATCATTTTTCCCTTTTCTACTGAATCATGCCCATCAGCCTATAAATGTGCTATAATCTCTCTCATCTTAAACAGAAAGTAACTCTTGACACACATCCCCCACCTACCTATTGCTCTATTTCTCTGCATCTCTTCACAGCAAAACTCCTGGCGAGAGCTGTTTACATCCACTGTCACCCATGTCTCTCTTCTCGTTCTTTCTCGACCTTACTCCCATCTTCCCCACTATTCTCCCAAAGCTGCTTGTGCTAAGGTCACCAATGACCTCCACGTCACCAGATCAGCCAATAATCAACCCTCCGCTCTCATTTTACTTGACCTGACTCAGCAGCAACTGACACGGTTAATCACTTTCTTTTCCTTGAAACACATTCTTTACTTGGCTCCCAGGATGGCAAACCCCCTTGGCTTTCTCTTACCTCACTGGACGTTCCTTCTCAGTCTCCTTTCCCAATTCCCCCTTCCTCTTCCAAACTGCCAACCTTTCAGAGCTCTGGGGCTCTAGTCTATATCTCTTCCACCTATGCTATCAATTCCACCAGTTGCTCAAATCAAGAATCATGAATTATCCCTGACTCCTCTCATTCTTTCACAGATACGTGAAACCCATCCATAAATCCTTCAGGCTTTACCTTCCAATTAGAATCAGAATACGACCACTCCTTACCACCCTGGCTCAAACTAGTACCACCTTCTCTCACCTGCATTATTGCTAAGGTCTCCTAATTGGGTTTTCTGACTCTCATGATCCCTTGACCGTGATATCACCTATTCTCAACACAGAAGCCAGAGTAAGCCTTTGGAAATAAGTAGTGCTTCTCTTCTTAAAAACCTCCAGCGGGATCCCTGGGTGGCGCAGCGGTTTGGCGCCTGCCTTTGGCCCAGGGCACGATCCTGGAGACCCGGAATCGAATCCCACATCGGGCTCCTGGTGCATGGAGCCTGCTTCTCCCTCTGCCTGTGTCTCTGCCTCTCTCTCTCTCTCTCTCTCTCTCTGTGACTATCATAAATAAATAAAAATTAAAAAAAAAAAACCTCCAGCATGTTCCATTTCTTTAAGAATAAAAGCCAAAAAAAAAAAAAAGAATAAAAGCCCAGATTATTCCAATCACTTATAAAGTTTCTAAGATGTGACATTGTCTCTCTGATATCAACAAATGCTATTCTTCACCTTGCTCACTTCATTCCTGCTACACTGGTCTCCTTGCTGTCCCTAGAACTTGCTGTCCCTGAAATGTGTTCCCCTCCACAAGGTCTTTCCACCTACCATTTCCTCTATCTGGAATGTTCCTGCACAACAGCTATATGGCTGCTTATCTACTTCTTTTAGGTGTTTGCTCAAATATTGTTTCAATGAGGGTGTCCCCACTCACCCTCTATCCAACCATCCCATCTCCCTTGCCTATCTTATTTTTCCTACTGCATTAAGTACCATCTGGTATATTCCATGTTTTGCTTATTTTTTAAAGATTTAGTTAGTTATTATTTGTACCCACAATTTAAGGGAAGGTGACGTTTCAGTTGTGTCTTGAAGAATGAGAGTTTTCTTTCTTTTTAAGTTTTATTTTTAATTTATTTATGATAGTCACACAGAGAGAGAGAGAGGCAGAGACATAGGCAGAGGGAGAAGCAGGCTCCATGCACCAGGAGCCTGATGTGGGATTCGATCCCGGGTCTCCAGGATCGCACCCTGGGCCAAAGGCAGGCGCTAAACCGCTGCGCCACCCAGGGATCCCGAATGAGAGTTTTCTACACATGGAAAAGAATGTGAGTTATTTGAGGGCAGAGATTTTTGTCACTATTGTTCACTCCGGTTTCCTAAGTACCCAAAATCATATCTGATACATAACAGATACTCAGTAAAAACTACTGAATGAATTAATATCTGAAATGTGGGGGCACCTGGGTGGTCCGTTAAGCGTCGAGTCCCACGTCAGGCTCCCTGCTCAGTGGGGACCTGCTTCACTCTCTCCCTCTGCCCTCTGCTCTCTCTCACTACCTCTCTCTCTCAAATAAATAAATGCAATCTTTTTTTTTAAGATTTTATTTATTTATTCATGAGAGACAGAGAGAGAGAGGCAGAGACACAGGCAGAGGGAGAAGCAGGCTCCATGTATGGAGCCCAACGTGGGACTCAATCCCGGAACCCCGGGATCACGCCCTAGGCCAAAGGCAGCGCTAAACCGCTGAGCCACCCAGGCCGCCCAAGCAATCTTTTTTTAAAAAATATCTGAAATGTGGATAATAATCATGGATACTAACTTATTTTGTATTACTAGAGTATTCAAACCCTGAAGGGTTATTGCTAGATCCTCTTCAACTTTCCCCTCATCTTACATATTATATTCAAGTTTGAAAGAGAGAGAAACAAAGAACACTGCAGTGAATAGTTGGGCTATGGTCATCTGGCTAAGTAATGAGCTTGGCCGTAAGTACAAAGAGAACTCAAGTTTAAACCCTGCAATGACAGGTATGTTTCATATTAGATCATAAGTTGCTTTTGACCTGTTTCCAACTTCACCACATCAGAGGCTCTTTCCTCCCAGGACACTGGGACAACCACGGAAGCCTACCAATCACAGCAAGAGCTTTAAAAAAAAAATGGAGGGATGACAGCTTTGAAAATTTAAATCAACACTCAGGCCTTCAAACATGGGTATTTCTTATTTTTTATTTTATTTTATTTTATTTTATTTTATTTTATGTTATTTTATTTTATTTTATTTTATTTTATTTTTTAAGTAGGCTCCATGCCCAGCATGGAGCCCAACATATGGCTTGAACTCAAAACCCTGAGATCAAGATCTGAGCTAAGATCAAGAGTCAGACACTTGGGAGCCCCCCAAGCACTCCTCCAACATGGGTATTTTTTATTGATAAAGCCACAAGTCACCTAAAAGGTTATATCACTCCAATTCCCTGGAATAAACAAAAAAAACTGAAGCAGAGCAGGAAAGTTCAGTTCAGGATTCTGAGTCCAGGCACCCAAAGTCTCCTAGTGTGACGTTAGTGGCATGGGCCACTCCTCTCTCAGGGTGCTCTCTGTCAGTACACAGAGGCGTGGTCCCCTTCCCTAACCTAAGGACACCGCTCTATGCTCATGAGATGGAACCAAAATAATGGTTAGAATTGAGACCAAAATACTTTGGGGAAAGACCTTGGTTCATACCCTACTTTGGACCTTAACTGCATATCCTCTGCTGCCTCTGAGGGCAAAGGATCCCCTTAAGTAAGCAGGAAAATGGAACATGAGTAGTAAACAAAGAAATGGCATGGGCTTACCAGGCACTCAGCACAACGGACGCAGAGCCTCGCCATGCAATCATCCCCCTCCTCTTGGTCAGTGCTGGAGAAAAAGAAGAAAACCAAATCTGAACAATTACTGTCCTTGGTACAGTAGAGCACTTAAGGGCACAGCTGTTGAAGTCAGACAGGTCTCATTTTAAATTCCAGTTCTACCACTTACAAGAAGTGTGAGTAGGCAGGTTACTTACACTCTGGGATAAAAAATAACCGCATGTAAAACACGTACCACAGGGCCTGACACATAGGAAGTGCCCAATAATAGAAGCTGGTCCCAATCATTCATTTAGAAATGTACTGAGCACCAACCATGCCTGAGCCATCCTCCTGGGCTGGGGATCAAGACACAAATAAAACACTGCTCCTTTGAAGAGTTCACAACCTCCAGGGTGTGAGAAACCTGTTGAAACCTAACAAGTACGTTATGATACAACATAATAAAATGTTTTAATAAGCTTAAGGTCAAACTGCTGTGGCAGCAAAGACGGGGGAGTAGCCTGTTCTCCTAGGTGGATTCCAGGGAGATTCCAGAGAAGGAGATATTTCAACTGGGTCAGGGAGGATCAGGAAGTGTTTTCTAGGCAAACAGGGAGGGAAGGAAAGGATTCCAAGTCAGAGAAAAGCATGCAGGGGGGTAAAAAGAAGAAAGACCTGAGTGAATGCAGCTTATTTAGAGAAGAAAATAAGCTGTGTAAGCTGGCATTTGGAGTGAACCAGGTGAAATGTCAGGAAACAATGGGCCTGAAGTTTGGATCATAAAGAATCTTGTTAGAGCATGCTTAGAAATAGACACCTCAGGGCGCCTGGGTGGCTCAGTTGGTTAAGTGCCTTCGGCTCAGGTCATGATTTTGGGGTCCTGGGATCTACTCCCACGTCGGGCTCCCTGCTCAGCAGAAAGCCTGCTTCTCCTTCTGCCTCTGCCCTTCCCCCTGCTCGTGCCCTCTCTTCCTCTCTCTCTGTCTCAGGCAGTCATTCTCTCAAATAAATAAATAAATAAAATCTTTTAAAAAAAGAAGAAATAGACTTCTTAGTATTTCTACCAAGAGCTCTTTACCTTTTTCAGGGGACCAAAGATCCCCACAAAGGGCACTCTCTCTCCAATCAAATAAACACGTGTACACATGAGCATGTGCATGCACACACACATGCACATGTGCACACATGCACATGTGCACACATGCACAGACAAATAAAATTTTAGACTTCCCCAGGGAAGACTTCCTTAAGTCTTAAGATTCCTTAAGGAAGTCTTAAGGTTTAGAACCTCCGATATAGACAATGGAGAATCAAAAGAGGTTTTAGGCAGACTTTAGTCACCTGTTTTCTGTGGGTTTTTTTTTTAAGATTTGTGTTTTGGGGTTTTTTTTTGTTTTGTTTTTTGTTTTCATGAGAGAGACACAGAGAGAGGCAGAGACACAGGCAGAGGGAGAAGCAGGCTCCCCTCAAGGAGCCCAATGCGGAACTCGATCCCAGAACCCGAGATCATACCCTGAGCCAAAGGCAGACACTCAACTGCTGAGCCACCCAGATGTTCCTGTCATCTGTTTTTAGTAGATTTATTCTTAGGGAAAATACTGGATCATGCCTGCTCACTGGCAACATGATGTTTCATAAATGCCTTCGATAATCACAGTCCAATTAGCCTCTCAGAGCACCTGCTGACCAAGAACAGATCTTTCTTATTTAAAATGGTTTTGCTGTCCAAGGCTATCCTTAAAGCCTTCCTATTGCTTAGGCATTTTCTGTTGGGACACATCAGCTTGGTGCCAAAATGAGAAGGGAAAAATAACTGACTTGTTGGAATTTCCTGTTAATTTTTAAGGATTGTGATATTCATTCCAGAATTTATTTATTTACTTACTTACTTATTAGAGAGGGGGAGAAAATGAGCAAGAGAGGAGAGGCAGAGGGAGAGGGAAAGAAAGAATCTTAAGCAGGCTCCAAGCCCAGCACAACACCTGATGCAGGGTTTGATCTCATGACCCTGAGATCATGATCTGAGCTGAAGTCAAGAGTCAGATGCTTAACCAACAGAGCCACACAGGCACCCTCACCACTTCAGAATTTATATGTAGAACCATAGCATAGTACAATCTGATTTTCAAAGCAGAGACTAGGACCCCATATTCACTGCTCCATCTCTCTCTCCAAATTAATATCCACTAGCTTCACTTCCAACCTTCCTTCTAATACTCCTTGGCAGAACTAAACTTGGCCTGGGAAAAAGGAAAGGGGTGGACTCAAGGGCTCTGGGGACTATCCACAAAGCAGGGCTCTGCAGAGAAAAGGAGTTAACTGCTCAGGGCTCCAGCTGGACTTACTCATCTGAAACTTCAATGGATGACTTCTTATAGCCAGACTTGCTCCTCTTCTTCAGCCCTGCCGACTTCCTCGCCATCCTCACCAGCAGCAGAACAACCACCACAGATGAGGGGAGGAAGACAAGGATGGAGAGGAGGGCCACAGAGGAGAGCATGGTGCCAAAACCTAGAGGAAGAAAAAAGGAAGGTGAGAGGGACAGACAAGGTGCAAAAGGGCCTCCTTTGACATAACTAGATTTTACTTTTGCGTTTGTATCTCTTCTGATAACAACAAGCATTAATTCATTGTAGAAGAGGTGGAAAGTACATGAAATTACAAGGAAAAGCAAAAATGTAGCCATAATGCCACTACATAGGATTGACACATTGGTATCTACCCATTCAGCGTTCCTTCTCGGAGTATGTGGGTATGGGTCTGCAGATAGGAGAGTGTCTATTTTTAGAAGTATGAATCATATTTTACAGACTACTTCTAAACTCCTTTTTTAAAATGTAATATATGATAAATTTTTCCCAGGTCATTAAAAATTCCTTCCCAGTGTTACTTTTTCATGGCTGCGCAGTATTCTACTACACTGAATAATTTGCTGAACCAATGCTGGGCATTCAAGCTGTTCCCAATTCCTTTCTACAAGCTACATTATGATGATCATCTTTGTACATAAATCCTCATATTTACCTCTATTTCTTTAAGATAAGATTTAAAATGGGATTCCTGGGTTGAAAGGCATACACTTTTAAGGCTTCAGATTCATATTACCGAACTGTCTTCCAAAAAAACAATACTAGTTTCTACACAGCCTGCAGCATGAACGTGCCTATATCTTTGAAATCTTGAGTTACCGTCTCAAAAAAAGAAAGAGAGAGGGAATGGGAAGGGAGGCAGAAAGAAACAGGGAAAAAAAGACAGACAGGTAAACTTGAGAAAGACCTGGGAGATAAAGCATCTATAACAAACCATAATGCAGTTCTGTATCTCTACATCTTTGGTTCAAATCCAACAGAGGATTAGAATGACCACTCAGTATTCACCCAGGAATAATGTAGAAAAAAAGGTGCGTCCTTAACCTACTTTCCTGCACTTTCACACTAAAAGGAAAATGCTGCCCTTTGTAACAGAAATGTGCTGCTTCCCATCATTAGAGGGGGCACTCTTTCAACACACAGGCAAGATCACGGCCTCATAACTGAGGATATGAACAGATTAGGGAAATCAAATGGCTTCTATTTCATACTGATAACAAGCCTCCATTGACTCAGGTTTGCCATGCATTTCACAAGACCTCTGGTCACCTGAGGTTAAAATAAAAAATACATAATGGGGAAACTATAACAGCATTTGAAAAACAACTTCAGTTTGCAAAATAAAGATTAAGAAATTCATCCTAGGATGCCTGGGTGGCTCAGTCTGTTGGGTGGCTCCCTTCAGCTCAAGTCATGATCCCAGGGTCCTGGGATGGAGCTCTGCATCAGGCTCCCTGCTCAGTGGGGAATCTGTTTCTTCCCCCTCCCACTCTCCCTGCTTGTGCTCACATGTGCTCTCACTCTCTGTCAAATTAATAAATAAAATATTAAAAAAAAGAAAAGAAAAGAAAGAAAAGAAATTCATCCTAATAGATAATTCAGGATGGCAGACTGTTCCACTGACTGACTGGCTTATAAAGACAGTAGGTGGTTTTGCTTGTCCCTAACTTCTACAGTAAGCACCATGGAAGTCACAGGGCCTGGCAGAAGAAGGCTGGTGGCAGTTGGCTTACCCCTTTCTGTCACTGTTAGCTCTGTCACGGGAATATTATGGTGCACATCTGGGGGATTCTTCACAGCACAGCTGAATGTCCCATTGTCCTTTATAGTAGGGTTGCTTATGCTTATAGATGCATCCCCTTTGTATACATCTCCAACCCAGGAAATTCGATCCCGAAATGTGCCTGCTGTGGTTGGGTACTGGAAGGACTGATAATGGAAAATCTAAGAAAGCAACACCATAACAACAACAACAAAAAAGTTAATTTGCAAAATGCAATGAAAATTTAAAGCTAAGTAGGTCCAAAATCAAGTACAAAGGTATAATGGATTTTCTCAGTTGGACATTTTCTTTGTAATATTTGGTTCACCTCCATCCTATGGGTTAAAAGACAAGTTAATACACTTATCAGGAAAAGGCCTGACAAAAGAGTCCTAGGATCCTAACTCTCAGATCTTCTAAATTCTCCCTGAATTCCTAAAGCAGTAGTTGTCACCCGGGGGCCAATGTGGGTCTCCAGGAAACATCTGGCAATTTCTGGAGACAGTTGTGGTTGTCGCGGTTGGGGAGAGTGCTACTGGCATCTTGTGGGTAGAGGTCACAGATGCTGATAAAAATCCAACATTTTTACATTACATTGCATGGGATAGCTTCCCACAACAGAGAATTATCCAGCTCAAAACGTCAATAGTGCCAAAGCTGAGAACCCCTATTCTAAAGTAGCATCTGTTATTTGTGTGGTACTTTCTGGTTTGCAAATGATTCCCACCGATTTACTCACTTGAGCCGCATAACAACACTGAACTATATACACGGGGCAGGTATGATTATCCCAAATTTACAGAAAGGGAAACAAAGCCAAAAACTAAGTGAGTTACTCAAAGGCACACAGCTAATAAGTAGGCAGGGGAAGTTTTTGTTTATTCCTCAAACAAACAGAAGTAGGTATAATATAATCAAGCCTCTCTCAAGTTATCTATCTTGGCAATTAATAAAAACCCCAAGCCAAATGCATGATCAGGACTCAATGAATGTCTGTTGAATTAAAACAGCGCTGCTTCAGATTGATGGTCAGACACTTTGTCACCAAAAGCACCTCATTATGTCTGGTAGAGGGCAGACAGGTACTACAACACAATATGGTCTTTCTCTCTTATGCAAGATTCAAGGCTTTCCTCTTTTTTTGTTTACATGGTACTTCCCCATTTACAACCACCAAATTGCCCAATTTTGAAGAGCAACTTCCCAGAGAAGATGCTGAATCACTTAACACTTCATGCATTCATCCAATGAATACTTATAGCACACTTACTATATATTGGGCACTATGTTAAGCAAAAAAATTCAGTGAGAGCCAACCAGGCATAGTCCCTAATCTCATGGATTTTTACAGTCTAATGGGAAATACAGATATTAAGAAATAGTAACATGTGTGATGAATGTTCCAAAGAAGGAGATAAGGGGCACCTGCCTGACTCAGTTGGTGGAACAGCAACTCTTGATTTCAGGGTGCTGAATTCAAGCCTCATGTTGGGTGTAGAGATTACTTAAAATAAAATCTTAGGGATGCCTGGGTGGCTCAGTCAGTTAAGCGTCTGCCTTGGGTTTATGTCATGATCCCAGGGTCCTGGGATCAAGTCCCACATTGGGCTTCCTGCTTAGCAGGGAATCTGCTTATCCCTCTCCTTCTACCCCTCTCCTGGCTTGTTCTCTCCTCTCTCACTCTCTCTTGCTCAAATAAACAAAAAAAAAAATCTTAAAAATAAAATAAAATCTTAAAAAAAAACAAAGAGGGAGGTAAAGAATGCCTATAATAATAATCAGTGGATTATTAGCATCTATATAAAAGGGTTTGGAACTCCTTACTGACAAATCAAGGCATGCATATGTATCTTCAAGATTAATCCAACCTGTAAATTCCAAGTTAAATTGGTGATACTCATATCCTTGCTACCCAATTAGTGTGACAGGATCCTGACTGACTTGACCTGGACCATGACATCATGTCACATGACTTTAAAGGTCCACTGATCCCAACTTGTGTGAGCTTGCTGAGTTTCTGACCAGCCTCATAGAAAACAGCACCATACAAGAACTGATGCTTGCAGTTAAGGTTTCTGACCCAAGAAGATCCCCTACTGCTTGCTCTGTCCTACTTTTGGCCAATGAGGCAGAGTCGAAAAAGGCCAGCCGTAGTTTTCTGACCACTCAAAATAAAGTGAACTATTTTAAGTCTAAAGAAAAAGGGAGGGGCACCTGGGTGGTTCAGTGGTTGAGGGCCTGCGTTCAGCTGAGGCTGTGATCCCAGGGTCCTGGGATCAAGTCCCACATCAGGCTTCCTGCGGGGAGCGTGCTTCTCCCTCTGCCTATGTCTCTGCCTCTCTCTCTGTGTTTTTCATGAATAAATACATAAAATCTTTAAAAGAGAGAGAAAGAAAAAGGGACCACGAATACTGCCTAGCTTCCTTCACTGGAATCCCCTCCCCAACTCCTAGCTATGTGGCATTCGATAATGGGTCCTAAAACAAAACTCAAAGCTTATATATTAAAATCAGAGAGAAGGGTCTCCAATGAAGGAAACAGGATAAAAGAATTAAGGATGCTTTCAAAAATACAATTTTAACATACAGCTACAACATTCACATTATTGATAGCACCTATGCTGAACTGAGGATACTGCTGGAAGCATAAAGAGAAAGGGTTTTTTATAGCATTGCAATCTTCAATTAGACATCCACAATGAGATCCAAACCATAAATGTGTTTTATATGTGTATATAAAGTATATTGCTTCTAATACCGCAAGACCATCTGTCACTAACAGCATCTGTCATCCACACGAGGTGCCACCATCTCCTTCAAAGGGAACAATATAAATCAATGCAGATGTTTATACACTAGGAGACGATGCCAAGATAAATCTACAGAGTATAGTTAAACCAATAGATATACCCACTGAGACAACCTCATACCACAGGAAATGAGCAGCTTTATGAGAAAAGACATCTATGACTGGGACCTATAGAATTTTTCTATCCAGCGGTCCTGGAGGTACTCTTTTTAGTATCTTGAATCTGAAAACAAGCTTCGAAAACATGCAAGAGGAAACAACAAAGAGGAAACAAAAGTAAGCCACGTTTCCTCTGAATTTCTGACAATGTTTTTCCTCATAGCTTATGTACAACATCTCACACTGAAGAATGAGATGCCCTACATGACCAAATGAACGCCACATAGGGTAGCAGCTCATCTTCTTCTATTCATATAGAAGCTCATGTTCAATTCTAAGATGAGAAGACCTGAGGTACACCTGGGACCTGGAATAGAAGGATTCCAGAGCTGTTGACTACTGAAGACTCAAAGAAATCTCCTTAATAGGAAAACACTCACTGATTCTGTACGACTGCTGCCAGGGGTTCGGTATGTCCAGTCGATGGTAAGTTTGTCAGTGACAGATGAAGTCGACTTAAAGGTGCATTTCAACTTGATCTTCTCTCCCACATAACCCCGGACATGGCCATCCACTTTAATCTCCAAGGAAAGAACGACGTGAACACCTAAAGCAAGCCCAACATGTAAAAGGGATGCATCTGGGTGAACACATAGACTTGAGTGAGCAACACAGAGACACTATAGTTTTTTAGGGCTCTTGTAGTAATAGATAAATATCTTCTCAGGCAGGCCCAGAAGAACAAGAACAAGGAGCAGCTATCTGCATTAACCAAGGGGTAGTCTTTTTTTTTTTTTTTTTTTTTTTTTTTTGTCATTTTACAATATTAAATTACAGAATAAATGCTTGGGTAAAAAACTCTAAAACCTGATCACACCAGCATTTTTCCAAATACGGACTTGTGGTTAAATGCAGTACAAACAAGTGGGTCGGCCTACGGCAGCTGAAACACAATACCATGTACTCCCCCTCCTCCACCCCCTGACACACTTATACCCCAGGAATTATAGCAGCTGCTGTGGTCTCAGGGACTTACCCCCAAGTACAGCACACCTGTAACCTGAAGCTACCACTTTCTCAACCACCAGCAAAATAAGAACAGAAAATAAGAGGAGGAAATTTTTTCAAAGAATTTTTGAAAACTGCCCCCAAGTTCTATCCAGTTGTGTTTTATTTTTTTCCCCCTCTTAAAGCTGCTTAATGAATCCTACATCCATTAAAAGTAAATCATGGGGAAGGAACACAGAACAATTTAATGCATTCTAAAATGCAAAAATAAGATAATCATTTTTAAACTCCCTAGAGATTTAACTCTTTCCAAAACAGGCTCATATATCCAACTTTGGCATTCCAGCTCCACCCAGAAAGAGGTCCCAATTTCTTCTGACCAATCCCCTTTCAAAAAACAGAGTAGAAATTTATCTTCCACTAGGGAGCCATTTTTTAGGGAAGTCATCAGCACTTTGTTTTTACTGCTTTCTTCTCTACTGCAACAAGCCCCGATTCTTTTGTCAGGCCCAAGTCAAACCGGGCAGCAAGGATTCAGAAGAGAACAAACCCACACACCATCCTGAAAACCCACAGTCCCCCTGGTCGAGGCAGGATGCAAATCCCAACTCTATCGCTTGCTAGCTCTATGGTCTTAGCAAGCTATTTTACACTCCAGCTTCTCACCCTGGTGAGAATAATTAACAGCACTTACCTTAGAAAGTCACTGTGTGGAATAAATGAGTTAAAACAGATGTAACACTATAAAGCCTGCCTACCCCCGGAGAGTAAGTGTTCAGTGAAGGTTAGATGGCTTCAACCTTACCGGGGCCTTCAGTTCTGCCTACACTCTCTCAACCTTTCCCATCACAGACACAATTATGAGTCATCAACACCTTTACCTCTGTCTGCTTTGAATCATTTTTCTTGCTCCTCTCAAGACAATCTAGTTTGTTCACATTCCTCTTAAAAGGAGGACACCAAGACTGAGCTCACAACTCTAATAAGACTCTGACCCGTCCCAAAGATGAGGATTACCTCTCTTTCCTCCACAGTAGCCACTCTTGATGTTGCCAATGACCTGTCATTCCTCCTTTGACTTTGCAAATGCTGTTCCTCAATCTGGAAAGCCTTCATCCCTCAGCCCCTATTCTCTCCCACAACCTCAGGAATGGATGGATAATCCACACTCTCCTCATACTATTCCTTTATCCTAAAATGTAAATATGGTTGAGAGATTTGAAAGCATGGATTTCGAATTAGATAGACCTGGACTTGCATTCTAGCCCAGCTACTTTCTAGCTGTAAGATTTTAATCACAGTTACCTAACCTGTTTAAGCTTCGATTTCCTTAGAAAGGAAAAAATGACAAGACCTACTTCACTGGATCACTGTAAGGATTTGATAAGATTAAATCAGACAACACATAAAATGCTTATTAGCACAGCATGTGAAATAGAACCTTTCAATAAATGTTAGCTGTTGTTATTAAAATGAATACCACAAACATTCAAAAACCTTCAATAATTCCTTCTTTGGGCTATAGAATAAAACCCACATAGTGACAATCTGGTCCTAAACTTCTGCCTCCACCTATCTACCCATCCCAACCCCTTCACCATGCCCAGAATGTCTGCCATTCCCAAACTTACTCTGTCCTTTCATGTCAATGTGCCTCTTTTTGAATATGGCTTTGTCTGGAAGGCTGTCCCCATTTCTACCAATCCTGCCTGGTCCTTCCATACCACACACAGCCCAAAGCTTGCACACCTTCAAAACTCTGCTCACATAGTACCTCTGTGATACCTTTCCAAATTCCCTGGTGCAGCTCACTGTTCTTTCTTTACTGTTCTCATAGAATTTAGTACATAATGCTCCTCAAGCACACATACTATTGATTGCCCTCAATTTGTAAAGACTATTTCCCCTGTTACACACAGCACATCAAGGGCAAAAACTCACAGGGAAGGGAGCAGACAGAGATTGAGAGAAGGAAGTGGACAGGTCACCAAAAATTCCAGTATAGGGACAAAGTGTGCTGATCAGATACCCACTCTCTTCCTATCCCCTTTTTGCAATATTTTCCACATTCTGAAGTCCTCTACACTCCTCCCTTTCCAGTGTACCCATTCAGGAAAAGCTCAGCCCTAGATGACCACTCCTATACTATGCCTGTCATACACTGAAGGAGAATAATCACACAACTGCAGAGATAGATACCATAAGAAAGTCATGGATTCTACCCATAGCTGAGCCCTTAATGAGGCATGATGACCCTTTAACCAGCCTTAGCTCCTCTTCCTGATTCCTCCAACCTCTGACATTCTCACCATCCTCTATGCAACCTCCAAATCCCTCATTCTCAGAAGAAAATTTCTCCTCTTACTTTTTTCAAGAAATGTAAAGCCATACAAACTGCCCATCCATGCACTCTCCTGCATTTACACCTATCCCCACATCCAATCTGAAAGGGTGTGGTATCTCTTTTCCTACGCAAGGCCAAATCCTTTGGTTCTGCCCTGGATCCCTCCCTTCCAGGTCCTGCTTCAGCAGAAAAACGTCTCTACTCTCTTCGAACTCTTCCTTTCCAGAGGGGCTCTCTCCCCCTTCAGACTTTAAATACAAAGAAGTCTCTCCCATTCTTAAAAACAAATAAACAAGTAACAATAAAGCAAAATGATAATGATCTTTTCTTAACCCCAAAATACTACATGTTACCCCAACTACTGTCTTTTTTTTCCTTTCTAAGCCAGGTTTGTGAAAGAGCAGGGTATGCCTGCACTTCCTCCCTTCCCATCCACTTGTGGACCGCTATTGTACAATACAGAGTCCACTACCATTTCTGGTAAAGGGCATCATGTCTTAAAACTACAAAATCCAAGGGATAAAAACTCCAATAGGTATTTTTCTATTCTGATTTTACTGATCTCTCTGATACAGTGACTCCTTGCTCCTAGACCTTCTCTATCCCAAGGCTTTCATGACAATACTCTTATTCATTCACTCATTCTTCAAACATATAGTTACTGAGGATCTGTTTTGTGCCACCCTCTGAGCCTGGAATTAAATGTGAGCAAAATAAATACACACCCTATTTTGGAGCTTAAAATAAAGCAAAAGTTCAACACATTAATCAAATAATCATAAAGACAAATGTATAATTACAAAATCTGATAAGTACCATGAAGCAAAGACAAAAAGAGTGATTATGAGAACTGCACCAGTTATGGTAAAGAAGCAAGGAGTGACTAATGAAAGCTTCACTGAAAAAGTTACTTTTTGAGTTGGGCTCTGAAGAAAAGGTAACAAGGTGAGGAGATGGAGAGCATTCCAGGCAGAGAATACAACATATGCAAAGGTCCTGGGCCAGGAAGGAGCACAGTCAGCCAAGGAACCAAAAGGAAGGCGGTATGGCTCCAACACAAATAGCATAAGAGAAAGGTGTGGCTAGGAGGTAAGCAGGAAGCAGATCATGCAGAGCCTCAGACACTTGGGTCCTTATTCTTACAGTAATGGAAAGCCATGGAAAATACTTAAACATAGGACTGAAGGAGAAGAGACATGATGGGGTTTTCATTTTTAAAAGATCACTCGAGGGAAGACATGCAGGAGAAGTCAAGAGTAAAGATAAGATTACTTAGAAGGCTACTAAAATAGTCAAATGAGAAATAAAGAAAGCTTGAACTGAGTTGGTGGTAGTAGACATGGAAAGAACCAGGAAGACAATACCTACAGATTAAAATCAGCAAGAATTGGTGTTAGCTTAGCTGTGGAATGTTAGGGAAAC
The DNA here is from genome assembly GCF_053574225.1 of Canis aureus. NCBI lineage: Eukaryota > Metazoa > Chordata > Mammalia > Carnivora > Canidae > Canis > Canis aureus. The sequence goes on from NC_135613.1 coordinate 73,767,737, forward strand.
AGAGATGTCAAGGATGACTCCCAGGTTTCTGACTTGGTGATACCATTCACTGACATAGGAAAGACCAGGCTTGATAGGAAGTACCAGGCTTGATAGGAAAGAACATAAGCTTGATTTTGGATATGTTTAATATGCCTTTGAGATAGCTGAGAGATAATATCAATGGTTAGTTGGCGTAGGGTAAAGGTCAGCAAACTATGGCCCATGGGCCAAATGTAGCCTACAATGTCTCTTTGTAAATGAAGTTTTATTAGAACATAGCCATATTTATATATTTATAAATTGTCTATAGCTGCTTTTGTGATACACAGAACCTTATAAGTAGTTGCAACAGTGACCATATGGTTCACAAAGCCTAAAATATTTATTCTCAGGATGCCTGGATGGCTCAGTTGGTTAAACATCTGCCTTCAGCTCAGGTCATAATCCCAGGGTCTTGGGATTGACCCTGGCATCGGGTTCCCTGCGCAGGTGGGAGTCTGCTTCTCCCTCTATCTCTGCCCCTCCCCCACTCCCAATTGCTCTCTCTCTTGCTCTCCTGCTCATGTTCTATTAAATAAAATATTTAAAAAATAAAAATCAATTGAACATATTTGTGTGGACCTGCTTCTGGGTTCACTATTCTGTTCACCGATTTATGGGTCCAGTTCTGTATAAGTACCACAGTTCTTGGACTACTGTAGCTATATAACAAACCTTAATATCAGGTAGAAAAATAAAAATAAAAAATAAAATATTTATTCTCTAGCCTCTTACAAAAGTTTGCCAACCCTGGTTTAGAGCAAAGAAAAATATATGGGTTACAGTTCTAAGTAGGAATCTCATAATGTCTCTCCAGCCAACTCTGTTACACACACACATACAAACTCCACATGTGATTTAAGTTAACCCACTCAAATTTTAAGTTTCAGAAAATTTGTTTGGAAAGTTATTTAATGCCTCTATGCCTCGTTCATGTTCCTTTCTACATCTGGAATTTTACTCATTCTCCATTTTCTTTCAAGATTTACCTTTGGTGGCACATCCAGGAAGTCTTCCCTGTACCCTCATGGCAGATTAAGGGCACCTCTTCTGTGCTCCCACATTCTTCTCTTAGTACCAGATTCTAAAATTACCTGATGACTTGTCGGTCTTCTCCAATAGACCCTGAGCTCATCAAAACAGAGCCTAGCACACTGTGAATGCTCAGTAATATTCAACTGAATGAAACCATCAAAGTTTCCTTTTTATGGAACAAAAATTATTGCAAAATAAGCTTAAAAACTACAAGTTCTCAGCAAATTTTGGTTACTGAATTATAGTAAGTACACCATTAATAAATCTACCTACCAACTAACTTCTTGTTAATATATTTGAATTCCATATTCACAAGCATGATTCTCCCATAAAGTTATCAATATGTAAAGTCATTTTGCTGAAATCTAAATACTAAGTAAGTGAGTCTTAAGTGTATAGAGAAAAGTAAGAGCCATGGATGAACTAAACTAATCTATATGTCAGGACGTTGGTTCCCCTTGGGAGAGAAAGGATAATAACTGGAAGAAAATAGAAGGAAGATTTCTGGAGTACCAGTGACATTCTATATCTTGATTTGGGTGCTGGCTACCCAGGCGTGTTGTTTCTAAAAATGCATTAAGCTAATTATGATATGTGCATTTATATACATATATATATAAATACGGAAATTAAAAGTGTTTTATGATAAACAGATGTAAAATAATTTGTCTAATCCACTCAAAAAGTAAGAAAAAAATTACTAATCCACTGTTACATTCATTTAGAAATTTTCAACCTAGGGGTGCTTGGGTAGGTTAGTCAGTTAAGTGGCAGCCTTTGGCTCTGAGTCATGATCTCAAGGGTCCTGGGATTGAGCCCCTCATCAGGCTCTCTGCTCAGTGGGGAGTCTGATTCTCCCTCTCCCTCTGTCCCTCCCCACTACTTGTGTGCTCTCTCTCAAATAAATAAAATAAAATCTTAAAAAAAGAAAAAAGAAATTTTCATCCGAGGCCTAATGTGCTTAGGGAGATTTAAATTTTCTCCTGAGTAAAAAAATCATTCTTGCCAGGTCAAAATAGCCAATATATATATACTCATAATAATTAACAATTTTTTTAATTTGGGAGGAACCAAGAAAACCACATTTAAACACACATTAATTTTATACACGAAGGAATGAAAAAAATGTGACAAAACTCCCAGTTTTGTACAACCAATTTCCCGAAATACAAATCTGTCAATATTTGGTTCATAAAAGTACACACTTAAATGGAGAAAAGTGTAAGAACTCTAAGCTAATTTATTGTTTCCACATGCTATGACAACTGATATAACAGGACTGTGTTTATAACCTGGAGAATTCAAACAAGCTAATCATTTAATGGGCCCTATCTTTGAAGAGGAAAAGCAAATAAACACTGATATGAGACCAAAGTCTATTGGCTAACGGATTTTTTAAAATGTTGAACCTTGAAAACATACAAAGTGAAAGAAACTAGCCACAAAGGAATGTATATGATTCCATTTATGTGAAATGTCCAGAACAGGCAAGCCATAGCAATAGAAAGTAGACTGGTGTCTGCCAGAGGCTGAGGGAAGGGAGGAATAGGGAGTGACTGTTGATGTGTATGAAGTTTTTCTTTGGGATGATGAAAATATTTTAAAACTGATTATGGTGGTGATGCACAAGTCTGTGAATATACTAAAAACCACTCAATTGTATCTTTTATTTTTTAAAGATTTATTTATTTGTTTATTCATGAGAGAGACAGAGAGAGGAAGAGACACAGGCAGAGGGAGAAGCAAGCTCCCTGCAGGGAGCCCAATGTGGGACTTGATCCAGGAACTCCAGGATCACGCCCAGGAGCCCAAATGAAGGCAGAGGCTCAAAGGCTGAGCCACCCAGGCATCCCAATTGTACCTTTCAAATGGATAAATTGTATAGCACGTGAACTGTATCTCAATAAAGCTGTTATTTTTTTTTAAGACAAAAGATAAGTCAATTCGAGTTTATATGGACCATAAAACAAACTTTTAAGTTTGAATTATTTGATATGGAGTATTTGATGGATACTTCTCAATGTGAAATGACATCAAGTTTAAGAAACCACTCATCCGGGCAGCCTGGATGGCCCAGCAGTTTAGCGCCGCCTTCAGCCCAGGGCGTGATCCTGGAGACCGGGGATCGAGTCCCACGTCCGACTCCCTGCATGGAGCCTTGCTTTGCCCTCTGCCTGTGTCTCTGCCTCTCTATCTGTTTCTCATGAATAAATAAATAAAATCTTTTAAAAAATAAAAAATAAACCACCCATCGTTTCTAGGGTTTTTCCCTTAATAGGACAATATCTGAATATTTGCGTGGGAGAGAGGGAGAGAGACAAATGAAACTGGGATTATTTAGAGTGATAGTAGGTCAGCCTAAATATTATATTGCAAAAGAATTTAGCTGAAAAACTGGACACTTGTGATGACACAAAGTGCTGGGAGGGATCAGGGAGTGTGCCAGCAACATGAATATTAGTCATCAAATAAATAAAAGCTTCTTGGCATTACCTGCTAAGATTTAGAACTGAAGATTTCACGATAAAGGCCCCCTTCAGAAATTCCCACTTACCCACGGGAAACTTTACGAAGTTTCAACAATCCAAGTTCTACTAACATATGATTTCCTGATAACACACACACACACACACACAAATCCAGGAAAAATTGCACTCCAAAATGAAAGGTAATTAGGTTGGACTTTAGTGCAATTTGAAAATTGCATAAAAGCAAAATTTATCCTAATTCTAAGATTATACCATAGCGTGAATACTGTACTTCTGATATTACTTAATAGATTAAAATTTTTAACATTGATACGCCCTTTCTTGTATTATAAAAATGTTATTAAAACGCTACATTAGGGACACCTAGGTGGCTCAGTGGTTATCCCCCATCCGGGGATGGAGCCCAGCACTGGGTTCCCCGCAGGGAGCCTGCTTCTCCCTCTGCCTATGTCTCTGTGTCTCTCATGAATAAATAAAATCTTTAACAATAAAATAAAATAAAATGCTACATCAGTTGCTTTTCCCCCCAACAAAATGTGCCTCTTGGAACGAAATCACAGCACATCCTTTCTGTGACTAATAAATATTTCACTTTCAAGGCTCTGGCAATCACCTACAAAAAATTAAAAGTACCAACAGTCATGATTTTCCCTCCCAAAATTACTGAGCCAAACTCCTGAACACTAGAACTGCCCCTTCCTATTCAGGACACACAGACCACAAAACCACAGCAGCGTCAAGCGCTGATAACCCATCACAAGATAGCACAGGGTGCCCCCAAAGCCGGAGGCCTCTGTGGTTCCATCGGGTGGAGCCATCGCCAGAATACACGTGAGCCACGCAAGGTGGTCGAGCCCAGGGCTCAGGAAAGCACTGACAAGCTGCCCACTCAGCGGGTGGCGAATACAAGAGGCGCACGCCCCCTCCCACTTCCGGCACTGCGAGGAGCAATGTGGGGGCTTTCCTGAGACCCCCCCCACCGGAACCGGAAAACCGACCATCTTCCCTAACCCCCCGGCCGGAAGTGGGGGGCGCCAGCCGGAGCTCTCACCCTGGAAGAACAGGACGCCCAGCAGTGGGAGCAGAGCGCAGCCACGGCCTCCAGCCGCTCCGCTCTGCTGCATCCCGACAGTTCTCTGGATGCTTGCACACCTTGTTTACGGCTCCCGGTAACCACACAGGTGATACCGGAAGTGACGTCAGGGCGGGAGGCCGCGAGAACACTTAAAATGGCGATTCGTAGTTGCCATAGGAACGTGGCATCTTTCCAGAGCCACACCTTGAAAGGTGCTCTGAGTCCCGAGTAAGAGTTAATTATTCTCTTTTGCTTGACAATGAAGTAGGCCACAGACTTTGTAAAAAATTACAATTTATTTGTCTGGAATTCAGTGGTACTAAATAGTCTTGATCTTCCTACTCCTCATAAGTCTTTTTTTTTTTTTTACTCCCTACAGATTATTTTATTTGAACTGATTCAAAATAGGTTCCTATAAATTTAGAGCTAGAAAAGACCTAGATCATACAGGATCAGCCGATAGATAAAGATGTATTGGGCCTTCGTGACGAATGGGTAGCTCAAGTGTCTTTGGTTCGTGGTGCGTGTAACTGTCGCAGCATCCGACTCAGGACCTGCATCAGTTGAGTGTTTGTTAAACTGCTGCTCACGGTTGCGATGATGAAATGACTACAACACAAAAATAGAGGGAAAAGGAACTGGATTTGGGTATCTTTGGGTGGGAAAAGTGAGCAACTCCTGTTTTCATAGTGCTGGAAGTGACATGAAGAGAGGCTGTCCCATTCTTCTAAAAAAGAGATGGGGTGAAAAAAAAATAAGAGATGGGGTGGTACCCTGCTCCAATCATTAGTCAACCGATCCTCTTGGAATCTGTGTGTATTTGATGAAAACAAGAGGGGAACAAAAGCAAGCTTCAGCTTTGGGGAAAGTTTAATACGCTTTTATTTTTCAATTCCCGTTCCATTACCAGACTTGAAAGCTAGTCATTTTTCTCTATTAAGAAGGTAACAAAAGAGTACCAAACAGAATAGATGATACTCTTCTTTCAAAAGAGTTCCCAAACTAAATAGTTTGTCATACCCAATTCCCAGTTATCCAAGTCAATGTAGAATTCTGTGGAAATCCATACACATTTATTTATCCAGAATAAACAAATTTTATCCACTATTGACTTCTAGGCTCCCTATAAGAAAATTCTCAAGGAAAGGTAAAATATTTGACCATCTGATTTTTGATACTTGCTTTGTATAATCTGTAGATTTGTATATAAGCAAATTATATAACTGATGATTCTTTATTACTAAAGGTTATTTACATATGTATTTAAGGCACAATAAAAAATAAATTACAATACAAAACTTCTTTTTAGGAAGAAGATACTGCGGCAGCCCGGGTGGCTCAGCGGTTTAGCGCCACCTTCAGCCCAGGGCCTGATCCCGGAGACCTGGGATCGAGTCCCACGTCGGGCTCCCTGCATGGAGCCTGCTTCTCCCTCTGCGTGTGTCTCTACTTCTCTCTCCCTCGGCCTGTGTCTCTCATGAATAAATAAGTAAAGTCTTAAAAAAAAAAAAAATGGAAGAAGACACTGAACAACAGGGTCATATTAACCCCTGAATATTTAACCAAGAAACAAGCTACAAGTTTTGCTGCAAAGACTTTCCATGAGTTTTTAATTACTTAGTCATTACACTATGGAACATCATCCAGGCCATTTGTTTGAAAAAATACTGTTATTTCAAAAGTTGAATTATGGAGAAAAATAGAAAATGTGAGTTAAAGATAATATAGACCTTAAATCTAATTTTTAGTTTCAAAACTAAGTATTAAAACTACTTTTTATTGTAAGACAAAATGAGACAAGTATGGAATGAATTCAAAATCAAGGTTCATATGTAAATTGTACCCATTATTTTTAAAATACTCAAAAATATGTCAAGGTTCAGCATCTTTAAATACAGGTGACCTATTTCAAAATTCCAGTTTGTTAAGAGAAAGAGCATCTTTGGCCCAGTCAGTGAAAACTGAAAATATGAGACCATAAAGATGGGGTGAGGGGTGGGCAACTAAACTTTCAGATGTTTTCTATTTTTTTAATAAATGCTACTATACCTTAAGTTTGGAAGGACGCTGGGAGACTAAACACTTTTAAAAAGGACTCTTCTTTCCATAGCCCACTTAGAAAGTTTGCTTTCTCTACTAGTATAAGGGAAAAAATGAATAGAGTTGGTTTCATATTGTTAGTTTTGCTATTTCTTTGTCCCATACCAAATCCTCCCTCCCACAAAGTAAGCAAGTAAATAAAAGCAAAAATAAAATAAAGGGAAAAAATAAATAATCTCATCCAGTTCTCAGAGCTTTATATAATACTGTACAAAATTAACATTTAGGGTTGATTTTTTTCACCAGCCCTAAATTTTTATAGTCGTAATATACTATTTCAGAATCCTTACATGTAACTGCTTAATGACTCCAGTCTGCAAGTGAGCAAAGATTTTGCTCTGTTGTTATAGATAGCTGAGTAGTAAGCTAAACAGTATCCACTGCTCATGAAAGACCTGCACCGTCAGTTTTCACAACACAGTGAAAAAGGTAACAAGTGATTCATCCTAAAGTGGCATTTGTCAACCTACGAGCATTTATGTAAACTTTTCTAACTACTTTAACTACTTTATGATTTAGATTTGTGCTATTGTAAAACTTGGATCAATAATACAAAAAAACAAATGTCATCTAGGATACTGAAAGAAATTCAATAAAACAAGATGTGCCCCATACCTAAGGACAGCCATAAAAAATTAAACTGTTCTTTAACAGTTTAAGATTTTCTGTTAATCAATCAAAAACAGCTGAATTAGTTCACCCTCTAATTGAGAGTGAGAAGGAAAGAGTAAACACATTAACCTTAGCAGGAGTGTTACTCTAAAGGAAATGTCATGACAGACAAGATGGCTTTCATCTATTTGATACCACTGTATGTGTATACAATTAATAATCCACAAGGAGTGTTTAAGGGCAAAAATGTAACTTCTTAGTATAAAAAGCTAAAAATGAGCATTTAAAAAAATATTTGCTCTCTGAAATTAAATAAAACCTTAGTAATGGGCTGTGTGTGAGTTTGTTGGTATCTGCTCAAGAGGGCCCTATGCCAGTTCCAGAGAGATGTTGCATGGTTATGTACTGCAGCAGAGCTGGTTGGAAGACAGGTCACAACTGGAAAAGCCAAAGAAAAGCTTCCATCAACTTCAGCTTATCCTAGGGTTCTTGTTCTTGGGAATCTTCGGACTCCTGAAATACAAAAATTTAAATGGATAATGCATTTGGGAAGAGTGCATAGAGGTACCTGGAATTATGAATTACATATATATTATTAGATATGTTCTCCACTATGAAAGAAAATATTTTTAATGTACTTGTTCTCCTCTTCAATTAACTTTTAAAAGATGTTTCCTGATCTTTATTACATAGTTCTCAGTGTCAGTGTCCTTAATCCATAGCCTCTGCCTTGCATGGACACTGGGATGATCCACAGCTCACTCATACCCATGCATGCCTTCTCTTTCTCTGTCTCTCTCCCTCTCCTTCTCCCTCCTTTTATTATAAACAAAATCAAGCACACAGAAAAATAGAAAAGAGTGTATAGAAATCACCCATCACCTAATTTTAAAGCATTTTGATATTATTTGCCATATATTTATTTGGCCTTTAATTTTTTATATATAAATGAATACATATACAAATTTATGTGTAATAAATTAATATTAGATATAAATGTATATTTAAAATAGGGTCACTTTCCTCTGTAACCACAATACCTTTATTATACCTAATAGAAATGAACAGTAATTCCCTAATATTATCCATATTCAAAATTTTCATATTCAAGACTCCCACTTGTCCCCCCTCAAATTTTTTTACAACTCGTTTGTTCAAATTAGTATCCATCCAGGGAGGACATCTAGTCATATTGCACTTGATTGTGTTAATTTCTTAAATTTATTTTCAGTTCCATCTTCATTTTCTATGACCCTAACTTGTTAGAGGATCTGCTTGGTTTTAAAAAGACAATAGCCCTTGGTAAAATCTCTCTGATACCAAATTCTTCTGGGTTTACAATATAATCATTTCTCTCCATATTCTATTTTATAAATTCTTGAGGCCTTTCCCTGAAGCTTTAGCCTCCAAAAATGTGACTCTCTTTGCAAATAATAATAGTGGACCTACTTCAGAGAATAGAAAACATTCTGATGATACAAAAATTAAATCATCCTACCTATTAAGCATAATAAACCTGAAAACTGGAAAAAAAACTACACACTACTAAAAATAGATTCATGGTTCCAATAACTCAATGAAAGGAGTAGAAATGAATCCCAAGTAGTATAAAAGTTCTTTCTTAATGTCAGACATATCTGTTGAGTCATTCTCTTGATGCCATGATTGTTTTAAAACAAAACAAGTAGATATTACTTCTTTCATTTAAAAAAATAAAGATTTATTTACATGCTGAAAGTGAATTTATTATTCTCGGTTATGGTAAGCATAACCACAAGGCCTCAAATAATCTTAGAATTCTCCCATCTTCAATGGCAACAGGGTCTCACTGCCTCATTCTTTGCACAAAACAAAAAAGAGGAACTGTCCATAACACTAATAGAAGACTTTTATCTCCCTGACCCAGCTTCTCTAATTTCGTGTAGAAAACACCAAACAGTCCTAAAATCTGGGAAATCCACCTTAGAGATGGACCAGACAAGAAAGCTAAGGAAAGAAATCAACCATCTATGAGCCTCACCATGTAAGAATGTTAGTCTATGTCTTCTAAATAAACGGAGACCTTTTTTTCTTGGTTAAGCCTTTCCTCTTCTTTTCTGTAACAAAGAAGCAGAAACCAACTTCAGGTGAAAATAACAAGAAGCAAGGGAGGCAAATCTTAGAAAACTTTGGGGAATGTATCCCCCCACCCCATTTTGAGAAGCGTTACATGTATCTGGGAATGGATCCAAGTTCACAGCTAAACCACTAGTGCCATCTATCTAATAATACACATGCCTCCACATGACCCTGGGTATCTGAATTTCTACATTCTTCAGAATACTTTTAGACGGGAATACAATTTGGAAACTTGAAGGATTTAAAGAAGACACCTTAGTTTATCATTAGTATCCAGCCCCTAATTCCATTCCTTATTCAGAAAAGAAAAAAAAAGTTTTGTGTTGACCTAAAAGTCATCTTTATTCCTTTGTAGTCAAACTCTAAAGTCGGAATTGGGTTTATTCGGCTCCATAAAATCAATTGTATTTACTTCAGTAAATATTTCTTGAGGAAAAGAAACAAATGGTGCTGGGACAACTGGAAAAATGCAAAAGAATGAATTTAGACTCCTACTTCACTCCGTATACAAAAATTAACTCAAAATGAATCAAAGACCTACCATAAGAGTTAAAACTGTAAAACTCTTAGAAGAAAGCAAGCACAAATCTCCATGGCTTTGGATTAAGCAATGATTTCTTAGATATGACACCAATAGCAGAAGCAACAAAAGAAAAAATAGATGAATTGGACTTCATCAAAATTAAAAAGTTCGGGGATCCCTGGGTGGCGCAGCGGTTTGGCGCCTGCCTTTGGCCCAGGGCGCGATCCTGGAGACCCGGGATCGAATCCCACGTCGGGCTCCTGGTGCATGGAGCCTGCTTCTCCCTCTGCCTGTGTCTCTGCCTCTCTCTCTCTCTCTGTGTGTGACTATCATAAATAAATAAAAAAAAATTAAAAAGTTCTGTGCTTCAAGGAACATGAAGAAAGTGAAAAGGCAACCCACAAAAACAACCCAACTTTTAAATGGGCAAAACATTTGAATAGGTAGATCTCCAAATAAGATATGCAAATGACCAATAAACACATAGAAAGATTTTTAGCATCATTAGTCATTAGGAAAATGCAAATCAAAACCTCAGTGACATATAACTCCACACCCACTAGGTGGCTATAATCAAAAGATCAGACAAGTGTTGTCAAGGATATGGACAAATTGGAAGCTCATACATTGGTGATGGAAGTATAGAATGATGTAGCTGTCTTTTACAACAGTCTGGCAATCCCTCAAAAAGGTAAACAGAGAGTTACCATGTCTTCCAACAATTCCACTCCTAGGTATATACCAGGAGAATTAAAAACAAATATCTTAGGGGCTCAGTGAGTTGGGCATCTGCCTTCTATTCAGGTCATGATCTTGGGGTCCTGGGACTGAGCCCCACGTTGAGCTCCCTACTCAGCAGGGAGTCTGCTTCTCCCTCTATTCTCTCTCTCTCTCAAATAAATAAATAAAATCTTAAAAATATATATATGTCTATACAAAAATTTATAAATAAATGTTCATAGCAGCATTAGTCATACTGGCCAAAAAGTAGAGAAAATCTAAGTGTCCGTCAATTGAATGGATAAACAAAATGTGGTATGTATGTGCCATGGAATATTATACCGCCATAAAAAAGAATGCAGTACTACTACCATATGCTCTACATGGATGAACTTTGAAAATATTCTACTAAGTCAAAGAAGTAGACATAAAAGGCCACACTGTATGATTTATATGAAATGTCCAGAATAAGTATAGGAATGCTGGCCACACTGGCTGCCTCTTTGACCCACCCTCTTCTTGTAGTGTGCTTAATGACCTCTTCAGGGCTACAAGTTCTAGAGTAATGTATAAGATATAATGTAAAAGATGAATGTACAAACTCCACACTCACATTCCAAACACCAGAATGCCCAGCGAGTCTATTCCTGATTTCAGTGGGCCTATTAAGATACTGGTGCAGATATCAGTTTTCTGCAGAGGCACAGATGGTGCCAGAAGGTCTGCTAAACTTTAGCGATCACTCACGTGTATGAGAACACTCCCCACACATCCCGCTCCTTTAAAACCAGCAAACTAAACGTGGGACTTCTGAGAAGACTAGCTGTGTAGACTAGTTGTCCAGGTGGCAATTCTCCTGACCCTCCCTGTCAGTAAGTCACTCAACATTAAACTCTGTGTATTCCGTATGGAGTTGCCTGCTTTGTTTTTCAGCTTCAAAATGCCTTCTCATTTCGGGGGCACTTAAGTTCTCCTCGCCTTTGAACAATAGGAAAATCTATAGAGACAGAATGTAGATTAGTAGTTGTCAGGGGCAGGTGGAAGGGGACAATGGTGATGGCTAAGGGAATGGAGTTTCTTTTAGGGATGACGAAAATTCTGGAATTAGTGGGTGATAATTACACAACTTTGTGAATATTAAGAAGGTGAATGTTAGGGACGCCTAACTGAGGGTGGCTCAGTGGTTGAGCTTCTGCCTTCAGCTCAGGGTGTGAACCCAGGGTCGGCTCAAGTCCTGCATCAGACTCCTTTCAGGAAGCCTGCTTCTCCCTCTGCCTGTGTCTCGCCTCTCTCTCTCATGAATAAATAAAATCTTAAAAAATAGTGTGTCTCTCATGAATAAATAAAATCTTAAAAAAAAAAGTGAGTGTTTATAGTAGGTAAATTTCATCTCAAAAAAATATTTATTGAGCACCTTCTATCAGCATGGCTGACTTTCCATAGTGCCCATGCTGACTGCCCAGGGGTTCTTACAAATGTACACTTTACATTAGAAATAAGCAATGTCTTGGGCGGCCCGAGTGGCTCAGCGGTTTAGTGCCACCTTCAGCCTGGGGTGTGATCCTGGAAACCCGGATCGAGTCCCACGTTGGGCTCCCTGCACGGAGCCTGCTTCTCCCTCTGCCTGTGTCTCTGCCTCTCTCTCTCTCTCTATCTTCATGAATAAATAAAATCTTTTTAAAAAATAGAAGTAAGCAATATCCTAGAAAAGCTTTACATAATCAGATTCTGATAACATTAAATCCTTCATAATAAAGCCTACAATGAAATCTTCTATAAAATTAAGAAAGCTTTTGTAAAGTTACTAAATCACACCCTAATTTATCCATCCTGTGAATTTGAATTCTTTCCCAAGACTTACTCAGAGGGAAGAACATCTGTTCCACAATCTTTTAGCTCAAGTGTAAAATACCAAAAGTCATGATAAAAGAGCATTAAAAGACTTCTCAGAACTGCCCAGCCTTACGGTCTTATCTCCACCACTTTATGAGCTCTTTCAGCCCATCGCTTCTTCCGAAAATGCTGGACGAGGACCACCACGATTACTATTATGACCATCAGTGCACAGGCAGAGCCAATGGCCAGAGCCAGGAAGTAGATCTCAGAGAAGCGGACTGTAAGGAGAAAAAGGGAATCTCATGTTTCTAAAAAGAGAAGGAACATGATAAAATCTAAAGAGATAAGGATGTATTTTCATCATTAAATGGAATCTTCCTTTCTCCTGCTGTATTACCTTGTGAATTCTAGTAGCAATAAGAAAGCCATGCAGACTACTTTAGTGGTTCTCAAACTGTGATCCCAGAAGTAACAGCAGCACTCTTAAAAACTTTGAAATGCAAATTATCAGGCACCTCCTGAATTCCAGGTAGGGCCCAGAAAATCTGTTTTAACAGGTCCTCCAAGTTATTCTGACATAGGCTAAAACTTTGAGAACCTCTGAGCCAGTGGAACCACCTAGGGGGGTAAGTTTATTGCTGAGCTAATCAAATCCAGCACCCAAACTGTTTCTCCTGGATTCCCTCTCACCTCTGGCATTCGGTCGGTCATTATCCAACTTATTAAGGGCCTAGTATGTTCAGACATCTTGATAATTGCAAAGCCAAAAAAGACATTACCTCCAAGGAACTCATGCCCACTGGGAAGATAAGCAAGGAAATCAGTAACCATAGTCTAGTAGATAAAACGATGCAAGAAGGAGCACAGAGGGAAAGATCCCTGGGTCTCCTGTCTTTTAGTTCGATTTCTGATTTAAACATCAGTTAAGCTCAGGGCGCCTGGGCAGCTTAGTCAGTTAAGCATCTGCCTTCAGCTCAGATCATGATCTTGGGGTCCTGGGATCGAGCCCCAAGTCCCTGCTCAGCGGGAACTGAGGGCATCTGCTTCCCCTTTTTCCTCTGTGCTCTCTCCCCTTCTCATGCTCTCTCTCTCAAATAAATAAATAAGTAAATAAATAAATAAATTCTTTTAAAAATTAAATAAATAAACTCCAGTAAACTCTCAGAGCCAGAAAAGACATTAGAAAATGTCTAGCCAGCCCAGGGGTTCCCAGCCTGGAGTCTGTGAAGAACGACGGGGAGACAGGGGAGCCACAAGCCCACAAACCCCCATATCATATTGTGTTTGTTTATTTTTGTGGGAAGCAGAGCCCTGGCTTTCATTAGATTCTCAGAGTAGTGATCACAGTCCATCTAAAAACCGTGTGTTCTTGTCTAACCCGTTCATGCAGGTTAGATGCAGATGAATTCAGACACTGAGGTCCAAGGACATTCCATTACTTCCCTCGGTACTCAAATGACTTCTCCAGGGTTACAGAGCCCTCTTGATGGGGCCCCGAAGGATGATACTAGGAATGAAAGGAGGAAATCTATCACTTTATAGCTTATGCATTTTGGGCAGTAACATAATGTGTTGGTTAAGAGCACACACCAGAGAGAGGTTAAAATACCAGGTCCTCCATTTACTAGCTGTATGATTTGGGGTAATTAACTTATTTGAGCCTCAGTTTCCTCAAGTTATTAAATAGGAGTAAAAATATCCATTTCTTAACTTCTTATTAAGAAAACTACTCCTGGGGCACCTAACTGGCTCAGTGGTTGAGTGTCTGCCTTCAGCTCAGGTCGTGATCCCAGGGCCTGGGATGGAGTCCTGCTCAGGCTCCCTGTGGGAAGCTTTCTTCTCCATCTGCCTATGTCTCTGCCTCTTTCTCTTTGTCTCTCAAGAATAAATAAATAAAAATCTAAAAAAAAGAAGAAAGGAAAAAGAAAGAAAGAAAACTATTCCTGGGGCACCTGCCTGGCTCAATCAGAAGAGCACACAACTCTTGATCTCAGGGTTATGGGTTCAAGCACTACATTGTGTGTAGAGATCACTAAAATAAATAAACTAAAAAAATTGTGTAAATTGTTCTATGCTGTGCCTACATAAGATAAACACTCAATACATGGTAACTATTATGGGATGCCTGGGTGGCTGAGCAGTTGAGCGTCTGCCTTTGGCCCAGGTCGTGATCCCGGGGTCTGGGGATTGAGTCCTGAGTCAGGCTCCCTGCAAGGAGCCTGCTTCTCCCTCTGCCTATGTCTCTGCTTCCCTGTGTGTCTCTCATGAATAAATAAATAAAAATCTTTCAAATCTAAATATATATAATATATTATATATATATTAAGAACTTTTTTTTCAGTGCAAGTCAGAGTTTGGGGAATTTTTGCATTCATTATCTCATTTTATGCTCACCGTAATCCTCGCTATATTATTCTCACTATAAGGAGAGAAGAAAAAGATTTATTGACAGTTGGTAAACAATAACAGCAACTCAAACCCAGATTTACAACTCTGAAGTTTTATGGCCTTGGATCTTTGTTACCTGGCACAGTTTCCAGGTTTGCCTCTACAGGACTGCAAACAATAGGGTGCACTCATTTAGAGTACAGTTTTGAAGTCAAAATGCTTGGGTTTGGGCAGCCTGGGTGGCTCAGCGGTTTAGTGCTGCCTGCAGCCCAGGGCCTGATCCTGGAAACCTGGGATCAAGTCCCGCGTCAGGCTCCCTGCATGGAGCCTGCTTCTCCCTCTGCCTGTGTCTCTGCCTCTCTCTCTCTCTCTCTCTATGTGTGTCTCATGAATAAATAAATAAAATCTTTAAAAAAAAAAAAGAAAGAAAGAAAAGAAAAATGCTTGGTTTTGAGTTCTAAATGATTCCATGTATCAGCTCCATGAATTTGGACAAGTGATTTAATCTCTATGAGCCTCAGCTTCCTAAGTGCACCAAAAACTGATGTGCTATATAAAGATTAAATAACAAATGCAAAGCCACCGGCATGTAGGAAGTTCTCAATAAATGATAGCTGTCATTATCAGTATCTGTCGCCTAGGGTGGTTGTGTGAATTAAATGAGCTAGTATGGGGGATCCCTGGGTGGCTCAGAGGTTTAGCGCCTGCCTTTGGCCCAGGATGTGATTCTGAAGTCCCGGGATCGAGTCCCACGTCAGGCTCCCTGCATGGAGCCTGCTTCTCCCTCTGCCTGTGTCTCTGCCTCTCTGTGTCTCTCGTGAATAAATAAAAAAATACTTTTTTAAAAAATGAGCTAGTACGGGTCAAGCGCAGGACAGTGCCTGGCACAGAGTAGGTACTCAACAAGTATCTGGTGAATAAATGAGTGAATGAACAGATCTATTGTCAGCCTTTTATCAGAGAACTGCTTCCTCTCCCTTTTACAATCTCAATGCCATTTCTGTAACAGATTCCCTTGGTCTGTTTGCTTAACTCTCTGTTTCTTTCCACAACCAAACAAAGCCTTTCTCTTTTTACCCCACGGACTCTTCGGTCTCCCTCTGTAGATTGCAGATCTGAAGGGCCAGCCCTGCTCTCTACTCTTCCAGCCATCACAAAAGATCACCCCGTCTGTTCTACAAGCTCTCAC
Source organism: Canis aureus (assembly GCF_053574225.1). Taxonomy (NCBI): domain Eukaryota; kingdom Metazoa; phylum Chordata; class Mammalia; order Carnivora; family Canidae; genus Canis; species Canis aureus. The sequence goes on from NC_135613.1 coordinate 73,783,843, forward strand.
GCTTCCCAAAACCATTTTCCCCTGCATGACCTACCAGTGTGCACAACGCTGAGCCGAATCTCCCCTACCAGCCCATCAACGTCAGGTGGATTCTTCACCTGGCAGGTATATGTCCCATTGTCATCAAATTGCAGCTTCCACAGCATGATGGAGACATCGTACCGCTCAGGGTTCCCGTCCCAGACCACCCGATCCTTGAAACGCCCACTCATGGGTTTGAAGGGATCCACATGGTAGTAGAACACCTGGAAGGGAGAAGTGCCCAAAGGTCTTCTTCAGTACCTGGGCAAGGAGGCTGAGCTGGAGGGGGCCAGCCTCACTGCCCCACCTGCACTCTCCTCCAAGAACCTCCCACTTTCTCGTTGACCGACCCTCTCCATTCTGTTGGTCTCTGTCCCAAGGATTGTTTCTCTGCTTCACCCTGCACTTGTTGCCAAGAAGAGCACAGGAAGGGCAAGGAGAGGAGGACCTGCTTCCCAACCAAGGGTCCCCTGGCCAATGATGATAATCTACTTACAAACTGCTCGGGCCCCCCATCTCGAGGCCGGAAGTTCCAGGTCACTGTCAGAGCATCACTCACGGGGGCAAAGCTGGAGAAAGTGCATTTTAACCGAACATCTGTCCCGTTGACAGCCTCTAGCGCTTGGGAGGTGTAAATTTCCACAGCCGCTATGGGCCAAAGGGCTGTCGCAAAGGAAAAGAAAAGGAAGATGTGTATTAGGAGAATTTCTGCTGACACTGCCGAAATAGATGTCTGGGTGAGGCACGAAACTGAACTGAGATGCCCCAACTTACTTCACCCTGAGTCTGCACACTCCCACTTACATGCAACCATGACCTTGCCATGCCTATAACAACAGCGAGCCGTCTTAGTGAGCTCATTGTCTCCACAGCACCATACCCTCGCCTCACGGTACCCACCCCAAACGGTTCTAACAAACTATAAACGTCGGCAAAGAAAATTCAAAGCAGAAACAAACAACTGAAAAAAAATCAAAAGTAATCCTAACATGAATTAGACATGTTTTTAGATGAAGCATTATGTGTTGTATGTGTGTGTATAATGGTCCCCTAGAAGCTTTCCAGAAAGAGTCCTGGTTAGGTTATGATTTCATACTGTTCCTCATCTTCTGCAGAAATTGAATTAATCGACCCCAGACAGTTTCTGCTTGCACCCCTGGAACCTGTATACCACGTGGCTTTCTTTTTTTTAACACGGTATTTGCATTTAGAGCTTGCGCACTTTGGGGCAGTTGCAAAAATTACCGGAGGGTCTTTCTTCTTTCAGCTTTCCCAGGGTTGCTGCGAGTCCCAGAGAAGACCCGCACACAGAAACCCAAGTGCCAAGTCCTGCCTGCATTGGGAAGTTGAGAGTAGACACACACACACATACACACACACACAGTTTGTAACCTGAGATTAGAAAGCCTTCTCTGTGCCGGAATCACTAGCAGCGGAAACACACTTAAACCTGTTTGTCCAAAATCAGTTCTCCAAAACCAACCCACCAACTTCAGTTTCAGTAAAGTCAAAACCTGAGTGAACTGCCACCATGGCTCAGGCTCCCCCCACAAAACTCTCGCAACTTCTGAGATAATTAGCTAACTTTGTGGGGTCAGCAGTGAAGGAGGACACGCGGAGAGACGCCCACCTGTCCTTACCTGTGAGCTGTATGCCAAGGAGAAGCAGCCCAGCACGCGAAGTGCTCTTGCCATACATGAGGGAACCCAACCCTGGCCCCAGAGACCAGACCGGGCAGACCGATGGCTCCAGCACCCTGCCACGGCCACTCCAGTAAGAACAAGCACCGAGTTTTCCCAGAGACCAGAGCCAGTCCCTCACCTATTGGGAAGCTGAGTGCCAGGGCCTGTGACTCATCCCTGCTCTGCCGGTGCACTTCCTGGAATGAAAGGTGGGGCCTCAGCTCCCTACGCCCTCCTTCTTTTCCTCCCTCCCGCCCTCTCTATTCTACAAGCAGTCTGTCTGCACAAGTTCCAAACTCCGCACTCCGCTCTTTACTTTCCAGTCAATCTGCCTGGGCTCTGGCCTCTGGATGGCCTCAGAAACAGCCAGAGGAGGTGGTGCCAGCCTGAACCGTCCCAGGCTGCTTTGGGTTTGGCCCACACACACTGCTTTTTCTAAGCGGGCTTCTGGCTTGCCTGGGAAATAAATGTTGAAACCGCCTTGCTGTGATTCCACTTCCCAAAGCATCTCCCTGGGGCCACAGGAGCCTAGACTGGATGCATGACTCCAAAGCAATCAGTATTCCTTAAGACTCTCTCTGGACAAAATGTCCTGCCTCTTATACCCTCAGTCTCAGTCAAATGTTACCACAAGGATCTCTGCATCTTTCCCAGCTTGGAGCTTTCCCTGACACCCACCTAAAATAACTAACCCAGGGCGCCTGGGTGGCTCAGTGGTGGAGCATCTGCCTTCAGCTCAGGTCATGATCCTGGGGTTCTGGGATGGAGTCCCGCATTGGGCTCCACGCAAGAAGCCTGCTTCTCCCTCTGCTTATGTCTCTGCCTCTCTGTGTCTCTCATGAATAAATAAATAAAATCTATAAATCAATCAATAAATAAAATAAACTGACCCAAACAAATCTCAATGTGTAATGATCCCTCCACGTCAAAGAACTTAAAGAAGAAGCAGGACATCACCCCTGCTTGTTTAACCTCCTATCTTAATCCAGTTCACCTCTACAATACTCCCATAAAGTGTTCTCATTTTTCCAGAGAGAATACTAAGAGCCCAGAGAAAGTAAGTGATTTGCCCAAGGTGGCACAGCCAAGAGGTAGCAAAACTGGAATTTATCTGACCTTAAGTCCAATGCTCTTGCTGCAAAATTACACCCGGCGTGAACCATTAGACCCAGAAGACACTCAAGGAAAAGGTTTTCATAATAACTTTTCTGTGCCTCATTTTTCATCTGCCATTTTTAGGGCAGCCATCTGTCTGAAAAAATCTGAAGAACTGAGGACTTTAAATGAGAAAAGGTGCCTCCCTGTCTGGAAAGAGGGTGGCTAATTGTTACAGATTAACGACACAGCACTGCAAAACAGCCGAAGACAAATGAAGATTACACATGAAGTGAAGAAATAGGCTTGAGCAGGAGCCTAACCCTGAACAGAAACAGATTAGCCTAATCTCTGAATCAGCAACCTAGAAACTCTAGTGATTCCTGGTTAAACCCTGGAACGGAGAAGTGGCCAGAAAAGGGAGAGGAAGGAGGCAGGTTGACTGGAAAGGGCAAAACTTCATAGAGGGAAGAAAATTCTACTAAGGGACAGGCAGCATACAGAAATGGGAAAGAAAAGCCAGAAAGATAAAGAAAAGCAGCAGGAGAAATGTCATGATTGTGGGGCAAAAAAAGTAAATGAGAAAAAAAAGAGAAAAAAACGATAAACAACAAACAACAGTTGTTAGAACAGAGAAACCCAAGGGCTACCCCAAATGAAGATCAGCGGGGCCCTAGCATGAATTTTTTATTTAGATGAGTGTTCCTGAAAATAGAGTGGCTCCTTTGTCAGCTTCTAGGTCAGAGATCAACCTAAAATCAGAATGCTGGGGAAAATCTTCAAAATGGTGATGGGATAAAATAGAGAGGCTCTCTGGTATGTAGGTCTGTAGAGTTCAGCTCCAGGAGCCCAAAAGAAAAGCAGTGGAGGAAACTCGATCCTCTTTGTCGGCTTTCAACTTGCAGAGAAATGCAGCTCTAAAGGGGGGGGGGGGGGGGCAAAGCCTGAGGTTTTGAAGTCTAGAGCAAATTGCAAACTTTGGTGAGAGGTAGAGTTACCAAAGAGCTCAAGGACACAGAAAAAGCAGCAGGAGAGGAATCAGGGCAGGCAGCCCTGAACAAACTGCCTGTTGTCAGGAGCAGAGGACTCTCTCTGCCCCCAGGTAGCCAGATGCCGTGTGAGCTGGCCGCCAGCCCTGCTCTGAGGGTCCCCAGCTCCTCAGATCCCACTCAGAGGCAGAGTTCAAGTTCCTGGCTTTCGGCCCAGCAACGCCCAATTTCTTCCTGTTAACAGGAGTGGCTCCAGAGTCATCCCATTCCCTTCCCTGGGAGGGGAGGGAGGAGACCAAGGGCTGGACTCCTTTAGTGGAGAAAACAATGAGTAAACAGGACATTTGCCCTTGAGTCCCCAGGGTGCCTCTCACAGGGCTGTGATCAAAACTGGAGGCATAGGGGCACATGGGTGGCTCAGTGGTTGAGTATCTGCCTTTGGCTCAAGTCATGAGCCCAGGGTCCTGGGATCGAGTCCTGCATCAGGCTCTCCACAGGGATCCTGCTCCTCCCTCTGCCTATGTCTCTGCCTCTCTCTCTGTGTCTCTCATGAATAAATAAATAAAATCTTAAAAAAAAAAAAAAAAACTGGAGGCATCTAGCTAAAGGATGCTTCGTGCCTAGGAAAAGGAGAAACGAAGAAGAGAGAAATGTTAGAAACATCACTTTTTTTTCCCTAAACTTTTCCGGAGAAAAATCCAGATTATCATTAAAATTGATGGAGTACCAAGAGTTGTGAAAGCACCTCGTCTGTCCCAAACCCCTCCATGCTTCCCAAAAATATTTCTAATAGGGTACCTAGAAACCCACTGACGAGGAGGAAACTCATCCCAAGGGACTCAAAAGATAGAAAGGACAACTGGCCAGTATCAATATTTGTAAAAACTGTCATCTTCACATGCAAGACAAAAATGTGTTGTTGGCTTTTTTTTCCACCACAAAATAAAATTAGCAAGGGAAGCAAGTAATTGAGCTCTTAGGGTGGTTCAAATAAAGCATTTGTTTACTCAAAAACTTTCTGTCCATATGTTTTCTTATTAGGAAAGATTATAATTAATTTTTGTTATATGCTAGGCAAGACATATAATATAGAATAAGACATATCTGCCCAGGGAGAAAAATCAGAGTCCAAAGAAGATTTTGGGAGGTGCAATGTGTATGTTAACAAATACTCACCATATTTGTGACTGGGGGGAGGGGCAGAGAGAATTCCAAGCAGACACCACACCCCTGCATAGAGCCCCACGTGGGGTTCGATCTCACGACCCTGAGATCGTGATCTGAGCCATAATCAAGAGTCAAATGCTTAACCAACTGAGCTATCCAGGTGTCCCTGAAATGTGTCCTTGAAGGACAAACAGGAATTCTGGAGAGAAAAGAGAAACAGAGGCACTCGTGTTGAAACAAATGGGAGGGGAATGGGCAGGAAATGTGGTCTCTGCGGGGGCCTGCAAATGATTTCTCCGGCTCAGGCAGGAGTGGCAGGCTAGGAGGCTGGAGAGAGAGGCCAGGCCAGAGGCTGAGGGGGTCCTCATTCTCCATCCTAGGGAGTACAGACTTGATCCTGACAAATACACCATTTGGAAGTAGCTAATGTATGACCCAAAAAGAGAGGAATTACTCTGGTATTTACCAGACCATTGAAAATAATGAGGAAAAGCCTTGGGATCTCAACTACCATGTACTCTACCAACTTTCTCATAGGCTCACTAGCCTGGGAGCCAGAATGAAAAGTACAAACTTAATACCCACCTTCAGAAGACGCAGGGACTCCCAGCCATCCCTACCAACAATAGTGCCAATTTATAGCTCCTTTCTTTCTCTTCTCTTCTCTTCTTTTCTTTTCTTTTCTTTTTCTTTTCCTTTTCTGTCTTTCTTTCTTTACTTATTTATTTCTTTTTTTCTTTTTTTTTTTTTTTTTGAAACTTCTGGTGAGCTTCTCAAAGATGAGAGAGGGAAGCTGGGATATAGATGATAGGTGGGCTCTCAGCCCAAAAGAAGCCATGTGTTCCCCTTGGTTCCCCTCCTTGCCTCCTTGCCTTGCATTCTCTAGAGATATTTATTCCAAAGCCAAGTCTGGATCTGAGACTGAGCTCTAATAGCTTAGAAAAACCACAGGAGGGAACGGCTTTCCATCTCCCCACCTCACAGCAGCTTTTATACCTCCCCAGTAAAGCCCCGGGCTCCTTTCTTAATTACAGAGAAGGGGTATTGTGCTTTTATTAACCAGCCCATGGAAGTGACTCTGAAGTTTAACCCTTCCCTTACTCTGGAGAACAGCTAGATGGCTTTGCACAGGGCGGGAGAGATGGGTGTCTTTGAAGATAACCGAAGGAACTCCCTGTTCACCATAGGTACCACATCAAAATAATAGGTGAGAATTTACCTTTACATCATGTTTATTGATGAGCATAGTATCTTCTGGTTACCATGACTAATATTCGTTCTTAGGAAGTTAATTCATTTCCTGAGAAAAGACACAGCCATTTCCTTTTCTTTTTTTTTCCTACTATACACTGGGAGGCATGAGGCAAGAGTTTGACTCCCACTTGCTTAGACCCAAATGGACACTGGGCCACTGACTAGCTGTGGGGCCTTGGGCAGATAATTTCATTCTCTATGCCTCGATTATGTCATATGTAAAATGAGAATAGTAATATCTGCCGCATAGGCTTGGTGTAAGAATCAGATGAAATACTGTATTTAAATACAGCTCTGTGCTCAGTGCCCATAGAAAAACAAGATCTGGTTGTTTGTGATTATACTCAGTTAAGATATTGAAAACTGCTCCCATGACCACTTTGGGAGGAGGTCTGAGAGTTTCTTATAAAAGTTTCATATAAAGCTAACCACCAAAAAAAACAAAAAACAAAAACAAAAACAAAAAAAGCTAACCACCTTAGCAATTCCACTCCCAGGTATTTATCCAAGAGAAATGAAGCTATGTAACAACAAAAAGAATATTTGTAGAAGTTTGATTCATAATAGTTTCATTTAGCAATAATCATGCCTCGGATAAACCTCATTGGCTACAATACTGCCACTGCACAAAGCTTAATTCATAACAGTTCCAAATTGGAAACAGTCTAAGTCTCCATCAACAGAAAAATGGGTACTTCTGTAGAATACTCATACAATGGGATATTACTCGACAATAAAAAAGAACAAACTTCTGATACATTCAAGCACATGTATGCATATCAAAAATACTATGTTGAACAAAATTAGTCAGATGTAAAGTAGTATGTACTCTCTGGTTTCATTGATATGAAGTTCTAGAACAGGCAAAACTGATCTTTGGTAGAAAAAAAATCATAACAGTGTTTGCTCTTAGGAAAGTGGCGACAGGGGTTGACAGGAGGGGCATGAGGGAAATTTCTAGAGTGATATTATTCTGCATCTTGATAGAGGCTATGATTACACAGGTTTGTGCATTTGAAAAAACTCTTTGAATGGTGTACATTTAATGTTTTGTGTGTTTCAGTGTATGAAAATTTTATTACAATATTTTTATTTTTTAAAGATTTTATTTATTCATCAGAGAGAGAGAAAGTGAGAGAGAATGAGAGAGAGGCAGAGACACAGGCAGAGGGAGAAGCAGGCTCCATGCAGGCAGCCCAATGCGGGACTCGATCCAGGGTCTCCAGAATCACGCCCTGGGCTGAAGGCAGGCGCTAAACCGCTGAGCCACCCGAGCTACCCATTTCAATATTTTTAAAAGGAATTTTAAACAACTATTGGACTCATTAATGCTAAAGTACGTAGAGGGATGGGTCCTGGTATCTGCAATTTAATTTTAAAATACATCAGAAAAATAAGATACATTGATGGATGAGTGGATAAAGGGATGGATGAGGAATGAGCAGATGCATGACAAAACATGTATAATAAAATATTAATTGAAGAACCAAGGTGGGACATACAGATATTCACTATAAAATTCTTCCCACTTCTCTGCAGTTTTGAAAACTTTCATAAGATGTTGGCAAAATATATTCCCTCTTTCACCAAGTTTCCTTAGCATTAAGTAAATGTTTTTGTTTTGTTTTGTTTAAAGATTTTACTTATTTGAGAGAGTGAGAGAGAGAGAGAGAGAGAGAGCGAGCAGGGGGAGTGGCAGAGGGAGAAGCAGACTCCCCACTGAGCAGGATACCCGACATGGGGCTGAATCCCAGGACCCTGGGATCATGACCTGAGCCAAAGGCAGATGCTTAACTGAGCCCCCCAGGTGCCTCCCATTAAGTAAATGTTTATAAAATGTTTAAGATTTATTGTTTTACATTATTCTAGTTTAAACATTATTCCTTAGAATACTGGTAGTTTTTTTTTTTTTAAGATTTTATTTATTTATTCATGAGAGACACAGAGAGAGAGGCAGAGACACAGGCAGAGGGAGCAGCAGGCCCTCCGTGGGAGCCCGATGTGGGACTTGATCCTGGGACTCCAGGACCATGCCCTGGGCCGAAGGCAGATTCTCAACCACTGAGCCACCCAGGTGTCCCACTAGTAGTTTTTAACAAATAAAAATTACCATTAATAAAAAAATAATTCCGGGCACCTCGGTGGCTCAGTTGGACTAGCTGCTCAGCAGTCTGTTTCTCCCCTCCTTCTATCCTTCCCCATGCTAGGGGAGTGTGAGACCCTTGATCTCAGGGTTACAAATTCAGTCCCATGTTGGGTGTAGAGATTACTTAAAAATATATATATTTTTAAAGTTGTCTAATATTGGGCAGCCCCAATGGTTCAGTGGTTTAGCACCACCTTCAGCCCAGGGCGTGATCGTGGAGTCCCGGGATCGAGTCCCTTGTCAGGTTCCCTGTGTGGAGCCTGCTTCTCCCTCTGCCTGTGTCTCTGCCTCTCTCTCTGTATCTCTCGTGAATAAATAAATAAAATCTTTTTTTTTAAGTTGTCTAATATGTACCCAGTGCTGTGGTAGGCAAATTATACATATTATTTCTGATCTCCATAATTGCGAGATAAGCAAATGTCTCTACTTCATAGATGAGGAAATTGAGGCTCAGAGAGATTTATTCATTCTAGTACCTATTGAGCCCTATTGTAGGTAGAGAGAAAAGACTAAAAAGAATGATTAACCAGGGGTGAGGTTGAAAATCTAATCAGAAGCCAGGCCCCTAACGGCTCTTGATAAGGGTTAAGATGTTTGGACTTTATCTTGAAGACAAGTAGAGAGACTTTTAAAACTTTTAACCAAAAAATAACCTGATCAGATTTGTGTATTTAAAAAAATCACTCAAGGGATCCCTGGGTGGCGCAGGGGTTTAGCGCCTGCCTTTGGCCCAGGGCGCGATCCTGGAGACCCGGGATCGAATCCCACGTCGGGCTCCCGGTGCATGGAGCCTGCTTCTCCCTCTGTCTATGTCTCTGCCTCTCTCTCTGTGTGTGTGACTATCATAAATAAATAAAAATTAAAAAAAAATCACTCAAGGGGCACCTGAGAGGCTTAGTCAATTAAGCATCTGACTCTTGATTTTGGCTCAAGTCACAATCTCTCTCCCTCTCCCTCTATCCCTTCCCCTATTCGTGCCCATACACACACACACACACTCTCTCTCTCTTAAATAAATAAATAAAATCTTTTTTAAAAACAGTGAATGAGAGAGAGCATGAGCCAGAGGAGGGGCAGAGGGACAAGCAGACTCCCCACTGAGCAAGAAGTCTGATGTGGAACTCAATCCCAGGACCATGGGATCATGACCTGAGCCCAAGGCAGACATTTAACTGACTGAGCCACCCAGGTGCCCCTAAATAAATAAAATATTTTAAAGAAAGATCACTCAACTGGGAGGTACCTGGCTGGCTCAGTTGGCTCAGTTGGTAGAGCATGTGACTCTTGATTTCAGGGTCATGAGTGCAAGCCCCACATTGGGCATAGAGTTTACTTTAAAAAAAAAAAAATTTTTTTAATGATCACTCAACTAATACATAGAGAAAGCAAATGGAGAGGAATGAGACTGGAAGCAGGAGGCTGTTCTAGGAATAGTAACTCAGGCCAGTGATCTGACCTGAACAGAAACCATGGCAGAGGGAATGGAGAGAAGTTAGGCACTTGGGAGATCTGAAGGAGAGGAGATAGAATGGATAGAGATTGGTACATGATCAGAAGTGGAAGTGAGGGTGAGTCAGTACTGAAGGACAATTCCCAAGTTTTTAGCATAATTGACTTGGTGGACAGTGGCTGCCTTTCTCTGAATTAGAGCAGATGAGGAGTGGTTGAATCTGACATTCTTGTGGTGGGACAGCCAAGCAGAGATGCTCAGCACCTCACCAGATAAACAGACCTCAGCTCCAAAGAGAGCTCTGGGCTAGAGATTCCAGTTTCAGGTCTTTCACCCTTCTAGAAGGCAATTGTGGGAATGAGAATAGATGAGATGTCCCGGTAGCACTGTAGAGGGAGAAAGGATGAGGTCCTAGGACAGAATCTACAGGCTGAACAACACCTAAGGAACAAGAAGAGGGAAATGTCTGCAGAGACTGAGGAGGTGTGTCCGGGTGAAAGGGAAGGAGGGAGGAAAGCAACAGGAAAAAGTGGTTGTCACAGAAGCTAAAGGAAAGCAGAGCAAATATACAAAATAGAAAATGCTGCTGAGAGTCAAGTAAAATAAGGACTGAAAAGTATCCACCAGATGCCCCAATTGGTGACCTTGGTGAAAGTAGTTTCACCAGAAAAGTTATGACGTGGAGGCTATTTTGCAGGAGTTTGAGGGGTAACTACAAGGTGAGGAAGAAGTTTTCAACAGACAGAGCTTAGGAAGACAAGCAGAAAACAAGATAGCTGGAAGGGAACACGGGTAGAAAGAAGATTTTGAGATTTGGGCTCATATATTGATTTTAAGAAGGGAAAGTTTTAGCAGGTTAAAATGCTTATAGGAATGAGCCAGTAAACAGAAGGAAGTGTACTCCTTTCATTGTTAGTAAGAGATTAAGAATGTTCTGGTTGCTCAGGAACATTCTAGTTTATACCTGTTGTCCTGCTGTAATGATTAACAGTACCCCTTCACACCTCAGTGTTATGGTTTGGGAGGTAATTTATATGGTCAGCCTAGATAAGGGGAGCCCCAAGATGGGCATAGACAAGGCTATGACAAGGGTGGGGGGCAAAAACTGAAGAAGTTTTCCTGTGTGTGTGTGTGTATGTGTGTGTGTGTTTATCAAGTTTTCTCTCCTCTTGGGGGAGTTCTCCCCTAATGACTTCTCCGTTATGTGTTTGGTAGGAAAGAAAGGTCACTGTCCCAGAATAAGACAGGAGATGGGGGATCAGTCGTGTGAAAGAGAAAGTAGGAGGTCTGCGATAAGCTGATGGCAAGAATGACAGAGGAATTTCACCCAAGTCTGAGACTAAGAGGTCAGGTATGGTATGTACCCAAGGTTACCCACCTAGTGACATGACCAGAATCCAGAACCAGGCCTGCTTAACTTCCAGGCCATCTCCAGGGCCAAGTAAGTCTCCCTACAATACTAGTCTCCCTTCCTCATTAGAATTTATCAGACATGTTTACAGTCAACCTCAGTTGGACCTGCAGGCCACTCTTTGACCCACAGGGCCTTTCTTCCCTTTCCACGACTACCACCTCCATCATTCTGAAAGACTTTTGAAACACACATCAATGAAGTACACATTAGGCATCCTCTTCTCAGCATCTCTCCTAAAAGAAAAGATTTGATGGGAAAATACTTGGAAATTGTGTCTACCATGGGTTTGGATTATGCCAAAGTATCATCATTTTGTTCTATCTGTATCCTATTACTCATTTGGAGGGGGGGAGGTGTTTTGTTTTGTTTTTTTTTTTTAACAGTTTCAAAAACTAAATAGTTTTGAGCAACTATTAGAGTCAGATGCTGTCTTCAGGAATGCAAAGATTAAAGAAAAGATAAGATCTTAGCCCTCAAGGAGTGATCAGGTTTTTAAGAAGTATCACAATATGAGGTGCTTTGCAATGATAAAGTACATGCCAGGTGCAAGTGATAGCACAAGAATAAGAACAAATTCTGCCTGGGAGCACTCGAGAAGCCCGCTCTGAAGAGGTTAAACATACCTGGCATCTACTTGTCAAAAGCTCAGAGCTCTCTGGGCCAAGGTCTTGGCATTAGGGTTGAAACAGTGTGGCCTGTGTAGGAATTTCAAGTAGGATGCTGGAGTGTGGTAATACTAGAACCATCACTTGTTACATAGCTTACTTTTCATATCTTTACATCTCACAACAACCTTAGAAAGTACTTTATTAATATTCCTATTTATTTTTTTATAAGTAGGATCCATGCCCAGCGTGGAGCCTAATGCAGGGCTTAAACTCATAACCCAAAGATCAAGACCTGAGCTGAGATCAAGAGTCAGACGCTTAACCGACTGAGCCACCCAGGCACCCCTTATATCCCCATTTCACAGCTGAGGAAATGATCCTAGAAGAAACTTGCCCAA